>NC_136253.1:4642500-5010000 GCF_053564925.1 Oryzias latipes | reverse complement strand
ACATTCCTGATGAGTTTTGTTCTTTTTGCTTCTTGTTAGTGGAGCAAAATTTGATTTAAGATTATATAGTGTAGCAATGAGGGAAATAGTTTGTTTTATTAACAATAAAGATATCTTGTTTTCCAAAACCTAAATAATTCTGAGCCATAAAACTGCATGGAAGCTGTAAGAAGATACCCCAAGAATAACATAAAATATCAACCTATGGAAACCACAAATGTGTCAAATCCCTGATGTTCTTAAAGTCTGCAATTGTTTGCTGAAACCAGATTATTATACATACAGGCTTGATCTGTACAGAATGCATGTGTGGTATGTCTGTTCATGTATTTACCTACAGCTTTCAGTACCAGCATTACAATTGGCTGGTGTCAAGGTTCCTGTTACGTAACTGCTGTTTGGTATGCATGTAGAAGCCTTTTATTCTGAAGTGCCAGCTGAGTCCTGCAATTCAGCAAACACGGCCAGCTGCTTTTTTTGTTCCAATTTCTTTTTTCTTTGAAGTTAAAGGGTCAGAGTAGCATTGAGGTCTGTGGGCTTACTTTGCCTACAAAAAACCTTGGGAGGACCACTCAACTACCAGCACAAATAATAAATATTACCAAAAAGTTTTATAAGTCAGTCTACAGAAGCACTGCCTTTAGTTTTTGCAAATTTCAATTGTTGTTTCTATTTTAATCGGTGCCACACTGGGATGGAAAGATGATCTGTGGTGCGTCCAACAGATTTGCCTCAAAGTTTGGTAACAGAAATGTTACAATCAGACCAAGAGACAGGAAAAACATTTATTTTCTGCTCACATCTGTTTGGCCTTTTTGCACTTAAACCAATGAGACAAATTTCCTGTGATGTTGTAAACTGAAATATTTATACTTTGACGTGTTCTTCCTACCATGACCATGGTGGAAAGATTTCATGTAATCCATGGACACCAGTGAAGATCACAAATCATTGAAGAAAAAAGGTTCAGAGCACTGTCTAGTGGGTCTAGATGACCCAACTCCCAATGGTAAAGTGCCTAGGATAGCACAAGGGTTACGTGGAGTCCTTGCAACCTGCTTTCATTAAATATTGTTTTCAGTATTTTTAAGGCACACAAGCCTCCAGTTTTTATTTAGTTTTCTCATTTCACAAATGATAAGATCCTGTTCGATTTATGAACTAAACCAACTGAAGGGTTGGACCTTCAATTGTACAACACTATAGTTGAGTAAATTTGGGGAACCCTTTACATGTACTTGACGGTACTGAATTTTTGATTCTTCTTTGCCCCTGAAGCTTTCTAATGCTCCTTCTATTTAGGAACCTTAGGGTAAACTTTGATTGACATTTTAAAGCCAACATCATTGCAGTAGTTCTGTCTAATTTGTGATTACTTGAGGCTAATTCATAAAGTGAAGCCATATCTTCCCTATTATGCCCTTAAACAAGGAATCCAGCCTGGACTTCTGCAACTGTCTTCATAGTGTACAGGGCAGAATACAGGGACGGAGTTATACACAGTAGACTTTTACGGAAAGTTCAGATCATGCTGATGTAGTAGGGTCTGAGAAATGCTTCTATCAACTGTGACATTAATGGTTAAATCCCTTTAAAAAACCTAATCTTCTTCATAATTAAAGCTGATTGACTATTGATTGATTACGTATGAATAACAAAAAGTCCTCTGTACTGTATTGCAGCTTGGAAAGAGCTTGCACAACATTGTAAAGTTGTGAGTTGAGTTGTGTTCCTCATTTATTCCCATCAACCTTTAGAATTTCACATACTTCAGGATTACTGTTCATTTACGGCCTTGCTTAATTTCATGACAGGGGTTCCCCGATTGTGGTGCATATTATGTCACTTCCTGTGATGTTTTTGCTCCTGGATGTCACTCCTGGTTTGTAAAATGATGCTTCAAGGCCATAACGGTACAGGCTCTACGGAGCTGTAACCATAGAAAAAACAAAGAAAATAAATACAAGCCATGTGAAATGTGCAAAATGTGAAAGTCATTTTTGTTATTTAATAACACAGACCACAATTTCACAATATCAACAAAATAACTTTATATAAAAAAATGAAGGTTTTGGCCCAAAAGTAGATCTGAAACAGTTTGCTTTAGTTTTAGTAATTCTTTTTAAAACTTCTTGGTCTTTGGCACAAGATGTTTCAGTGAGAGAACAGGGGAACAAAATATCCCGGAGGCTTAAAAATAATCTGTACTGAGGTCTGAAGTCATAATTGCACCTTTGAATTTTAAGAATTACTCACTACTCCAAAGCTCTTTCTCTGAAAGCTGATGCATGGAACAATAACACAACACCGATGTGCTGCTGGGAAAAAAAGTTAATTTGTTTCTTCGAAAACGTTGATTTTTTTTTAGCCCGTAAAGTGGAACCAAGTTAAATTGGCAACACAAACAACATATAGCAGATTAAATGTTATCATCACGGTATAGAAAAAAAAGAGCAAGGCTGTACATGTTTAAGAAGTGAGCAGGGATTTTAGCAACACATTCTACCCACCAACATGTACAGAATGAGATGATGTCTGCAGGGGTTTCAGAAGCTTGGGAGGATTTTTCAGAGGTGAGTGTTTGAAACTCATTAAACTCAGAGGTGAAAGAGGAACAAGTCTAACAACCTCTCAATGTCACCTATAGAGTCTGTAAAAGGGGCACCAGACCTGAGGGGTGAAGACACTTGAATAGTGGAAAACAAAACAAAACATTTTGAGGTCATGGAATTGAGAATATACTGCAGATTCATTCTGTCGTAATCTCAGATAAAAAAAGTAAGGTTTTACCTGAGATTACTATTCTATTCAATAATAATCTGAACTGTAGTGCATTTAAACAATGAGGTGTATCTAGATACAACCAAATGATCCCACAGATGTTTTTCTTCTTTGGTTGAGAAAAAAATGCATGAAAACACTTTAAAGTTAAAACACTTTTAGATGAAAAATCAAACTTTGTATGTTCCTAAAATCTATGTTTTGACAAAAAATAATAATCTTACACTGGCAGGAAAATGTATCCTTTCGCTCTGCATGTAAGCAAACTTGATATCTGCTGCTATCTGCTGGCTGATCTTGAAACCACAACAAAACCACAATATTCTCACACCAACTGAAGTCAAAGCATCTGGGCAGGATTTCTTTGTTGGTTAGTTTTGTCTTTCATTCATCTATTTCTATTGTTAATGTGATGCTCTCATAAATATTTGATATTATTTAGGTTGTGGCTGTTTTTAGAAAACAAATTGGCAAATGTGAATTTAAAATAAATTATTTAAAAAAAAGTTAATGTCTTTTACTTATTTTACTAAAAAAGAGGAAAAGTGTGTTTGAATCAGATTATTGGATAAAGTTAGCCTTCAGGAGCCTGGGATTGATGGAGAGGCACAGCCGGCTTTTAAATTCAGTGTTTTCATGTCCATTGGCAGGTCGTAACCTGCACAGGAAGAAAGTGAGCAGAACAGCGAAAGGCAGCTGAAAAGGGTTTAAAAAAGTTTCTACGGATGAATGAAAATGGAGAACATGGCCTCTGGAGCCAAACGCACTTACTGACCCCTTTGCACACACAACCTCATGCAGCCGTGCACACAAACTCACAGAAACACAGCTTTTTCTCATCCTCATTCTGTGAGGAGGATGTGGTATACACCTGACCCTTTTAAAGTTTTCATCCCGCAGAGCAAATGTTCACACAAAAATGTGATTGGTTGCAAAAAAAAAAAATGCTGAGTTGGGCTTTTCAATCAGCTTTTCAAAACCACCACACAAAAGATGAACATCTTCTTGCTCCTGATTGTTATCTTCTCTTGTGCAGGTTTCCTAAATATATTTTAATTTTTCATTTGCAGGAATTGCAAGAAACAAAAGAACAGCGTCATTCTGGTGCATCGGCTTGTCTGCAGAACTTTATTCTGAACCACGACACAGTTTTGTGTTTCTTACTTTCTGTAAGGCCCAGTTGGTACACAACTCCGTCTCCACACAAACTCTGCTCATTTTTATGAAGTACTTTGATCTATAAAACATATTTACACGGCAACAATGATGCCTTTTCTTATTAAGTCTCTAAATTAGGTTCTAATGCCTTATTTAAAAAAGAAAGTCCATTTAGCAGTTGTTTAACTGATAAAAAAAGATCAGGGAAATAATTCATCATTTCAAATTGGAAAAATTAAAACCTTATAGTTTGTACGGAGCCCTGAAATGGACAGCAAGGTAATAAAATAAATAAAATAAAATACGTTTTTTATAAGTTAACCAGCAGGTGGAGCAAACAAAAGCAGACTTAGACAAGACTTCAGCTGTGAGAGAATTCATTTTTCTGAACAGCTTCAGAAAATCTATTTTTTAAGGTTAAACCTCATGTTAGCAGAATACACCATGTTAGTAACGTGACTGCTCTTCTGTGTGTTGACACCGTTTTTTCTGCTTTTGGTTTGTAGCTGTGAACTCTCAGTTCTCCAGGATGGTTATCTAGACTCCATTTTTTAAGTTAAACTAAATTTAGACAACCTATTTAAAAATAAAATGTTTGCACTACTTTTAGTTTGATACATGTGTATTGACTTATTTCGTTTTTTTCTGGTTTTGGCTTTAATAAAAAGGAAGATGTGAATGGAAACAATGCAGAAAAGGAAACTTTGGGTCTTTGTTCTAAGCTCTCTATGTAAATTGTTCACAGATAAACAGCTGAATAATTGAAATAGAAGTTTTGTGCATTTCAGCACAAAAATGCACCTTTTGCACATCCAACAGCAGCAGATCAGAGAACAATAGATCAGCCCCTGTTTGAATGGCATCCTCTGCCACATCCACCTTTAATTCTGCTTCAGGACTATTAACTGAAGACCTTTCAACCTGGCTGTGTCACAGATACTCTTCACCACATTTTACCCACAACCCTCATTGACTCTCCCCTTTCCCATTAAATAGTGTTTTGTCACCCTCTCCTGAGGCAGAATAAGAAGCTGCATTCACCTCACGGCCGTCCTTCTTTATGTGATTGAGCTTAACAGGACGCTCTGTACAGATGCTCTTGGACACAGCAAACGCTGACCACAGAAACTGTGAATAAGGGCCTCTGTGGTTTCCTAAAAGAGGTTTTGTGTGTTTGCACAAGATGGGTTCGTGTGCATCCTGCAGGGGTGGTTGGTTAGAACAATTTGTTGCTGTATGTGCCCATGTCTGAGTGGAGTTGTGAAGAACAAGCAGCAAAAGCTCAGAAATCAGGATCTTTGCACTTGTACAAAGAGTCTCTAGGCACACTGTATACGTCTTTTCATTGAATGTCATTTTTTTGTTCTTCTGTAATAATACACAGTAGTCAAATGGTTGGCGGTGCGTTCATGGTGGGCTTGAGCTTTTAAAAAGTACTATATTTAAATACATGATGAAGAGAGGGCATCCGCCTCCACTCTCAGATTAAAGTACTTTGCTGACGTTACCTCCCAGCCTGTGATGCTCAACAGGAAGAAGTTGGTGGAAAATGAACGAATAGGTGTGAAGGTGTGCATTTCATTTCTATTTTCAACACCGATAGGTTTCTTCAATGTGTTTTACTGTCACCCCTCAATTCCTCCCACTGTCTCCCGCTTAGGGCTAAGGGGGTCAGCAGGTTCTCGTCTCTACCGTTTCTGGGTGGGAGGCAAAGTGGAGCTCATGGGGAACTCTTCCGTTTATCAAAGGAACTCCCACTTTTACCTCACAAGCTCAAAGCTGAAATTAATCCTCATAGCTCAGGTTTCATATGCGCACAAATGAATGCAGAGGCACAGTTTGTGTCTGGAAACAGAGGGGGCGGGGAGGGGCCAAGCTCTAGATTTTCAATCAACCGTTACATAATTTCCTACAGCTATTTTAGATTAAAGCAAAGACAAATTTTGGTGAATTTCCATTTTGATTACAGACTACTTTCAATATGAATACAGTAGAAATGTTCATTTATGTCAGTCGTCATCATTTCTACAGTTTTATGAAATTAAATTCAATGATACCGTCCTAGTTATGCATTCTAGAAATAACATACATATTTTGATTAAAGTCCTGTTCTGATTATCTTTTGATCTTTTTCAAACCCTTCCCAGTGGTCTTTTAACATGATTGTGCTGTTTTTAGCCAAAATCCAAAACCTGTGTCGTTTTCTAGGACGTAGTTCCTGCAGAACGGCAGGAGTTCATCAGAATTTCTCCTCTGAGTTGTGAGTGGAACTGTTGGCACAGAGTAAGCCCGTCCCCACTTCCCGTCACCCATCTGTTTAAATGCACTTCTGCTAGCTTACAGCCCCCCCCCCCCCCAACCTAACATTAACGGTGTAACAAAAATGGTGATCAGTATCAGAGCTATCCAAGTGTACAGTTTAGATCCAGATTCCAGCTCAGACAAGGAAAACAAAGACGTTCATGGATCTATTTGTCTGCAGGGAACTTGTGGCCCGCCGATTGTAGATTCTATGTTACAGCTACAAGCTGGGCGGAGGCCCCGGCGAAGTCCCAGGACACGCTGGAGAGACTACGTCTCTCTGCTGGCCTGGAAACGCCTCTGGGTCGCCCCAGAGGAGCTGGAGGAAGTGGACGGGGCGACGGAAGTCTGGGCATCCCTGCTTAGACTGCTGCCCCCGCAACCTGGTCCCGGATAAACGGAAGAAGATGGATGGATGGATGGATGGAGCTACAAGGTTTTTCAAATACCCTTTTTTAAAATCTTCTTCTGATTCACTATTTTGAAATACTAATATAATGAAATACTCAGAAATGTTATTTTAATCTTAGTCTTCTTTATATATGCCTTTCATCATCCAAAAATGCTACAAGAATGTTTTATGAACATCAAAACCACAATTTTCATCAAAGTAGGTCTTTTATACCCCATTACCTTAGTGCCCTGCCACTTCCTCAATCCCATCATTTTTGCCCACCTTCGTCTTCCCGCTCTTCTTCCTCTCTTTATACCAGATCCTTACCAATCAAATGTAAGGGTGTTACTATAGGATCCAGCAAGGAAATATTCAAGTATTTGGCACATTATTGTATTGTGATAATGAAATAACTTTTATTAATATTTTTTGCTCTAATCACAACTTTTTTTCACACCCTTGTGATTAAATTTACAATACATGTTCCTCTTTTGTTCTTTATGTTTTCTTTTATTTCATGTACTTTAGGTTTCTTTCTTACTATAGGTTCCTTTTTAAACTAATTCTTGTTTTAGAGAAAGACCGGGCGATCCAGTATCCCTCCTCTTCTTCATTATAATAATGCAGGGGCTTCCGCTGCATTTTATTTTTTTAAACCCACCAACCTCACTTTCATCTTCAACCTCGGAAAAACATGGTTTTTCAACCTAACTGAGCCATAGTTTCACCTGCAATTCATCCTTATCATTTGTTTAACCCCTTCTTCACTGAACATAGGCTCTGTTTTATGGAAACAGGGGCATGTGGTTGTTACTGGATACAAGTTATTTTGTGATATAAGATTTTATAACAGATTTTATAATTTCTTTTACTGTTACTGAGACTGTGAGGAGTGAAAATTAATTATTGGGCCTAAACTGGAGCAGGACTCAACAAGAATTCAGGATTGAGGGAGAGAGGGACACAGGGGGAAACCCGGAGAGGGAAGCCTTTTATAAAGCCAAGTCCGGCTGCCTTTGGAAGAATTTGCAGGCAGGGAGACCGGGCTTTGGGTCCAAAATGGTTGTCCGATGAGCCAATGACTGTCTTCATAATTCTACTCAGCGTTGTGCCACGTCGAGGGGTGCAGGCTGCTGAAATAACTCCTGCAGAATAACTGTCTGTTGTGAGCATGTGTATAGAAACAAAGAGGACATGTGGACTAAAGGCTGAGGCTTCTGGCTTCTAAACCCTTTCTGCAGAGGTCAATTAGATTGCAATCATCTCTAAAAAGGTAAGCAAAACATTTCTCAACAGGGAGCAACACCAACCAAAATTCAATCAAGAGTCATTCAAACAATAAATATGCTTATTTTTCACATTTTAGACAGAAAAATTGTTACAGAATTTGATAAATCAGATTCATTATTTGACTGTGTTTACATTTTTTAAATTAATTTAAAATGTGTCTTCTAAGCAGGGATTTTGTTGAATTTCTCATTATAAATACATGTTTTACCCTTTAAAAAAAATAAAACCACAAAGTCTTCAAATCCATCACTGTAAAATCTTCAAAAACATGATAAATTATTAAGACCTTAAAAATAAAGTTCCTTTCTTTTGACATGTTTTCAATTTTACTCTTCAGTGCAAGGACAAAAAAAAAATCAATAATACATATTTAGAGCATAATGTTATCTGTGCATGTTTTGAGTGAGTTTTCCCACAAAATTGATTCATTGGACGCATTCAGAGGCGTCTGCAGAGTCTGCATGGACTCCCAAAGGTACTTCATGTACTTCTGTTAATAAAGTATTTGTTGCTGATTGTAAAATTTTCTTAAGTTTGATGCTTTAAAAAAAATCTTGTAAATTGTAAAATCATTTCAGAGTTTCAGCTTTATTGCTCATTTTGCATTTTAAGAGAAAAGTGAGGCTGTTTCAGATTTTGTAGAGATTCCACATTATTTCATCACTGCTATGTTAAACATGTTTGCTGTGCTCTTTCATCTATTAAATGTGTTCTGTGTTTGTTTTTTAGTCAGGAAAAGAAGACATTTTTACAAACACCAGCAGATGAAGATGAGAAAGTCAAATTTAAAAAGACAGAATTTGGAGCGAATGCTGTTGTGTTTAATTACTTTAATGGAGGAAATGTTCAGTCACTTCTAGCTCCAATGTACCGAAGAGGGAGAAATAAATGTAAAGAATGACTGTGTGCGTGCGTTTCAGTGTGTGTGTGCACGTGCACGTGCATGCAGAAGGGGGAAACAGCGATGGAGGAGGATTACGCCTCCCTCCTGAATACTAATAAGGCCTTTTGTTACAGATCTCCCTTATGTTCTCGTCTTCCTCCTCTCTTTCATCTCTCCCTCCTTCTTTTTGTTTTACATGGATCTGTCAGAGCTCAGGACAGATGCCCGCTACTAACCTTTCCTTACATCCCCCCCAAAACAAGCTGCAAATATTATAGTTTTGCTGTTTCTTTACAGAAAAAAACTGTTTCTATCTTTTGTAACAGGACAAAACTTTCTTGCAGGCATCCTTTTTGCAGCTCTTGAAACAAAAGTTACAGATGCTGGCATGCAGTGATCAAAATGCATGTAACTGCAATCCCACTCTCACATAATCACACACGTCCACACAGTCAGATGGGCACAGAGTCGTTTTTGTCAATGGCATCTTTTGTTCCTTTTATCTCTGCCCTCAACAAAGCATTCCTGTGTACACAGAAAAGAGAGGGAAGGAAAGAGAGGGAAAGAGGAGAGTACAACCAGGGAGGAGAAGGTAGGGAGATCAGGAAAACATCCAGATTCGCTTTTGTCTGGCAAAGGAAAACTTTTGGTTTTGTTTTGGGCTTTGGCTCTCTGAGGCTGCAGGTCAATAAACAGTAAAAAAGAAGGCGTTGCCATGGAGATGGATTACTTCCGACTGGAGAGGTTGGTGAAAGCATTTCCGTCATGTCAGACCCATTTTCTCCAATTTTCTCCATTGGATATTTGATATTTAGGTTTTTTTTCCTGAAGGAAGTGGATCTGTGTGCGAGTGTGGGAATGACAATCCTTCATGGTGACACAGTAATTAAGAAGCCCACTATTGCATAATCCAAACACTGTGAGGTAATTAATTCTGATTGGTTACGTAAGATCATCAGACAAGGAAGGATTTAACAGCCAAACACACCTGGTTATCCTCTGAACCTAAATTATGTGGGCAGTAATTTAGGTTGGTCGAACCCAAAAATTGCGTTCTTTATTGATTTGAAATGATCTGAATATATAAAATCTTTTTTCAGCTATTTCTTTAACATGACAATGTAGCTTTGTTCAGTAGGCTACAGCTCGGTAAGTTTAGTATATCATTTCAATGTACAAACTTGTTTAAAACCCATTAATTTGCAGGATCCTGACAGAAGGGTCTTAACCCCCTGATACCTGAATTTATTTCCAGCTATAACAAAAAAATCACTTATGTTTTCGCTTTTAAGTAGACGTTAATTTAAGGAAATTTTAAAGCAGGTTAATGCATTAATAATCATCAAGGGGTTGAATATTTTTGGCACTATTTTAGGTATGAAGTAGGTTACTTTTATGAAAAACGCGGACAAACAGAAGTATATTTTATTGATACGTTTGCTACCTGGTGTGGTGTACATACAAAATAAGCACACATAAATATGTTTGTATGAGTGTATATATTTTGTGCTGTACTGCACACCTAAAATACCTTTTAAAAACATTTTCTGCTTCCTTTGCATCATCATCCATGTACAACAGTTTTTTACTGAACTGGCTTAGAGGCCTGCAATCTTATAACACAAAATAAAAACATTAATTTAAAAATATGCCGGAAAGTATGTAGCCATGGATCATTTAAAAATGTGTTTCCATATATTTTAACATGTTGTAAAAATGTCAGCAGCTGTTTTTTAACATGTAAATAATAGCAACACCCCTAAAACAGAAATCCAAAAGAGGAAATACTAAACAGCTGAGAAGAAAACCTGTAAAACTAACTACCCACTTTCCCTGCCGTCTCAAAGTTTCTCTCCCAAGTCTCCTGTTCTCCATTAAGGCCTTTTTGCTTAAACATAACAGTGAGCTTTCTTGAACAAGCCTTATCTTGATACACCTTAGACTTTCAAACAAAGCTTAGCACCTCAAAGGACTCATTCAAGTTCTTCTACTTTTGTCAAACTCACAATTGGGTCTCTGTGTATTTAGTTAGCAGAATGAATGCTCTGCATCGTCTTCCTAATTGTGCTTTCCTGTCTTTTCTCTGTTCTCATCTTCATCTTGCTCCTCTGTGGGCTTTCCTCTCCTTTGGCCTGCATCGTTTGTTACATGTAAGTGAGCGTGCCAAATGTGTGAGAAGCAGTGACGGTCTTTCAGTGTGTGACTGATTCATGAAGGCTTTCTACACTGTAAAAAAACAAAAGAACTGCTGAGTTTTCTCAAACATAAATGAATGAAGAAAAACTCCAAAAACTAAACAACCAACAAAAATCTAACATGACATCAGATACAAAGTGGTTATTGGATTGGATCATCCAAACTGATTTGTAAAGGTGCTTTATTCTGAAGCTCAAAAGAAAAACAACTTCCAAAAGAACAGTTTAGAACTGCATAAAAGTGGACTGATGAACTTAAAGAATCCTTTCTTAAACTACGGTCACGTATCCTAAAATGCCCCAGCACAGCGACCTAAATGCCGGTTTTTCAGCCAAATTAGCAGGTGACGGCACGGCAACATTTGAAATTGAGAAGCGGCATTCCCTTTTCTACTCTCCGCACGGCGGCCACCAAGGTTTTAAGAAAAAGATCAAATCAAATGGCGGCCAGATGACTTTTTGCCATCGGTCGGTGGTCCTTCTGGCACATTTGGAGGTTGCAAGGTGGCAGTCCAGCGGCAGGGGGGTGGCAGGAAGGCAGCAGTACGATAATTTACTTAAAAGAGAGTCCTGAAGTTTCAGCTACTCCTGTGCCGTCCCACTGCCACCATCCGATTGTTAGAAATTGTACGGTAGCAGCAGCGCAGCACTCTATAAGGGCTGTTAACATGGCCTGGGGGCCCGGCGACGACAATTTGTCGATCCTGGCCACTGTGGGTCCAAATGGGGAGACGACATCGATACACAACACTCACATGGCGTTGAGCACCACCGTGACTCAGAGACCTGCTTCTTGATGAACCGCGGTTGATGCTGAGAAGAATAGGAAGAAGACAGAACATTGTTCTTTCTCGGGAGGCATGCTGCCTGAAAATGTGTAAATTTCTAAATTGATAAGATTATAATGTGTGCTCAAAATCTGAGTTGGGAATGACCAGTGGTACAGAATGGCCCCTTTTTATATAACCCTGGGCTGGGCTGGCAGCCAGTGGCACTTGATTTGGACAGAGACTTTTACATGTCTTTCAATCAGAGCTGCTGGTGGCCGGCGATCCAACTGCTGCCGCCCAGCTGCCGCCCAGCTGCCGCCCAGCTGCCACCCGATTTCACAAAGGCGTCATCCCCACCTGACTGACGGCCACCGTCTACGTTCATGTCCATGACCATTCTGCGGCAGCTAGTCTTGAAGATTCTGCCACTGCCTCCTCATCGCGCAGTGGCATTTGTGTTTGTGGCCAAAGCTTAAGGAAAATATGCTTTTTTTGGGCTGATCAATGCCCACTGATCTGCTGACATTAGGTATAAATTTATGTGGCATGTGGTTAAGTTGACACGTATTACTTATAGTTTGCATCACAAGACTGTCTTTTATCCCAAATAGGAGATTGCAACATCCATAATTCATTCTAGCTTCATGTTAAAAAATGATAAGTGACATGAACAAAGTCAAGTTTTAGACGCAGGATGTTGCACCTAAAAGTCATAAATTTGAGGAAAACTAATGGTAAACCTTTTGCTTCTTGCAGCGAGCCCATCACATCTGCTGGCTTAGTTCTGCACTCTAAAGACCCAATATTCAGACCGAGATAGCTAACAAGCAGTAACAAACTGACACTATGTTGCGCACTGTTTGCACATGTTTGTATGTGCTTTACACATTTAAATGTTTTTTCTGTTTGACACATCTGTCTTATTTTATGGAAATATTATCAGATGCTCATAACTGGAGATTTTATTATGTTTTATTGCACAGAATGCACTGATGATGTCAATATGTTATTACAAACTTTTGACTTCTTTGAGATTTCCCAACGTCATCTTTCCACAGTGGCTGATATCGCCAAATTTTTGTCTGGTCATCGCCGAGCCCCCAGGCCACGTTAACAGCTTCTTTGTGTATCAGCTTAAAATCACATAGTTGCGTGTTTAGGGTTTTATAGAACTTAAGAATTCATTTAATTACAAGGGCATCCAAAGATTAAAGCAATCAAGATATATTTTTTTATTGCACTTAAAGTTTCAAAACTCAAGCCATTTGAGTGATGTACCTAACAAAACAGAAAATTTTTGATCCTCATAGAAATAAGAAAACTTACATCCAACTTCATCAACTCATCTAACTCAAAGGAACTTAAGCTAAAGCAGATACAGGTTACCAAAAGAAAAAAGGCCCTAAATCCCCAATAGAAATAAACAGAGTTCAATATTTTGACATTAGTCATGAATATGGTACACAAACAGAGTACATCATGTATTGAAAATAATCACCTCCAAAAAAAAAGCAGTTTTGTTGTTGTTTTCTTGGTAATTTGATTAATTGAAGTTGACAGATGCTGAGCGACCTCACAGAGATTGTGTGACCCCTGCAGCTCATCATTAGTGTTGAATTATCTTAGGATGTCAACCAACAAGAACGTCACCAAACACCAATAATAGAAAAAAATCATCGAAATCTTTGTGTAATATAATTCCAGCTGGACAAAAACTTTAATTGTTAATTTATTTTCCATTATCAATTTTTAAGTAGATGATACTCCGTGAATTAAATGGGACACCATCCATACGTCACTACCAAATCTGAATCCCTGATTGGTCAAATTTGAAGAGGTTTAACGTTCAGCGTGCTTTCCATGGCCGCGCGTTTGGTACGCAGAGCCCTTAAACGGACTTAAAACCCTCACAGTGATGTGTAAGCGTTAGAAGTGGAAGTGGCTGTTTGAAAGTGTGTTGCTGAGGCTGGTGTGAATGCAGCATCATAGTTATTCCGTCTCCTCTGACAGGCAGTCAGTGCTGCTCTGAAATGTGTTTCCTCCGTTTTGTTTTGTTCACTGTATCTCAAAAAGAAGTCACTAACAAATTCTGAAAAAAATCACTATTTGTTTCTGCTGTCGTTCACCAGATGACCTCTGCCACACCGCCCTGCTCCCGCAGCTCCTCCCCCCACAAAGTTTGCCACTCGCAGACGCAGACGGACGTTCTGAAACCATTACTTGGTGGCGTTTTATCCGGCGGGAGTGGGACTCTGCGGAAAAGAAGGCGCGTCTTGTCCAAAGATGGGCATAGCAACGTGCGCATCGAGCATGTTAGAGGCAGGAGTGCGCTCTACATGCGTGACCTGTGGACGACCTTTCTGGAAATGCAGTGGCGCTACAAGTTCTTTCTATTCACAGCCACATTTGCAGGAACATGGTTCCTGTTTGGTGTGCTGTGGTACTTACTGGCACTGGTGCATGGAGACCTGCTAGGTGAGACTCCAGGTGGTGCGGCACACTGAATGGCGCCAAACAAAGCAGATTTTCTGCCAAAACTTTCTAATGAAATATAAAAGCTACACGTGTAGCGCATCTACCTGTAAATTCTCACAAACAAATATTAAGTAACAGAAGAAAAATCGAAAATGTCCAATTAAGGTTAGAGGTTTTCAAGAAATCCAGTATTTTGTGGTTCACTTCTAGTTACTTAATGGTGGACTCTAATTGGCTACAGCAGCTATACCTCCCAATTGGGGACAGAATGTAGTGTGATGGAGTTATGTAATAAACCCCAAGAGGGTTACTAGCAGACCCCCATGTGGTAAAATGTGTTGTAACCCTTGTGCTTTCCTAGGTACTTTACCATTGGGAGTGGGGTCATCTAGACCCACTAGACAGTGCTCTGAACCTTTTTTCTTCAATGATTTGTGATCTTCACTGGTGTCCATGGATTACATGAAATCTTTCCACCTTTATCCACCTTTGTCATGGTAGGGAGAACATGTCAATGGAAGGGGGGGATCATCTAAGATAGCACAAGGGTTAAAACAAGCTTCAACCTGGATACAAAAATAATGTTAGAGAGTTTTGTTTAAAGTTTTCAATCATCTCCCAACGACATCTACATAATCACATCAAAGGCTAAGTAAATGTATATGAATGCATACATTTAACATACATATGCTGGTATAATTCAGTACCATTGGTTTCTGCAGACTTTGAATCAAGGCAGCATTTCTTTTTCTGCACTACGCTGTGGGTCTCTGGGTTTCTCTGACAGTAGTGCTAGCAGCATTATATTTTTAGGTTTCAACACAAAGGAAACTGTGATGACACAGCATCAGAGTGGTAAACAACTTCCTTTGTTCACATTACTGCTGGCTCTATAGGTGCTAGGTTAATTTTATGTAAAAACCTGCCATCTTCCTCTTTTCATAATCAAGAATGAGGACATCAGAAGAACAGCACATTAGGGGTTTTGGAGATCAAGTCAGAGAGGCCAGACTGAGATGGTTCAGACATGTCCAGAGGAGAGACAGTGAATCTATTGGTAGAAGGATGCTAAAGAGTAAAGAGCTGCCAGGCAAAGTGATCTAGAGGGAGAACAAAGAGGATGTTCATAGATGCAGTGAAGGAAGACATGAAGGTAGCTGGCGTTAGAGAGGATGCAGAAGAAAAAAAAAGAGGGGATGCAGAAGACAGGGTTAGATGGAACGAGCTGATTGGCTGTGGCGACCCTTGAAGGGAAAAGCCGAAAGGAAGTCCATATAAGGAGAACAAACTTCAAACTATTAACTCAGAATAAAAGTCAAACACATACAGAAAATGAAGACTATGTTCACACGAACATTGCGTGTCAAATTTGTCCGACCATTCGCTGCATGCGCCTGCCCTTTAATGTGTTCATAGACGCATGTGAGAGGAGCTACTGCAAAATGTTTTCAGCCTGATCGCTACATGGAGAGGTGTCTGCCGATGTTTCAGTTACAATGCATAGAAGACATGGATGATGTTTAACCCTTGTGCATCTTAGATGACCCCATCCTTACATTGACGTGTTCTACCTACCATGACAAAGGTGGATAAAGGTGGAAAGATTTCCTGTAATCCATGGACACCAGTGAAGATCACAAATCATTGAAGAAAAAAGGTTCAACACATTGTCTAGTGGGACTAGATGACCCAACTCCCTGTGGTAAAGTGCCTAGGATAGTACAAGGGTTACAGATCTGATTAATTTATTTTGAAGGGCATCAAAAGCATCGGTAATAATGTCTTCATGTCTGGGGTCATGAGATCATTCAGAGATTCTCCCGGTACGTCGAGCTTCCGAGGTGTTTCCGTCTCTCTGTGACCCATTTTTAAGGCTTGCCGTCCCGCATTGACCCGGGGGGGAAAATTAGAAAAAGAATAAGATTAGAGGACCTTCTTTATCATTGTTTTGGTGAAAATAAGAAACATATCACAAGGTCAGAAGACCCGAGCAAGCTGCCTCCCCAAACCACAGCGGCTGCCTAAGCGAGCAAGATCGCTCCGGCTCCATGGGCCCTGCGAAAGACTGTCCAGGGTGTACCCGCGTTCAACAGTAGCCCGGACAGTCTCTGGCAACATTGTTGCCTTGAAAAGTATACAGCTAAGAAACAGTTAAAAAATTGATGAATGGAAGTTCAGGAGAACAACTGTCAGATCAATCTAACATATTGAATGGGTATTCTAGCCGCTGATTGAGTCACTAAAAATGTCCCGGGCTTAGATTTGAGTCCCTAATTGTTTAGCGCAACGTGGCGACCTGTATTTGAACTCTGAGCGCACTGCGCCACGTTTCCCAATTTGCAATTTGTATCATTGACTTAACATTGAAACTGGCTGTGTCTGCCGCACGAATTGGTGGGCCATCACATTAAAGCTGCTTTCGGTGTGAACGCAGCTTTAATATGAGACAATGTAATGATTTATAAAAATATATTTATTGTAATTCTTCAGAAAATGTATATTATGAAATTTTTCTCAATTTACACATTTAAGCATATGTCACAAAATTAAATGTCATACCCTACAGCATTATGCAGCAGTTTTCATTCAATTAAATTACAGTCACTATGGTCCTAATAGTTGGCTTTCATTCTGATCAGGGTTTTCAAATGTATTTTAAATAATGAAATTCATGAAATTAAATGTTTAAAATTGTCAATTCAATGTATTGTACTTGTTGTTTAAAAGATTTATTTAAAAGTGTGAAGTGTCAAAGTGTCAGAATTGTCTTACACACACACTTCCTGTTAATACACACACTTCCGTTGTATGTAAAAAAAACAAAGGTAAACCAGAGCTCCAGCAAGCTTGGCACCAAAAAGAACAGTTTTGACTGCTGCACCAAAACCACACTCAGCACCACACGTTCCAATTTCTTCAAGATATCTGTTTAATGTCTGCATTTAACATACATTTCCTTCACCTCTGCTCTTCAGACAGCTACTGATGTGTAGAGAGTTAACGCTGGCACAGTCAGACACTCAAACCATAGCACTTTCAGAGGCTAATGGGCTTAATGGTAAAACTAAATCACATAATGAAATTGCATTATTTCATTATAATGCGGGTTTTGTCCAGTACAGACAAAACCCGCCAGTTTCAATCCTCCATAACAGCAGCTTTTTATTTATGTTCTCTAAGATTATTCCTTGTAGAAAATTATTTTCCTGCTTTTGACTCGTTTACAACAACGATATTTCATAAATAAGTTGTATATATATATCATCATAGTTTACCACATGTTGAGCTGTGGTTGTCTTTTTCATCATGTTCTCCAGAGTTTGACCCTCCATCGAACCACACACCCTGTGTGATGCAGGTACAGACTCTCACAGGAGCTTTCCTCTTCTCCCTGGAATCCCAAACAACCATTGGTTATGGTTTCCGCTGCATCACTGAGGAATGCCCAATTGCTATAATCCTGCTGATAGTGCAGCTTGTCATCACCATGCTTATGGAGATCTTCATCACTGGCACCTTTTTGGCCAAGGTAGCCAAATCGGATCCTATTTTATGTGTGAATACTGTACTTAAAAATTGACTGAAAAACTTGACTAAGTTTACCTTGATCAGGTGGCGCGACCAAAGAAGCGAGGTGGAACAGTGAAGTTCAGCCAGCATGCGGTGGTGTCCACTCTTGAGGGTCAACCCTGCCTGATGATCAGAGTGGCAAACATGCGCAAGAGCCTTCTGCTCGGGTGTCAGGTGAGTGCGGGGAAAAGAAAAGTGTTTGGTTTTTCAAACATCAACGTGCAGTATGTAACGTGCAGTATGCAACAAGCTCACTGAAGCTGCTGTGATATTGACACAAACTTTCCAGTCCATATAGGGGTCACCTTTAGTGTTTCTAAACACTACCCCTCCCTACTCCTACATGTACAGTCCCTGACAAAAGTCTTGTCGCTGATCCATTTTGTAGAAACAAAAGCGTATAACCTCACTTTTAATGAATCCATTGGTTTTAGAAATGTCTCATATGAAAGCTAAAACGCTCCCAAATTATGTTCAATATACTAAAATAAAATTGCTTCACTGAAGAAAGATTGATCATTTAATGAACACAGAAAGGTCACATTTTGGCAAGACAAAGGTTTTGTCGCCTTGTCATATGATGCACCCAATCCTAGATTACAGCCTCACCTGTGATCAATTACTGATCAATCAATTAGTGGGTGTGTATAAAAAGAACCCCAGCACACCAGGCCTTCACATCAACTGCAACTTGACCTCTGACAACATGCCTAAGATTCACCCTGAGACCAAAGCGTTGATTATCAAGAGGCTGAAGACCAGATCCACTGCTGAGGTGGCTGACACCTTCAATGTGTCTCAGCGTCAAGTACAAAGAATAAGGAAAAGATTTGAAGAGACTGGAGATGTTTTTGACAAGCCCAGGTCCGGCAGACCCCGCAAGACAACTGCTCGGGAGGACCGTTTGTTGGTTGGAAAATCCAAGGCCAGCCCCTTTTCCACTTCAGCAGAGCTCCACCAGGCCTGGTCACCTCAAGTCCCTGTGTCAACCAGAACAGTTTGTAGAATTCTGTCTCAAAATGGCCTCCATGGTCGAATCAGTGCCCAGAAACCAGCACTAAACAAAAGGCAATTGAAAAAACGTGTGGCATTTGCCAAGGCCCACAGCCTGCTAAAAGGATGGACGCTGGAAAAGTGGCAGAAGGTGGATTTCTCAGATGAGTCTTCAGTTGAATTACATCACAGCCGCTGCAAATATTGCAGGAGACCAACTGGAGCTGCATGGACCCAAGATTCACCCAGAAAACAGTTAAGTTTGGTGGCGGAAAAATCATGGTCTGGGGTTACATCCAGTATGGGGGTGTGCGAAACATTTGCAGGGTGGAAGGCAATATCAATAGCCTAACATATCAAGAAGTATTAGCTACCTCTTACATTCCCAACCATAAAAGGGGTCAAATTCTGCAGCAGGATGGTGCTCCATTGCATACTTCCATCTCTACATCAAAGTTCCTCAAGGCGAAGAAGATCAAGGTGCTCCAGGACTGGCCAGCCCAGTCACCAGACATGAACATCATTGAGCATGTCTGGAGTAGAATGAAAGAGGAAGCATGGAAGACCAAACCAAAGAATCTTGATGAACTCTGGGAGGCATGGAAGACTGCTTTCTTTGCTATTCCTGATGACTTCATCGATAAATTGTATGAATCATTGTCAAACCACATGGATGCTGTCCTTCAAGCTCATGGAAGTCATACAAGATATTAAATATGGATCTCACAGTAGCACTACTTAATTCATTGATGTTATGCAACATATTTTTGTTTTTGAATTAAATTATTTGTTAAACTTTCACATTACTCTCTGTAGGCGACAAAACTTTTGTCTTGTCAAAATGTGACCTTTCTGTGCTCATTAAATGATCAATCTTTCTTCAGTGAAGCAATTTTATTTTAGTATATTGAACATAATTTGGGAGGGTTTTAGCTTTCATATGAGACATTTCTAAAACCAGTGGATTCATTAACAGTGAGGTTATACGCTTTTGTTTCTACAAAATGGATAAGCGACAAGACTTTTGTCAGGGACTGTATCTCTTCAAATGGAAAGATATGGAAAATAGTATCTTTAGATTCAGACATGAGTACCACTTAATAATGTCATCAGTAGCCGCCTGCCGTTTACACCAACGCTCGGAAAATACATAATAACATTAATTTTATAACTTTAAAAAGTCATGCAAAAACAAGCGGGATAGCCAGCCCTAAGCTGCTAGGGCTCTTACTTAACCCTTGTTCTACCTTAGATGACCCCCCCCTTACATTGACGTGTTCTACCCACCATGACAAAGGTGGATAAAGGTGGAAAGATTTCATGTAACCCATGGACACCAGTGAAGATCACAAATCATTGAAGAAAAAAGGTTCAGAGCACTGTCTAGTGGGTCTAGATGACCCAACTCCCAACGTTAAAGTGCCTAGGATAGCACAAGGGTTACAAACGCACTTTCTAACATCACTACAGCTTCAAATGCCCCTACAATTGACGTGTGGGTTTTGGTTTTATTAGGGGATATAAAAATTTTTTTGAGCCCCTTAAGAAATTTTGCCCCCATTCATTTTTTGAAAGTTTTTCCTGCTGTGATGTCATCATTTTCGGAGGGTCGTTCACCATGCCCAAAATTTATTTTCAGCAGGTTCTAGGTGTGTGCAAATTTTGGTGAGTTTTTGAGTATGTGGCGGGGGCTAGATTTTGCTCAAAGGCACAGTAAGAACAAAGAGTTGCAATAACAATCTGGTCCTTGCCGTCCAGGACTGCTGCTGCAGGACATAACAAGTGTTTACTGTCCTTCAGGTAACTGGCAAACTGCTCCAGACTTCACTGACGAAGGAAGGAGAGACGGTTCGTCTGGATCAGAGGAACGTGCCCTTCCAAGTGGACACTTCCAGCGACAGCCCCTTCCTCATCCTGCCCCTGACCTTTTGCCACATCATCGATGACAACAGCCCTCTGCGAGCTTGGGCTGCCAAGGGTAAGCTTGCTATTATAGAGTAATATTCTTTGATTTTGGAAAACGTAATTTCCTTTTTGTAACATCTCATTGACTTAAAAACAAATTCTACCAGTTTAAACAAATAAAAATGTGTATCCATACTATTGAAATAAAACAATGAATGTTGGGTATGAAAATATATTTTATTGCTTCCCTGTTTAAAGCAAACCAAAATATAATACTGGACATCACAGAGAAGGTGAGGTTAAACCAGTACAGGCACATCCAGGCATTATTGGCTGGTGAGGTGCATGCTCTCCAGATGTCTGCTCTGATTACCTGGATCCGGTGGGACTAGCCAATTAGAACCTTCCAGTACAGGGCATGTTAAAACAAGCAGGAGAGTTGCCCTAAAACCATTATTCATTTTCTACAGATGAGGTACCAGTAGTTATGAAATTCTTTCGAATAATGTACTTTTTTCTATTTGCGGCTGGAACACATTGACACATTGATTATTACAATAAAAGCCTGCTGGAGATTTATCTTTTCATGAAATTCAAGAACAAATTCTATGGAAGCGTATTGCATTCAATTAAAATCAACAAAACGAGTGAACGCGCTTGACATGCCCAGTGTAAACGTAGCCTTAGTCTTTTTCACCTTCTACGGGTTTTGTTGAACATTTCTCTACCTCTTCATCAGGTGGTGGCTGGACAGATCCAGAACTGGCCGACTTTGAGCTCCTAGTGATAATGAGTGCGACAGTAGAGCCGACCTCGGCCACCTGCCAGGTTCGTACCTCCTACTTGCCGGATGAAATCCTCTGGGGCTACGAGTTCCCCCCCGTAGTCTCTCTGTCCCCATCAGGCAAATACGTGGCAGACTTTTCCTTCTTTGACAAAGTCGCCAAGACCAAGACCAGCCCTATCCTCACACCGTCTGGCCTCCAGAGTAACGGGGGCGGGCTGGTGTCTGAGGTGTTGGATCCTGACAAGATTCGCCTGGAGCAGAGCTACAGGGAGCAGCGAGGCGAGGAGCGTGGCCGGGGCAGGGACGGTTCTCTCAGTGTTCGTGTCAGCAACGTGTGAAGAGAAAAACTGTCAAGGAAGGCAACGTGAGATTACCATCAACAGAACATCCTTGAAACAATATTTCAAAATAGACTGGAAGACCAAACTTGGATGGAAAGGATTTAAGGGAATAATTCTTCTGGAATAATTCATGCTTTACACTGGTTTGACTGGAATCTCATGGTGATAACATCCAACTTAACTGCAGGAAGTATTTACATCTAAACATGCTTATTCATTTCTCATGTAGTATGAGCCCTTTACCTAAAACAAATTGAGAGAAAGCATGTACTAAACCAGGGGTGGGCAAACCTTTGGACTCGTAGGCCACAAAGGGTTACAAACTTTGACAGAAGGGTCGGAGCAGGATCAGAGTGTTTTAGGGACCCAGCTCATAAGAGAAAAAAATCACATGAAATCTGGACAGCAGCCATGCTTTAATTTGGACTCAAAATTGATATAAAAACAAAACCGGCTGGAGTTTTTATTTCAAATGTGTGGCTTTTTGTTTTCATTTTAGCACCAGTTGCACCAATGGGTGCAACAATGGGTGCAACTGGTCCCTCAGGGAAAAACGCAAACCTAGGCTGCGTCTTTCACTACTCAATTCTTAGTGCTCTATATGGTGTCTTCGCCATTTTGTAGTGCTGTCCAAATGAACATTTCCAAAATCCAGTGTCCTAGAAATGTCTCGGAGGTCTCTGTAGAAACCAGTGTGCATCAATGCTCACTAGATTAGTAATTATAGACCGCAGTGAGTTTGAATGATATATCATGTGAATAAACCATCCAAGTTTTCATCTTTAGAACACAGTAGTCTTTATAAAATGTTTATATTTATTAGGTTATTAGGGTTTTTGAAGTCAGCAATACATAGTCCCACACTATATCATTTTTAGATGGTAGGGAGGGAATTCGGACATAACCTTAGAGAAATGCTGCGTTCATGGGATGTTGGGAAGATTGGAAACATGTCTTTCAGACTGGGAAAACACACATAAATGCAAAATAACTTTCTGCACCTAAGCAAAGGTCAATTTAACTGTAGTGCAGCACCTATGAGGAGACACCAGAATTACACGGAAAATAAAACATTAATATGGATTATCAATTTCATTTATTCCAGTTTTATTAAGAGCCCACCCCTGCACTAAAACAAACCTACAAACAAAGCAGTGTGTGGAAAATAACCAGTTTTAGGCCTTTATGTTCATGTTCCATTGGGCTACATATAAAAACTGCAAAGAACAAATTTAATTAGTTCATCAAATTTTCCAAAATCTCTAAGTTGTAGGAAAATACAGGGTGGTTTGGAGATGCAAATGAGATGAAGGGAAACTCCCCCCACTTTTAGAGTAGAAATTTATGTCTGAATGAAATAAAACCCAAAAGAAAACGATATTTATCAAGACCAACTCCATTCATGGCGTTGCAAACAGGCAGGCAGTTCTGCTCAAGTTACTGTCAAAAACACACACACTTGCTCTTATGTTAGTATTACATTTCCTGTTGAAGCTCTTCAATAAGAATATATTCACTGAAGTGGTCCTCTTTATGTTATGTATGGCAGCAACTTTTTTGCACTTTAAAGTAGGTGAGTAACACTGTAAATGTGCACCTTTAGGAGGTTAGTTGACTTTTTATATAAAATTGTTTTCATTTGAAGTTAGTGAATGAAAACTTGCAATAACAGAACTACATTTCATGAAGCCAATATTTGCCTCTTCTGTGTCTCGGTGGCTTTGCTGAAATCCTTTCACTCTTTCTAAATGAGTTGGTGTAGAAAACTGTCAGAGATGCAGATTGTAATTAAACACAAATCTAGGAGCAATCAGATTTGAGTAACTAACACAAAAAGTAGCACTAAATGGCCTAAAGTCAAGCCCACTGATGGAAGTGATCAAGAACAGAAATAATAGATCTGTGAGAATGTGACAGCAAAACTTTGATGATTAGAAATGGCGAATGAAACCAGACAGACCGTGGTTGATGACAGATGCAGTAGAAACTGCACCTATCTTTGAAGTCTACTTGTTTAACAGAAACCTCTGGGCTTACCTTTGTGATCACTTTGCAAATGTTGAGCTCATCTAAGATTATTCTGTAGGGCATGAAATAATAAAGCTGATTTACATGTAAAACTTTGTGACTGGGTTTTTCTTTTTTGATCCCTTTTTTTCTGTTTTAAACACATAAATGAAAGCAAATCAGGTAGACAATGTGGCAAAGGCTCTGCTTGATCGTTTCACCAATATAACAATAAAAGTCAGATGATTATGCATCTATACCACAGACAAACATTTTTTATCTTAGCCTCTGATGGCAATTTAAACAGTTTGAGGAAACTCTTTATCATAAAGTCCCATTCCTCCACAATCCTCAATTATATCATTGCTTACTCTGATGTTACGTATGGGCATGTGTCACGTGTTCAAGGACGCGCTGGTTATAGAACACGCTTTCACCATATGGTGTTCATGCTGGACTGTCGCTACCCGACACTAGCGCATTTACTCACAGTTGGAAGAAGCTTGGAGCGAAATATCGATGTGATTGAAATCTTGTGACTTTGTGTCGTTTAATTACAAACCGTGATTTTTAATTTCTCCTCCGTGATCAATTTTCTAACAGGTTTGGGCATCTTAAAGTGAAAGACACATTTGAAGTCCTGAAATTTAGAAGAAATAAAACACATCAAAGACCGAATGCTCATGTGCCATTTCTGACTAAAAGAAGAAGTTTCACAACTTTAGCTCAGCTTTGATGGTAAACCTGCAAGTTGAGAGTTGAGGAAGGAGAGCAACTGACTGTGAGATGAAAGAATCTAGATAGATGAAGGGAAGGGACAGGTGACGTCAACAGATTTTAAACAAGGTCAGTTTATCACCTCATTATGTGTCACAAAAAAAACCCAAAAAATAAGTTTTTCATGTTGAAGCAAATCTGCCGACACGGCTACAGACGGAGCTGAATCACTGGACTGAAGCATAAATCTTTGTTCCCTTTATGTCTATTATTCTGGTAGCTCAATTAATAATTAGACATCATGATAACAACGACCAGATTAATGAATAGTCTTTAACTATGATTTAACAAAACATTTATTATCAAAAAGATGTCGTTATGGCATATGCATCTATTTATTTCATTTGTAGGTGAACATTGCTCTGTAAATAATGTTTTTAGTCCGTTAAAAGTCCTCCTTCAAGGCTCACAGACTAACATCATTTTGAGCACAAAGGGTATCTTACTTCCTTCTTGTAACTTCCTGTTGGGTCTCAGATTTATTCTTTCAAGCAGGAGTGATGACGGCTCTGGCTCTTTTGCTTCTTTTCTTTCTGCTGGATTCCAATGAAGCAAAAGGTAAAAAAGAAACTTTTTAAAGATAAGCAATCTAAAGTTTTAGTACAACATTTTTCTTATGAATTACAGAGTGAAGTGCGTGTTTGACATTATTTTTATGAAGGCTTGACTCCTGTCAGTTTTCCTCTGTTTCTTGTTTTCCTAAAAAAACACTCACTGGTGATTGTATGTGAGCTTTTTGGGGGCAAGAATCAGGACAGATTGTAGGGAAATAAAAGCCCATCGGTGAGTTAGAGACACAGAAGCGGAAAATTGAAGCAAAAACAGCTTTTAACTGTCACCGGTTTGTCTTGTATAACCTTTAATTAAATGCTGGAAAATTCTGTGATTTCATTTGCTGTTTTTTTTGTTTTAAAAATAAATAACGCAAATTGAGGCTGGTGAGATAAAAGTATAGATTTTTAGATTAAAACTCTCAGTTATGTTTTAAAAATGTTGCCATTCAATTGCATCCCTGAAAGTAATAGGATTTCCTTTATTTTCTTTGTTCTCTTTATCAATGATAATCATTTAAGGTGGCCCAGTGATGTTGTGGCTGATAAAGTGATAAAAAGCTTGTTCTGTAAGGAGTACTCACAGTTGCATATTGCCACATTGGAAATTATTCTGTTAATTTTAATCTGTATGTTATAACATCAATTAAGAAAAAAAAAATTCTTCTTGTTTTTAGGAAAATTCTGATCTTTCAAAATGACTTAAGCACTTAAGGCTGATGACCTCCGACTTTTGTAAAAGTATAGAATTGATCATTCTTATTTGGTCTTTAGAAGTGAGTCCTAATTTTAAACTATTGTTGGATCTTGTCTGTAAAAATGTTCATGCCCACATTTTGCATTTTTGTCACGAGCCCATAGGGCAGGGCTGCCAAGTCCCGGTCCTCCTGATCCACCACCCTGCCTGTTTTCCATCTGTCCCTGCACTTCTCTGTGCTGATTATCTGGATCAGATGTGTCCAGTCAATCAGAAGGAGAAGAAACCAGAGTCAGCTAATTTGCAGGAAGCAGATTAGAGAAAACTGGAAAACAGTCAGGGTGGGGCAGCCCTGCCACTGGGTTTACACTCGGAAGAATTACTCATGGCTTAGTCATGCACCCGTACGGGGGTTGCGGATTCTCTGATTGTCTGGGATTTGGAGGGTTGTAGAGAGGTGCATGTGTACATGTTTTAGGTGTATCATTAAGTATTTGTAGTGCTGGGGTTAGTTGTCAGTAACGGAGGAACATAACAACTTAGAGTTTAAATTTCGATCATTAAATTACAGTTACTAGTCTCATTATTTGTGTAAACATTCTGACATTTTCTCTTGGTTAAATGAAACAAATCTGAGGTTAAAAAACCAGATTTACTGACTGCATGAACGCTTATGCAGAGCTGGAGATCAATCAAAGTAAGACGGCGGAAGAGAACAGAAACATGAATGAATTCGTAGGAGCATTTGGAGATATTCTCAATTACCTCTAATTAGTTGAAAACAAAAGCTAAATCATTTCAGTTAAGTACATGTTATAACCTGGAGACAAACGGCATTCACTGTCGTAGTGTCAATGAGCAACCTGGCTATATTTAAGCCATGCACAATGTACATTTTCTCATGTTCACGTGATGAAATTTATGTGTTGATACTTAAAAACATGAAGGCTACACAAGGGCATCCAGGTTCTTTGAAAACCCAAAGAACTTTTAAAGTTAACATTTATTCTCAGACTGTGTGTTGTGGTTTCTTCACATCTCCCTTAGAGCCGTGAAACAGACCTTTTTGTGTTATTTTTCACAGTGCTGTGTGAATTCCAATGAGGGCAGGCTATTTCTTGAATTATGTTCATGCTTTGCTCCAGGTCATTGCTTTAAAATAAAGTTTATTGAAATATAAGGGGATCTTGTTTGGGCAAGCTTCTCTTTCCTTTAATCTGTGTGAGTGAAACAAAAGTAAAGTAACAATTAGGGAGTTACTTTTTAATTTAGGGAATAGTAAAGTAATTTAACAACAATTTTATCTAGCAACTAAAGTTAATAAGTTACTCTTTAAAAGTAATTTACCTAACACTAAGTATTTGTACGGGTGATGCTGTTGCACGGTACCCTTTATGCAGCGCTCCAGTCATTTGTAAGGTGCGTGCGCTGGCTCCTTGATGACTGCGTGCAAATGCTGCATGTGCCTGATGTGCAGGTAATATGTAAGGATGCCCACACAAACTACACTCTGACTGTCTGATTTCCTCATTTCTAACAGTCAGGCATAAGGGGGGTGCAGGAAGTCTGCACCAACGTACCTATCTTTACGGTGATGATGCACCTGCGTGCCCCATATAGATTTGCTACTTTTCTCTCCCGCAGACAGCCCCGTATCTATCCATAAGGGCAGTTGTGACTAAGGCATGAGCTGTACTGAACAGTGAGCGTAGCGGGTTCTGCTTTATGTGCTAAAGAAAGAACCCATCAAAGCAGCAGTTCAAACACTGAAATTCTTCAAACAAAAGTGATGCTTGGCACAAAAATTCACTCTATGCAAATTATAGTCAATTCAGAATAAAATGTTTTAAAATATGACTTATTTGGTATTGTAACCACTTTGTTTTCTGTTCATTCAGGCTCTGAACTGTTTATGGAGCAAGGAATTGACCTGCTTCTGGATGTGAACGGGTCTGTTGAACTCACAGATGAACATGATTTATTCTGGAAATACAACAAGGTCAAAATGGCAAAATTCAGTAGCAATTCCAAACCAGTTATTTATAATCCATATAAAGAAAGGGCTGAAGTGTTTCCAAATAACTTCTCTCTGGTCTTAAAAAATGTTCAGCACAGTGACAGTGGCATCTATAAAGCAGTTCTGAGTAGTTCAACTGATCACACAAAAGTTGAATACAACGTCAAAGTCCAAGGTAGGTTTCTTTTATGGACTTGTTTTTACACGATCATTTTGACATGTTGTCCCAAAACATCCCCATTCATTCAAATAATTCTTACCTGGTTTCATTTCTCAGATCCAGTGTCTCCAGTGAATCTGACAGTGATTGACAGCAACTCTACCTCCTTCCTCTGTGAACGCACCGTTATTTGCAGAACGGTGGACTCCACCATCACCAAAACATTTGTGTGCAACAAAGAAACCTGCTCTCAGGTGGACAAAGAACATGCAACTACCAATTCTTCCTCTCTTGATGTCTACATACAGGAAAAACACATAATTTGTAACCATAGCAACCAAGTGAGCTGGAAACAAGAGAGAATACCGATCAGCTCAGTTTGTTGGGCAGCACCAGGTACAACTCAAACATGTAAGAGATCAATTATTATAGTAAAACGGCGCGTAAATCACAGAAAAATTAATACAAAATTACAATATTTGTATTATTTGTTTGTTTAGTCAAAAACAGTCCTAACAAATTTTAATTTATTCCATTAACGCAGAAAAAAAATAATTGACAATAAAATATCTAAAAGAACAATCTTTGGTTTATGAATAAGAGTATCTATTCATATTTATTGTTTTAGGGGGGCAAGACCTGTAAGAGAAATACAAATTACAATGTTATTTCTGTTTCACCTCCTTGACATTACCCTTTTCCACACATATGGGGATATGACCTTTGAAACCTAAAAACAAAAGCACAGGTCTCAGAACGATAAAGTTTAACAGGCTGTGTGAAAGTTCAGTCTAAAAGGGCCTATATCATGCTTTACCTAAGCCTATCAGAGAAAACTGTGTCCATATATGTGATAATATATCACTTTTGGTGCATTTTTAAATGAAATATGAGTTAATTTTGCAGCCTTTTTTCCCACCTGCGAGTAAAACGACTTGATCTCTGAGGCACTGCCTTTCAGTCCTTGTGGGTGCCGCCCATCTCATGACGTCAACATTGAGATGGAGGGGATGCTAGTATAAAAGCGTTTTGCTGATCACACACACTCACTTTCTCCGCAGAGAAAGTGAGTGTGTATTAGCCTCGGGAGGGGGCAACACTGGCAGTGCAGACTTCCTGGAAGGGGCAGTTCTCCCACATTCACACATTTGGATATGGGGACCCAATCATTCTCAGGGATTGGGGAGGCTGGTGCTCAGAAGGCAGGGTTGGAGAGAAATGATGTGTGAATAGATCAAAATACCACTTTGAGGTTATTCTTTGAGTAATTACCATTATAATTCCCTTAAAAGCAAAAAAAAAGTTGATACAGCATGATGTTTCTATTTAAACAGCTGATTCTTTAAGCTTCAGCTTCAACACAACCTTATCTAGGACGTTCAGGGTGTGTAAAGTTTATCCATCTGAGATAGAAAAACAGACATTTAATGTCATGGCGTTGGTTACCTAGTAAACAGTAAAGAATTGTTTTTTTTAATCTATTTATTAAACAAGGAAACTTACAAGCTTTCATTTCAAGCTATCATTGTGACTCAGAGCCACTCATTCTGAAGTGATAGAATTCAATACAAACACTTGCCTGCTTCTCAGTAGTAGCACAAGTCCATACTTCTATTTCTATCTTTTTGGAGGAGAAGGATTGAACTATGTGTGATATGTGTTTACCTTTGATAAACCAATATTATTTCAACCCCTTGTCACTACTTTCCTCTATTCCAATACAATTAAAGACATTCAAATACTGTTATCTGTGGTTATGTTTTACAGCTAATGGAGTCCCGACAATAGCAGTCAGTGCAGCAGCTGTCGCTGGTGCCATTCTTGTTTGCATCATCTTCCTTGCTGTAAAATGTAAGTCCAAACGTGTGATTCTTAAATTTGCTCAACAGTTAAAATGTAGAGGAAGCCTAAATGAGTAAAACAATCTCACATTTAATACAAAGATCCCCCCCTATCTATCTATCTATCTATCTATCTATCTATCTATCTATCTATCTATCTATCTATCTATCTATCTATCTATCTATCTATCTATCAATACATGTTTATTTTCTCTGGTGGTTTGGTTTCTCAAGCTTGGGTCCTCTACCAGAGACCCGGAAACTTCAGGATTCTGCGCATTATCTTTGCAGTGAATGTTGAATATATTTGTCGTCCTCAACTTTTCAAAACCATCTTTTGTTCAAACTGCATGAAGGCACTGAAATATTATTACAGAATTGTTTTTGACAGCTGGCTGCAACTATAAGCAGATATTCCAAACTTATTCAACACAGAGGATAACAGTTATATTCAACATTGTCCGGTTTGTGAGAATTAATCACAGTAAACTCTGTCCTTCGTGTGTTGGTTCCCTTGCTCTGGTTGTTGACAGACATGATTTCCTAAAGCATGACGTGAAAATGGCAGCAGCACAGTCAATCTGCTCCCCCTACTGGGGAAGGATAAAAAGACACTCAGGGCCACACACAAACAGGGGTGGGGGGGTCTCCCAACGTTTAAATCAGGTGCACACATCAAAGCAGCTTTCTTTGCAGCTGAGGTGGACTCTTTGTTTTGTGGTTCTGGTATCTCCTGGTTCTGACAGATTACTTATTTTTTCTGTAAGGCCGTGTGGCTGGATGGCTCAGTTGGCTAAGCACAGGACCAGCACATCGGAAACCAGGGTTTGATTCCCAGGGGGTGCAATGTATCAGTCCTTGGGCAGATCCCGTCACACTACTGCCCAACTATATAGCCACAAGGAGGCCTAAGTCTGTGTAACCCCCATCCACAAATATAACACAGGTCTGTGTCAGGCGTGACATCTATGTGAAACCACCTGTGGAAAACAGTGTAGATTTGCTGTGACAACCCCTGAGGGGCTGTGTCAAAAGGTGAACTTTTTTTTTAGTGCTAGTTATTCAAGATCTAATCTAAACAATTAGATTCCTCAATAAAAGTCTGTGGTCTCATGTCAAACATTCGATTGACAGATTCTTCTGAGCCAACTTTCAAGTGGAAGGGGTGTGGCCTTCCAACAAGATCACTCCTGTAGGGTCAAAACAACCTGTATACTTAAATTTGTTCTCCGCATTTGACCCGCTGAGCCGCGTTCAGGTGGCAGCAGGGTTAAGGGTCTTGCCCACTGGGTGATGTTAATTCCTCGCCATTGATTCCTGTGTGGCAGCCTTCCACCTTACCAGCCGAGCTACCCAGCCGCGTTTTTCATATACATGTTTCCAACACTTACTGACTTTGTCTGGCTCCAACATGGAGGTGTCCATATCACAGAAAGAATATAGCGGCTGAATTGATTTTATTCCTTGGAGGCACAGGTAAGCCATTTTCTATGGCTGAAGTCACACTCATTCACTCCATATACAGTCATCATATACAGTCAATGGACTGAACCCTGCTGTCAAACTTAAGGCTGGGTCAAATTTATAACAGGGTTTGTTGGAACAGGCCTGACATGGGCTTCTCAACCATGAGCCCTAAATGAGAGTTGACTGTATAAGAGAACTGTGTGTCACATCACCTATGGAAAATACTTCTGGCTCAAGTGAAATAAAGTTAATTCAGTTACCATTTCATCGCCATGTTGAATTCAGAAATTCAGACAACAGTAATTGGCTCAATGTGTCTTTGGCAATGACTGTGAGCTTGTTCGAGTCCACTGAGAGCGGGCTGGGGAGAATTTGTCAATCAAACATTGGAGGTGGGGGCCAGCGGGCACTACATTATTTTACTGACGCATCTGATTGGTCAGTTTATAATTTGCATTACAGAAAAACTATAAAAGAAAAAAATAGGATTATCAAGAGCTTGTTAAGAAAATGGTATCAGAGCATGAATGGTTATTCTGACCAATTGAATGACTGAGTGATAGAACTCTATGGGATTTTGGTTTATTGGAGCCAGAGGGTGGCCTGCACGGTGGCACAGTGGTTAGGGCTCTTACCTCACAGTAGGAAGGCCGTCCGGTTTGGGAACCTGAATAAGAACACCAGCGAGAGTGGAGTTTGCATGTTCTCACCGTGCATGCGTGGGTTTTCTTCAGCTTCGTCCGAAAAACATGCTTCATATCATAGGTTAATTGGTTACTCTAAATTGTCTCTTGGTGTTCATGGGTGGGATTTGTGGCCCTACGACAGACTGGCAACCTGTCCTGGGTGTCCCCTGCCTTCGCCCACAAGTGGCTGGGATAGGTTCCAGCAGTCCTGTGACCCCAAAAGGGACAAAACGGAAGAAGATGAATGAATGAATGAATGGATGGAGCCGGTGGGTACTTCCTGTTTGGAATGGGAGAGGGGAGGGGTCACTCAGTCCAGTTGTCCCATAAAGACAATTGGTAGAATGCTGTTTGAGGCCAGACCAAAAAAAAAAAAAGAATGAGCATTTTATCGCTTTAATTTTTAAACATTGCCTTAAATCTCCTGTCATAAAACAGGGACCAAGGAGTCCAACAGTTTGTGTAAATCTTAGTATGTGTGTAGATTTAACTATAATCAGAACCATGGATCAGGTATGTTCTGTGTTTCCTATATAAGATAAGATAATCCTTTATTTGTCCTGCAATAGGGAAATTCCAATGTTGCAGCAGCATTATGGATCAAAATATAGAAATAGAGCAAGACTGTATGTACAGGTCAGAAAGATTAAACATGTCACATATTTATAAAAACTTACTGTGCGATTTGATGCTGTATTTATTTATAGGAAAGTTTGAAATGTCTTCCATCTGTTGCACATTACAAAACATTAATAACACAGCCTGGTTCCTTTTTTGTGATGATCAGAGTTTTTTCTCCTTTTTAAAAAAGGGACCAAAATTAACCGCTATGGTCATTTTACTGAACTATTCTGTCATTGTTTACTGCCTTTTCAATATGGCATCACTGTTCACGTAAATTGGACAAGTGTGACATACGGTCACTAGCCTTATGGAACTCATTGGGAAATCAGTGCAGGCTTACTGGCTAACAACAGTCCCACCCACAACTTAGGGGTGGATTTCTATTGAACTTCTGCCACTCTTTAGAAATTATGTCCTAGGAAACAACAATGTTTTTAAATTTTACCTAGAAACTGCATTATCATAATTAATAGACCACTAGAAACATTTTTACAATAGATCAAAAACAGATTGTTGTGAGGCTTTAAAGAGCGAGATGGAAGGAAGGGACTCACACCAAACAGAGAATATAAGAAAATAAAAACCATCCAGGAGTGCAGGACCAGAGACTGAGTCTTGGTTGGGGGCATACATGTGTTCAACAAGAGAAGAACATGGTCACCATGGGCACGGTGTTGACTAAACTATGTCTAACTGACGTGTTCCACTGAAAGAGGAATATCAGGACCAGAACCCAGATGAATAGCATGAGCAGAATTAGTGGATGTGAAGCCTGAAGGATCAAAAAGGGGCAAAGAGCCAAACTCCTGTCAGAAATCACAGGTATCATCTGTTGAATCAAGAATAAATCACGGCATTTGGCTCTCCCCCCAAAAATACAACACTGTGTCTTTAACATTGACCAAACCTATTTCAGAAGTTTTATATATTAGACGGTTAAAGTTTGACTAGAGCAGGGGTCTGCAACCTTTACCACTGAAAGAGCCAATATCCTAATTTCAATTTCTTACTGACCAAAACCCAGCGAGAGCATCGACCCCCCCCCCCTCCAAAAATAACCTTTTTTTTGTGCTTCATTTTTCTTGTACTTTTGATAGTATAACATACAAGTTACTTTCAAAATAAAATACACCATTGTGTCAAATCAGACCCTCCTGCTGCAGCAGATTTGCTTAAATCAAAAACCAACTCAGACATGGCATTTTCTATTGTTATGAAGCATCTTTTTCTCCTTTTTCTATCAAATATAAACACAACACCATTGGTGTAGCAGTAAAAAAAAATCTATTCATCTAAGTTTGAATTTCTTTCGGAATTAATAAAGATGCAAGATATTTGAAGAATGCATTCATATACCTGAGGAACTTTGCTTCTGAATAATATACACTGTAAGATTCTTTAAGTGATAAATATTTCTGACATTAAACCTTTTACCATCATTTTGCTCAGTTATATGACATGTTAAAAAGTCTAAACATCTAATTTAACTAAAAGAACTGAACCAAAAATGCAAAACCATTATTTATTCAAACTTCAAAGCCAAAGAGCCACAGCAGAGCGATAAAGGAGCCGCATGTGGCCCTGGAGCCTCAGGTTGTAGACCCCTGGACAACAGTGTTGTGCCAGGATTTAACTAAGAAGCTAGAACTGTGACAAAAAACTATTTTTTTTCTTGCAGACATAAAAGTGACATTACATTTTTCTGTTTTCGTGGAAAAATATCCAGTTTAGCACTGACACTGATTTAGAATTAAACAAATTGAAACTATATACATTTGATTTTCTATAACTGGCCTGCAGGTAAAAGACAGAACAACTTAAGCACAAAATGTGAAGGTGCCCAGGTAAGCATCGAACTCTTCTCTGAAAAAAAAACTCCCGATTTGCTTGACAAATAAAACATGTTTTTGCAATTATACAAATTTCGGGAAATGTTTCAAACATCAAAGTGCTTCGTTTGCTTCTTTCACTGTGATGATGCTGAATATGCTGCTTGTCATTTGTAGATGGCTGTGCTTTTCCTTGTTGGTGCTTTTGCTTTGGTGTTTTAAAGCTTGTCTTTAAAATGTGGTCTAACTTCACACAAAATAATCATGACAATTGTCTCTCTCTACTTTACTTATAGAAAAAAAGACAGGACAATTCTCTCTGTTCCACCCACTCTGCAGTGAATTTCCTCGAGGTAAAATCTCCAAAGACTGACATCACTCCTCAGACGGAACCTGTTTATGCAATGGTTAACAAAGTCAACAAATCCAGAGAACTTCCAGAAAACAACTGAGAACTCAGTTTTGAATCAAATCAATGTTTTGTGAAAGTGAAAACATGAGAGAATAATACATTTTTTTGCCAGTTATTGACATTTTTTGTCACATTTTAGTATTTTTCTTTACTTGCAGCTGCGCATGTAAAGTAGGATATCCAGAATAGCTTTGCTGAATGTGAATTGATTATAAAATATGTTGTATGCTGAGCTAAATATTTTAAAAATATTAATAGATTTGGCAGAGGGAAGTCTGAATTTTGCTATTCTTAACTAATTTTTCACACTTTTGGGTAGTTTTGCTTCTGGTAAACGTATTATTTTTTAAATACATTAGCTTTTAAAAATGTTGACATATACATTGTGATCGTCAAACTTTTTCTTAGTATGTTATTCTGAACCTATGATCCGATATTCAAGCTTATATGTAAGCTGACTCAATGTGAAAAGTAAGGACAAATATAACCATTTGAACGAGACTTTCATTTGTTGTCTTTTTTGATTATTATGGCTTACATCTTACAGCATCCCGAAAAGCAGTGACTCAGAAACATGTTAACATTTTGACAGAGTTACGTGTTGAAAACTAATGGTTTCACACTAATCAGCAAACACACTCAAAACACCTGCAAATATTTTGTGAGGCTTTAAACCAGAGTGCCCAAATACAGACCTTGAGGGTCACCGTCCTGCTTGTTCTCCAAATACCCCTGTTGCACCTGCTGCTGAACATGTGGATCAGGTTTGCTCCGCCAATCAGAAGCTGCCATATCAGCATTGTTTAGAATAAAAAAACAGGGGTCCCCTAGGCCTGAATCCCTGCTTTAAATGGTCTTTGGTTAGATGATTACGCAGTGATGGGAAGGACTGTTGATGCACAGGAGTCCAGAAGACTAACAACACCCTTCACAAGAAGGGCGAGTCACAACCCTTCTTTGCAAAAAAAGCTGTTTAGTCACAGAGTGCTGTAACCAAACATATTAACAGAAAACCAATAAGAAGCAACATTTTGAGGGACATTTTGAGGTATTTTCATTTAACCTGTGACACTGCAGCTCCTTGGGCTTCCATTATGGAGTAAGATAACCATCAAAAAGAAACGCATGGATAAAGACAAGAGTTGTGAAAATGTAAATACCTTGTGCTCAACTTTTCAAAAATATGAATACAACATTTGGTCTTATGTTTGACAAGTTTGTTCTGAGTATGTCTTTCCTTTGTTTTGAATACAAGATTTCTCCTTTTAGATTACTGTCAAAAATATGTCACAGCTAGAGAAAGATCAGGGCAGAGGACTCTTCAGGAATGAGAACAATCAGCCACTGAAGAACAGTTTATATGATTTTGTGTGTGCGTATATTATAGTTTTTAGCATTACGTTGTTAATGTTGTGTAAATGTAAATCACTGATATTTTATAATATCACCACCAACCTTCATGTTGCAGCAGTGTCATCATGAGTGAGAGGGACCCAGCTGCAGTTATAATGGTGGATCGCGCTCCGCCTGTGCCAGAAGCGGTTGGTTTTGTTCAAAGTGTTCAAATGGTTCTTCTAAATGTTATGACAAAGACACTGAACCAGATCAAAACCTTGCAGTGTTTGGAAGTTCTAGTTCTAATGGTAGCTAAAAAATGGATATTACTGGCCTGGAACCCCCTCCCCCCCATTTTTTTTTAAATTGGGTGTGGGAGAAGGTATATGTCATCCAGCTGGAGCATCATTGTTTGGATAAAATGAACAAACGGCAAAGACTTTAGACAATATGGGGACCCTTCTTGGCGCAGTGCCATTCCACCTCACCACCTAGATAATTGGGACGATAAACTTTTAGTACACTTTTACTATCAATATATAATATATGTAGTATATATGTCTTCCTATACACAGTCAGTTGCATGTTTTGTCATTTTTTCTGGCAGTCAATGTTGTGTTTTTGTTGTTTCTTTTTGTCAAAATTGAAAACTCAATAACAATATTAAAAAGAAAAATTCTCTATATAACAACTGCTATTTTCTTGCTGATATGTTGTATGAAGATGGCAAGTTCAAGGACTAGATGCCTCAAAAAGGGCTTTTTGTGTTTTTTCTGTTAAATACAAATAATAACAATAAAAATATGCATATGACATCTTCTCATCTTCATCTTCTATTGCTGTATCAACTGCTTCACTAATGGCTCTAATCAGCATATGCTGATAGCATATTGTTTCTTTCTCAGTTTAGATTTTGGTTTGAAAACACACCTCTTGCAGTTTGACCAACTTTAGCCGCAGCAGAAATTCACTCAGCTGGTCCTGTAGTTCGTCCAACTCCATCTTTGTGTGTTGTTCTCCAATCTCCCGGTCTTCAATAGCACAGCTGATCCCACTTCTGACACCAGTTTTTGTTGCACACTTAAAAGATGATACGAGCAAATCTGGGTTTTCAGAAAGTTAGCCTTTAGTGAGCACCTGGAACACAAACAGCACACAGTCAACTTCTGTCTCCATGTCTCATTAAACCGGCTCAGTAGACTGCTCAGTAAAGGGAATCTCCCTCTTGTGGTGAAACAGAAGAATCGCTGTACTCTATTCAGTATGCTGAGTGATGTTTTATAATTATGAGCATCACTGATTTTAACAAAACAGAAAACATACAGAAAAACATGTCACAAATATTTGACAAATTTGGCAACATTTATTCCTTTCCCTTACAATTGTTTAGGGGAGCGACAGAATTAATCAATTATATGAGGGGGAGTGAGGGATGTAGATCACATTTTGTAACAATGATAAGGCACTAAAACCACAGAGACGCTTACCCTTGTGCTATCCTAGGCACTTTACCATTGGGAGATGGGTCATCTAGACCCACTAGACAGTGCTCTGAACCTTTTTTCTTGAATGATTTGTGATCTTCACTGGTGTCCATGCAATCTTTCCACCTTTATCCACCTTTGTCATCGTAGGGAGAACATTTTGACCCCACAAGATAGCACAAGGGTTAATTAATGAGATAAGGTGCTTCCTGATACACAGTTTAAGCTGCATCAGCCTGCAGCTGCTTTTGAAAAAGTGCTAAAGCAATAAAAGCCACCACACCGCTGATCTTCCAGCTGGTACAGCGTAACTCCACCAGATCTTATACCGGTACACAGTATCAGATCGTACCAGCTTACTTTCAGGCCTGATCCTGAACAACTTCAATGTCCTTCTCTGCCACTCCAGCTTTCTTCATCTAAACTACAGCTCCTCTCTCTGGATCATAGACCTTCGATAAGCTCCTTCTGACCTCCTCTGTTCTCCTCCATCCTCAATCATCCACAACTGTGGTTCTCTTTTTCTGCATGAAACCAAACTGTTCCTCGCTAATTTTCACATCTGAACTTAGTCTAGTGTCCACTACTCTGTTAGACTCATCAGCTTTATTCATTTGTAGTTCTTTTATATGTACCACAACTTTGTAAAAAAAATGAGCACCAGTAAGTTAAGTTTTCATCAAACTTTCATGGAGTTGGATGTTTTTTGTTTTAGACTGCTGAGCTTCTGATTGGGCAGCAGCTATTTTTATTCAGTTATTTGTGTTGCAGGTATTTAGGGAGCCCCCACAGTGTCACTGATGTCAGAATGTTCCGATAGTTGTCCTGCTTGGCACCGGTCTCCCAGAAAATAGACTCATTGAACAAAGGAGTATGTGTTTATTAGCAGTGTTCATTTGTTTTCCACCAGTAAAATTGTAAAATTTTGTTTTCACATCTTTAAAATAAAAAAGGTTAGACTCTATTGTTATGTTTGCATAGCTGAAATATACTCACTGGCCACTTTATTAGGAACACTTGTTTAAATGCTTGTTAATGCACATTTCTAATAAGCCAATCACATGGCAGAAACTCAACACATTTAGGTATGTAGACATGGTCAAGACGATCTGCTACAGTTCAAACTGACCCTCAGAATGAGGAAGAAAGTTGATTGAAGTGACTTTGAAAGGGATGTGGCTGTTTGTGGGCCGGTCTGAGTATATCAGAAACTGCTGATTTACTGGAATTTTCTAGGGTTTACACAGAATGGTCAGAAAAAAGAACAGTGCAGTGTGCAAATGCCTTAATGATTTCAGAGGTCAGAGGAGAATGACCAGACTCGTTCCAGCTGATAGAAAAGCAACAGTAACTCAAGGAACCACTGGTTACAACCGACGTCTGCAGTAGAACATCTCTGAACGCTCAACACGTCCAACCTTCGGGCAGATGGGCTACAGCAGTAGAAGGTCACACCGAGCTCCACTTCTGTCAGCTAAGAACAGGAAACTGAGGTTACAATTCAGACAGGGTCACCAAAACTGGACAGTAGAAGATTGGAGAAACAGAGCGGCTGGATAGCTCAGTTGGCTAGGTGTAGGACTGGCGTGCAAGATTGCGGCAATCCTTGAGCACCAGTAACTTGCCTAAGGGTTTTCTTCCTTTAGGCAAGACCTCTCATACTTCTGCCTACCTATGTAGCCAGAAGGGTCCCCAAGTCCCCAGCCCGGATAAACTACAGGGTTGTGCCAAGAAGGACAGTTAATTTCCATTAAAAAAAAACAAAAAAACATCAGTGTTTGTAACATGTTTAGTTGCAAATGCACACATCGATGTGTCAAACAACGAACAACAACAAGATTGGAAAGATGTTTGTTGTGATTTTGTTGTGACATTCGGATGGTAGGGTCAAAATTTGGCATCAACAACATGAAAGCATGGATCCATCCTGCCTTTTATCACGGTTTAGTGATACTTTCTTTAAGCAATTGAGCATGGTTCTAGCGCCACACCCTACCTGAATATGGTTGCTGACCATGTCTGTCCCTTTCTGACCACAGGGGACCTCAAATTCAGAAGACTTGGCTTGGTGGTGGAAACATTTAATAAACAAAATTTTTTTGAAAAAATTGAAACATGACAAAACCATGGGGGAAAAAAAAGCTGTCCTGACCAGGATGAACTGAAAACCAGAGACTTGCATACACTGAGGGGAATTAACTGAAATGAAGACAGCTATTACTCATAATAAACCTGAAACTGGTGTGACTGACAAAGGGACAGTACAAAACAGAGCATGACTAAACCAAAACTGACAAAAACAAAACCATAGTTCGCAAACCTTAACCTCAGGACTGGTTTCGGATGTGACAGTGAGTTCACTGTACTCAAATGGCCTACACAGTCACCAGAACCCAATAGAGAACCTTTTGGGATGTGGTGGAACGTCAGATCGACATCATGGATGTGCAGCCGACAAATCTGTAGCAACTGTGTGATGCTGTCATGTCAATAAGGACCAAAGTCTCTGAGGAATGTTTCCAGAACCTTGTTGAATCTATGCCACCAAGCATTAAGGCAGTTCTGAATGTAAAAGGGTCCGACCCACTATTAGGAATAGCCAGGGAGTATCAGCAATATGGAAGCATATTGTTATCAATTAAAAAAAATGCTGGTGTCTTTTGTTCTAATTTTTTGTTTGTTGTGGAAACATTTTTGGGGTTTTTATGCTAATTTTTTTTCATGGTTTGGGTTTCCTTGTATTGGTTTTTGCTTTCCATTATCCTTTGCTTCCACCACCAAGCCAAGCTCTGGCGGGTCGGGCCAGTCGTCAAGCTCCGGCGGATCGGGCCAGTCGTCCTGGATGCACCATAGCCCATTCTTGTTCCAGTGGTGGTCCCGGTTGCACCCCAGCCCGTTCCTGTTCCGATGGTGGTCCCGGATGCACCCCAGCCCGTTCCTGTTCCGATGGTGGTCCCGGATGCACCACAGCCTGTTCCAGTGGTGGTCCTGGATGCACCCTGACCCGTCCCTGCTCCCAGCTGGTGATGGACGCACCTCATCCCGTCCCCGCTCTCAGGAGGGTGCCGGACGCACCCCATCCTGTCCCGGCTCCCATGAGGGTCCCCGATGAACCTATGCCCTACCCTGACTTTACCATGCCAATCCTGGACTCCATGTCTGACCCCCCCCGCCCTTTTTGCCATGTACTCGACTGACTCTGATGACTGACCTGACCCGCCAGCCGACTGCTGGCCAAACCCTGACTTTGCTATGCCGCTCCCAGTCTCCATGCCTGACCGGCCAGCTGACTTCATGCCTGACCAGCCAGCGGACTTCATGCCTGACCAGCCAGCGGACTCCATGCCTGACCCGTCGGAGCTCGACGACTGGCCCGACCCGCCGGATATCGACTCCAGGCCCGACCCTTCAGTGGACTCCGTGCCTGACCTGCCAGCTGACTCCATGCCTTCCAGCGCTTCTCTGTACAGCGGGTTTGCACTGCGGGCACGCGCAGTGCAAACCCGCTGGAATGTGCACGGACTTGGCTCTGGGCCAAAGAGAATGAAAGTGTTACATCACCTGTGTGGTCTAAACGCAGATATAGCTCTTCTGCAGGAGACCCATCTATCCAAATCATTGGATCATATCCTGTGCTGCTCACGATTTCCAGTCATGTATTCTTCCAGTTACAACTCCAAACAAAGAGGAGTTGCTGTTTTGATTAATAAAAACGTTACATTTACTCATAAGGATACAGTTACTGACTCAGAAGGCAGATATGTAATTATTAATATATCCATTTAGAATAAGGACTTTTGCATAGCCAGTATCTATGGCCCGAATGTTGACAACTCTTCCTCCTTTCACAGATTCTTCACCTCACTTTCGGTTCACTCTGACTCCACAATCATTATAGGAGGAGACGTCAATCTGATTCTGGATCCTGAGCTTGACAGACTCAGCACAGCAGCAAACCAGCGTACATGGCGTTCTGCAAGTAGCAGTACATGAATGATCTGGGTCTCTGCGACGCTTGGCGCTCATGTCACCCAAACACTAAGGGGTTCACCTTTTTCTCTCCAGTTCACCACTTACACTCCCGTTTAGACTATTTATTAATCAGTAAATCTCTTTTAAAAGATATTAAAAGTTCCAACATTCAACCAATTATTATCAGTGATCATGCACCATTTTTTTTTAATTTTAAGGAAATATTCCCACCCTCTGGTACAACCTGGAGGTTTAACACGTCTCTTTTGTGGGCAACCTTCTTAGAATTCAACAATACTCCGGATATCTCACCATGTCTTCTTTGGGAAACAGCAAAAGCAGTGATGAGAGGGAAAATCATTTCTTACTCAACTCATAAAAAATGCAAAGAGAAAGCAGATCAATTAGAATTAGAAAATAAAATCAAAACCCTGGACACTGCTTATGCTGCTTCTGCACAGGAACACATTCTGGGAGATCTGAAAAATTTAAAGCTGCAGTTAAATGACATCATCAATAAACAAACACAATTCCAAATACAAAGGCTACGACTTAAAAGATTTGAAAACTCAAACAAATCTGGCAAATTTGTTGCTAATCAGCTTAAAATTAATAAAGAAAAATCAACAATCACTTCCATCATTGACTAAAAAGGAGATGTCACTTATGATCCGGTCAAAATCAATACCGCGTTTAAAGACTTTTATAAAAACTTATACACATCACAGATTAACCCATCAGAGCAAAGCATTAACTCATTTCTAAATAAAATAAACCTACTCAGATTAAGTGAAGATCAGATGATAAACCTAGACTCATCGCTCTCATTGTCTGCGCTTCATGAAGTTCTATTACTTACGCCTAATGGTAAGGCACCAGGGCCTGACGGCTTTCCTGCTGAGTTTTATAAAGAATTCTGGGAACAGCTGGCACCAGCGTTTTATAGAATGGTCACATTTATTAAGGAAAGCCAATCAATGCCACCTAATATTAACTCCGCCTACATAAAAAAAATAAAACCAGACAGAGACCCCATGTCCTTCAAGCTATCGCCCTATTTCTTTAATCAATGCAGATGTAAAAATTATCTGCAAAGCATTAGTACAGAGAATAGAAAAAAATCACTCCTCACATAATTCACCTCGATCAAACGGGATTCATCAAAGGCAGACACTCGGATGACAATGTTCGCAGAATTGTTAATATAATTGACTTTGCCACCATTAAAAACCCGGTAATTACTATACTATCGCTGGATGCTGAAAAAGCTTTTGACAGAGTAAATTGGGAGTTCCTCATTGGTGCCCTCCATAGGTTTGGTTTTGGAGAATCATTCATCAATTGGATTAAAATATTATATCATAACCCCAATGCATCAGTTAGAACTAATAAACAGACTTCCAACAGGTTTTTTCTTGGAAGAGGAACCAGACAGGGTTGCCCGCTCTCTCCTTCTCTTTTTGCTATATTTATTGAGCCTCTAGCTGCAGCAATAAGACAGCATGAGAGCATTAAAGGAATTAAAACCAAACACAGCCATCATAAAATCAGTCTCTATGCAGATGACATATTGCTGTTTTTAAATAATTCACGTTCTGTAAATGAAACAGTAACAATTATTAATGAATTTTCCTTCATATCAGATTACTCAATAAATTGGAAAAAATCTGTTTTATTACCACTGAACTGAAGTAATGCGGAACAAAGACTCACGATACCAGTCAAATCAGGAAATATCAAATTTCTAGGTATCTATTTTTCCCCCCAAATTATCAGAACTGGTGCAGCTAAACCACACCCCATTACTGAAAAGCATACAGGACGATTTAACCCGCTGGGTCAGCCTGTCTCTGTCCCTTATGGGCAAGGTAGCCACACAACCGCCACTAAAATGGTTCAAAACATCAGACTCATCCATCCAAGCTTTCTATGGAACAATAAACCTGCAAGAATTAGTCTAAAAACTTTAAAATCTGCAAAAAGCTGTGGAGGCTTAGAATTAACAAAATTCAACAAATACTGTCTTGCAACTAGATTACAATACATCTTAAAATGGTTAAATAATAACCCAGAAACCAACTCATGGTTAGACTTGGAACAGGCGTTAAGTGGAAAGATCAACCCGTCAGATCTACCATTTATTAGCCAAACAGTTAAAAAACAGGATTAATATAAACGCCACTTTAAGAGCCTGGTGAAAATTTCTAAAAATATCTAACTCGTCAATTCAACCGTGCAAAATGGCACCCATCTGGAACAACCCGGACATCCTTATAAACAAAAAAATGATACACTTCCCAACTTGGCAAGCAGGGGGCGTAACACTACTAGAGCACTTAATTATTGATAAAAGATTCATAACTCCCCAGGAACTTCAAGAAAAACATGGAATAAATAACTTCTTGGAATATCAGCAACTTAAATCTATTTAAATCTTAAATAAAACATAAATCTATCTAAAAAGTTTAAATACAGAGACAACGATTTAAAGCTAGCAGAGGTAGTTACTCCTCTGATTAATTTTTCAATGAATAAAACTCTCTCCAAAATATACAAACTCTTATGCAATTTAGATAATAATATTTCACTTCCAATAACAAAATGGGATGCAGATTTGAGCATCAGCATAGATGAAAGTTTTTGGTCAGAACTTTGTCTAAACACTTTTAAACTGACAAAAAGTCCAAATCTGTGGGTTGTCGGCCCTGTCTTGTGGGGGGGGGGGGGGGGGGGGGGGGTTACTATCGGTACGGGACCTTGGGGTTTTGCTATGCTGGGGGGGGGGGGGCTGTTTGACCACAGTCTACCAGCTGTCCCCAACTTACCCCCTTCCTCATATAATCTCATAATAGGGAGAGGGGGTGGGGGTTTTAGCCTGCGATGCACCTGGGGGGGGGGGGGGGGGGGGGGGGGGGGGGCTACTTGGCAGTGTCCCCCCTCTCTCGGTTTTATTTGCACCTTAGACATGTAGGGTCCTTGGTAGGGGGGTGCTTGGACATCACAGCCAGCAGCAGATGTCCTCTTAGCGCCATACCCGCCAATTTTAACTGCACTTTAGACATGTGGGGTGGGTTCTGGTCCGGGTGCCCGGGTGCTAGGCCTCGCCAAACTTTTGGCCCTCCTGGGCGGGGGCGGCTGGCCCCTGTCTTGCTCCTTTCTGGACCATCCGTGGGCCTGGTGGGTGGCTGCCTGGAGCGCGGAGCAGGTCTCCCTTGGGGGGTCCTGGCTTGTACCTGGCGAGGGAATACCCAGATCTTCTGGGTGGTGATGAGGTGCTCGTCTGGGGCTATGGGCGCCCCTCTCGGGGGGCGGTTGTTCTCTACCTGCTGCCGTGTGGCGTTGGGGGCTTCTGGCTGCCGCGGCTGCTGCGGCGGGGGTCCTGGTGTGAGGGCGGCTGGTCACTCCCCTTCCTTCTTTTCACATTCCACCATCCATTTTAGAAGAACATGAACACTCACTTGAGCACAGCTCACCTTTGAGCTCACCTTTGCACTAATAGTTTGCATGATTGAATGAAATATTTCCCACTAGTTGGTTTGAAAGCATAAGTGTGTGAACACTATCTGTATTGTGTTCATGTTTACATGTAGACATTTTTGCAGGTGTGTTTATAACATTTGAGTGTGTGTGTGGACAGGCCCAGCTCCTTTGAGATTTGCATTACATCTGAACCTTACCGTAATGATAAACACCAAGCAGCTTGTTGCTCTATGCCGCTTCATGGTTTTACCCCCCCCCCCCCCCCTCCTTTGATCACCCTCCGATCCCCCCCCTCTCTAACATCCCTCTCTCTTCTCCCCTCCTTTCCTCTTCCATCCGGTCCAACACAAAAGATTTTCAAAAACGATCAGAATAAATAAAGTTTGGCCCCTCGATTACAAAAGGGGTTTGTTCAGACATACCTCTGGTTTGTCAGAAGATTAATAACCCTTGTTGTTAAAGTAAAATATGTCCAACACAAGAGGCCTTAAGCTCTCATCTGTCTCCCCAGCTGTTGGACAGGACAAGATAAAAAATAAAATAAAAAGAAACAACAGACCACAACAAGAATCAAGTTTCTCAAGCACGAGTGAGAAGAAGCCAGTGTGACAAGACAACCACCACACTGCTCTTCTCAAAGGTCTGCCTCTCCCAGTGCACCTTTTATTAAGAACACAAGTGGGAGGATAAAAAATTCAAGACAAAGAGAAAAGTTCATTGGGTTCATTTGGTGGATTCTAAGTTCAAACAGTATTCCTTATCTGCTAAGGACAGTGTGTCGTAAAACCCCCTCATCCTTGCCGGGGTCGAGAACCAGATGAACACACACACAACTGTTTTATAAAAAGGTAAAAAGGTCAATCTGAATTATCATTTAAACAAATACATTTAAACAATGATAATTATAAAACAATTTCCTTCACATCATGCTACATTCAAGTGCGCTGGGAATTTGCAGATTCGCTCCCCCCGACCTACTTAACAAAACACATACTCGGGGGGTGTATTTAGTATTAAAGGTAAAGATTTGGCCTTGTTGTTTAACATCTTTTACTGACACTATATTTAAACAAGTTCATGTTTAGAACAATAGTTACAAAAAGAAGTGAAGTTGTGAATAATCTATTATGTTTAAAAAATGAGGATAGTTGATTGATTTCAAGCATTGCAGTCAAAGCAATAAAGATTTCACAGAGATTTATCAAACTCATAATAGAAATGATTAAATAACTAAAATGTTCTTTGTACTTTATCTAAGTCATTGTGCTTTTTATGTTCATTTGAGCTTGTATTGTGTTTTTTCTTGCAGTTACAAACCCTGAAGAAGTCCTGCACCGTTATCAAACTCTGCTGAAGGGATTTAGATGGACAAAAAGCACGACCCCACATGTCACCAGCGTAATAGAGACAAAAATACAATTGATTTGACTGCAGCTATCGCAGAAATGACTTTGGCTGGAGAAGGTGAGGATCTGGGGCCATTCCCCGTTGGAAACATGGAAACATCCAAGAAATAAATGACGCTATGACATGAAGACGTTAATGGACCAGCACAAGAGGAAGGGAGAGACGAGACTTAAATACAGACAGGGCAGACAAGACACAGGTGAACATGATCAGGACAGATAGGGACAAGGAAGTAAAACTCAGGAACATGACCAAACAGAACACCTTTCAAAATAAAACAGGAAACAGAACCAAACATGACAGAACAAGAAATAAATCAAAAACCAAGACAAAAGAAGCCCAAACCATGACAGTTTCTCTTTATATTTGCCTCATGTTAAAAGAAGTAGGAATATGTTTTTACAATGCAGTTACTTCACCTTTACCAACAAGTTAGCATTGTCTCATTTGGTAAGGTCAGAAGACCAAGTGTGTATGAACACTGTACAGGAAGTTAATGCGGGAACAAATCCAGCATTTACTACTGAATGTACCAAGTAATAGAGTGGAAATAGGGCTGACTTTCTTTTACAGCCCAGTTTCATTGTACTTAAGGGGTAGTTTCTGTGGTAAGTTTGTGGTAAATACCATAAAACATACAGGGAGTGCAGACCTAAAGGTCAAGGTACTTTATTTGTACTTACCTTGTTCTTACATGTGGTAAGTACCACAAAAGACACCATTGCACAACATGTAAATACCCAGTAAGTATATTATAAATACCCAGTATGTACCACATAAGTATGAACCAAATAGTACAACATAAATACAAAGCAAGTACCATGTAAGTACCAAGTAGACACAAAAAAAGTACCAAGTAAGTACCCAGTAATTCCCAAATAAAAGTACCATTTAAGCACCCTGTAAGTACCTAGTAAATTCCATAAAAAGTACAATGTAAATACCACTTAAGTACACAGTAAGTAATGTGCTGTGAAAGAAAGCGTTACCAAAATGTAATGATCCATAGAGTCAAAAAAAAAATTGGGTGGGAACGGTGGCAAAGGGCCGTGCTGGGTGGCTGGCTGATGAGGCGTGGGTTGGGGGGGGGGCTTGGGATTCTGGGGCCTGGCCGGTGTTTTGCCTGGTTGCTTGGCGCTTGGCCTGCCCCCTGGGTCACTGATGCACACAGCAGAGGGGTAAAGGGGTTAATTTATTGCATTTATTTTTGGGTTTCTCTGGGCAAAGGGCTGAATTTATTTATTTTCATTTTATTTAAATATTTTTACCTTTATTTTAATTTTATTATTATTATTATTTGTATTATTACTGGGGACGCTCCTGGTCTGGCTGGGGAGGATATGGTTCCCCTTATGATCACATGGTTCACTTTGTAATAGTAAAACCTGTACAAGACAAAAGGCCTTCAGCTGTCATCTGTTCCCTCAGTTGTTGGACAGAACAAGTAAAAAATTAAATAAATACATAAATAAATACATAAAAAGAACAGGGTGATCCCATTTATTGAAAAATTATGACTATAAATCATTTTCGGCATCACAACAAACAAAAATAAACAACTCATACTGGTTAATATACCTAATACTTCCCTAACGTTTTGCTCTGTAATGTTTGAGGATAAAGTAAGTAAAGTATATTTTTTATGTTGATCAAAATCTTACACATTGAAGTTATTTACCGTTGAATGTTGCTTGATGTGGTTTGTTATAGAGGTTAACTGTCACGGTGGAGGGGTGGCTCGAAAGCCGGTAGGACCCAGAATGCAGAGGCGGAGGCACACGGTTCAAGGGCAAGGGGTTTAATGCGAACAAACAAAAGGCGCTGCAGAGCAGGATGACAAAATCAAAACAAGACTCACTGTGGCGTGGCGAGGGACAAGAAACGAGGAACATGGCATGACATGAACACCAGACAGGAATAATGGACCAATACAGGAGGAAGGCAGAGACAAGACTTATATACAGACAGGGCAGACATGACACAGGTGAACACGATCAGGGCAGATGGGGACCAAAGGAAGTAAAACTCAAGAAACATGACAAGACAGGAAACCTTTCAAAATAAAACAGGAAACAGAACCAAACAAGACAGAACAAGAACTAAAGCGAAAAACAAGACACAACAAACTGAAACCATGACAGTTAACTACCTTAAGAATCCTTCAACTAAAACTTTTTAAAAAATATCCATACATAAGTAAATTGACAAATATGTAAAATAAATAGATAAATGGGGTTAGAGTAAAGAACACTGCATGCTCTTTTTTTTTTTTAACATGCATACAGGATGTGTCACTTCCTCTTATTATCTTCTTCCGCTTTAGATCACTCGCTAAATGTGTTTCTAGTATAATGGAGATGGTGTCCTTTTTATCTGCATTTTTTCTGGTCATTTTGGTTCAATGGCAAGGTAAAAGTATTTTTGTATAATAATTCAAGCTTTTAGTGTTTTTTAGAATACATTAACCCTTGTGCTATCCTAGGCATTTTACCATTGGGAGTTGGGTCATCTAGACCCACTAGACAGTGCTCTGAACCTTTTTTCTTCAATGATTTGTGATCTTCACTGGTGTCCATGGATTACATGAAATCTTTCCACCTTTATCCACCTTTGTCATGGTAGGGAGAACACGTCAATGAAAGGGGGGGGGGTCATCTAAGATAGCACAAGGGTTAAAGAAAGTTTTGGCTCTGACAAAATGTGTCTAAGGAACCAGGGTATTTTTTTCTTCCTGTTGTACCAAACTTTTATAAATGTAAACGTTTAGTTCTGCAACCTGAGGCCTTGGAGGCCCAATTGGCTCCTTTATTCCTCTATTGAGGCTCTTTGGTTTTGAAGTAAAATGTTACTGTTTTAGATGGTTAATGGGTTTGTAGTTCTGGTTCATTTTAGCTTATTAAGTTTTATCATTTTGATTTAACCTGTCAGATTATAAAAACATGTTAAAAGGTTTAATACTGTCAGAATGGTTTATTATTAGAATGACTTTGAAGCATGTTTGTGTCTTCAGGTTGTGCAACCTAAGCTTCCAGAGCCACGTGTGGTTCTCTGTTTAAAGTTTTTAATTTAAAAAAAGTTACTTTACAGTAAAAAACAACGTAAGTAGAAAAGTTAAAGTAAAGTAAACAAATGCAAACATTATTCAAGTCATTTAAAAACAGTAGAAGGTCAGTGCATCGAGTTAAACTAGAACACTAGGACAGATGTTTGTGCGCTGTCTACCACAGAATATTAGTAAAGGTCAGTAAATACAACAAGAATTAATGCACTCCAAATTATAATCACACTGATTTTGTATTTTTGAATGAAAAAATGAATTTTATGAGAGAATTTTGAAAAATTCTGTATGGGTCATCCAAATAGCTCTTAACGAATTTCTGTTTGTTGAACAGAATTTGATTGATTGGTTGATTTATAGTCTGCTGACATCACACTACCTACTACAGAGGCCAAGTTATTGAACAAACCTCCTAAAGAAAATAGTTTTTTGTTTTTAATAAAAACATTCAAACAGACTGTTCCACATTATGACACACAACAGAGATTCACAACATTTGATATATTCTAAAGAACTAAAAAATGGTAATTTGTTGAAGTTGCTGCATTTTGAGGTTATATTTACTGAAATCAAAAGCTATTCCGATCAAAAACATCTTCATAGGTCAGGTTACATTTGAACATAGGAGCCCTTATCTTGTAGCAGCTTCACATTTCTTGCATCCATGGCACTTGTGAGATTTTGGAGAGTTTCTGTTTTGCAGGATGTTAGAATAGCCTCCCAGAACTGCTGTTTGGATGTGAACTGCCTCCCACACTCATAAAGTGGTATGAGAAAGCTTGGGCACCCCTGATAATTTCCAAAAATTTTCTTCATAAATCATTGGTTGTTTGGATCATCAATTCCAGTTAAATATTTCATATATTTATTTATTTATTTATTTATTTACTTATTTATTTATTTATTTATTTATTTGAGAAGTGAAATGAAGTTTATTGGATTTAAAGAAACTGTGCAATAATTACTTAAACAAAAATAGGCAGGTGCGTAAATTTGGGCACCCCTGTTTTATTGATTTGACTACCTTTAGCAAAAATCATTGGAACATAAAATTTGTATTATAAGCTCATTGACACTTGACCTACATACACATGAGAAGAAGTATTTAAGGTGGCCAAGAGCAAGTTTTTCTATTCTTTGCATCTTCTTTGAAGAATGTCAACATGGGAACCTGAAAACAGCTGTCAGATGACCTGAAAACAAAGATTGTTCAACATCATAGTTTAGGTGAAGAATCCAAAAAGCTTGCTAAGATATTTCAGCTGTCAATTTGAGGAAAATAGTGAGAAAATGGAAGACCACAGGCACAGTTCAAGCAAAGGCCTGGAGTGGCCGGCCCAGAAAAATCTCAGATAGGGAGAGGTGAAGGATGGTGAGAACAATCAAACTCAACCCACAGAGTAGCTCCACAGACCTACAACGTGATCTGGCTGCAGATGGTGTCACTGTGCAACCATTTAAGGCACTTTGCACAAGGAGATGCTGTATGGAAGAGTAATGCGGAAGAAGCCTTTTTCTGCGCACATGCCCCAAACAGAGTGGCTTAAGGTTTGCTAAAGCACATTTGGATAAGCCAGCTTCATTTTTGAATAAGGTGCTGTGGACTGATGAAACTAATGTTATTGTTATTTGGACATAACAAGGGTGGTATGGTTGGCGAACAAAGAACACAGCATTCCAAGACAAACACTTACTACCCACAATCAAATTTGGTGGCGGTTCCATCATGCTTTGGGGCTGTGTGGCCAATGCAGGTACTGGAAATCTTGTCAAAGTTGAAGGTGGCATGGATTCCAGACAGTATCAGCAGATTCTTACAAACAATGTTCAAGAATCGGTGACAAAGTTTTAGTTGCGCCGGGGCTGGGTACTTCATCAAGACAATGACCCTAAACACTGCTCTGATTCTACAAAGGCATTCATGCAGAGGAACAAGTACAATGTTCTGGAACGGCCATCTCAGTCCCAGACCTGAATGTGATTGAAAATCTGTGGCGTGATTTAAAGCAGGGTGTCCATGCTCGGAAGCCATCAAATCTGACTGAACTGGAGATGTTTTGCAAAGAGGAATGGTCCAAAATACTTTCAACCAGAATCCAGGCCCTTATTGGAAGCTATAGGAAAAGATTGGAGGCTGTCATTTCTGCAAAAGTAGGATCTACCAAATATTGATGGCATGTTTCTGTTGGGGTGGCAAAATTTATGCTCCTGCCTATTTTTGTTTAAGTAATTATTGCACAGTTTCTTTAAATCCAATAAACGTATTTTGACTTCTCAAATATTACTGCGTTCATCTGCTATATGATATATTTAACTGAAATTGATGATCCGAACAACCAATGATTTATGAAGAAAAATCTTGAAAATTATTAGGGGTGCCCAAACTTTCTCACACCACTCTAGATATTTGGCTTGAGGATGCTCCAAAGTTTCTAAATAAGGTTGAAGTCAGAGGAGGATGGGGGCCACACCATTAGTTTATGCCCATAGCAGCCAGTGATGCAGATGTATTCCTTGCAGCATGAGATGGTCCATTGTAATGCATGAAGAGGAAACTGCAGAAAAAAAGTGGTCAGTCAGAAACTCCACCCACTTTTCAGAGGTCAATTTTACACCTTCAGGGGTTGACCAGCTCTCTCCCCATGATTGCGGCCCAAGTCATGACTCCGCCACCTCCCTGCTGAATGATAATTAAGCTAAGGGCTTTGGATGAAGTTTAACAACTTGTCGTGTCCAAAACCCTTTTTTCAGTTCCTCCCAAACATAAATTTAAACAAACAGAATTTGGAAATGTTGGAATGGGCACTAGGGCTTTAACTTGAGGGGACTGTAATGTTCAAAGGCACAGGACTAAATTCAGCCGAAACTGTGGTGTCAATCAGAGGCACACAGTTATGGAATACACTGCCACAGCATATTATAAACTGTGAAAACTATCCTACCTTCCAAACAGCTCTTAAACAATGGCTGAAAACAAACCAGTCCTGCAGACATTCATTCATTCATTCATTCATTCATTCATTCATTCATTCATTCATTCATTCATTCATTCATTCATTCATTCATTCATTCATTCATTCATTCATTTTCTATTCACTTTTGTCCCTTTTCGGGGTCACGGGGCTGCTGGAGCCTATACCAGCCACTTGTGGACGAAGGCAGGGGACGCCCTGGACAGGTCGCCAGTCTGTCGCAGGGTAGAATGTCCACAATCACACAACCATTCACTCTCACACTCACACCTATGGACAATTTAGATTAACCAATTAACCCATGAAGCATGTTTTTGGACGGTGGGAGGAAGCCGGAGATCCCGGAGAAAACCCACACATACACGTGGACAGACAATGATGTGAATGTTTTTTGACTCACTTTTTTTGTTAATAACCTTTGTAAATATTTTTACCACTAATATTGTGCTAGTATATTGTGTTGTAAATGTAATTGTCGAACCTTTTATCCTGCCTTAGGACAATGGATGAAATTTAGCTCCTGTGTCAACTCTGCCATTTTTATGTTGAAGCAGCTGCAGCTGTTAACATGCACTGTCCTAATTCAAATAAAAGAAAAAAAATATATATATATTTTTGAACAGAATTACAGGGAATGAGCCTAAACACTGAAGACAATCAATTATGGTATAGAAAAAAAACAGTATAAAAGTTACTATTTAAAAGTAATTTTCTACATAGGGACTGCCAGTGCTGTACTTTTTTCTTTGCAGGATGGACCCCGAGGAATGTGGAGAAATACAAAAGTATGTGTGGCCAGTGCTGAGCTTTTTTCTTGGCCGCACTTATTTTGAAAGCTGAAAACAATATGTGGCTTGATAGCTGCACATAGAATATTTGCTGTGGCAAACCAGTCCTGATTTTACAATTATTCCCTAAAAGGCCCCGTAAAACAAAAACTAAATTATGCCTTGGAAGCAATAAAATTACATGTGGACAATGCAGCAGTGTGTATCTCTGCCGCATGTATTACGTGTGGCCAACATGAATTTCCATTAGTTTTTGTGCCTGGTCACTTCAAAATACATGCGAATAACATCAGCCAAAATAGCTACCGTTAGAATAAGATCAGCTAAAAAGAAAGGTCAATATTTTCTATAGAACCTCCAATATTGTAGGTTATTGTAAATATGTGTTTGGATTTGTGAACAATCTAAGAGAGGAAAACAAATACAGTTAGGTAGGACATCTATGAACTAACTACTATGAAAAATGTCCATTATAATTGGTAAGAATTGGTACCTTTTATTATTTACATAAAATTGTGTTAAACAGCGTTCAGTTGCCAGCTTTGCCTGTCTGGACAGGTAAACCGGAAGTAACTTTACACTCTGTCTGACGCCATTTTGTCTGACGTCACCGTAAAAAAGGGTCTATTATTTTGAAATTTCCAAATTTTTACAACTTTAATTTGTTAAAGTTTGCAGCCTCTGTATAGGATGATCTGGTGATTATTCTTAAGGCTTTTTCTAAAGAAAAAAGAAAGCTGTTTCATGCAGTTTTGTATATTTTCTCTTACCTCAACACAATGCAGCTGTTCAAAATGTACAGTGATGACTGATTTAAAAATGTTTTACTTTGGACCAACCGTGGGCCGGGTGGGTGGCTGCCTGGAGTGCGGAGCGGGTCTCCCTTGGGGGGTCCTGGCTCGTACCTGGGGTCGGGGCGGGGGGATGCCCGGAACTCCTGGGTGGTGGTGGGGTGCTCGTCTGGGGCTGTGGGCGTCCCTCTCCGGCGGGGCTCTGCGTTGGGCTCTTCCGGCGCGGCGGGGGGCTGCTTTCCTGGCTGGGCTGGGGCGGCGCTCTCTTTCCCTCTGCGCCTCCCTGCTCTCTGGCTGTGGGGGCCTCGCGGCGGTCCTGCTGGCCCTGGCCTGGGTGGCGGTCTTGGTCGCCCGGGGGGCGGTTGTTCCCTGCCTGTTACCGTATGGCGTTGGGGGAATTCCGGCTGCCACTGCTGCTGCGGCGGGGGTCTGGGTGTGGGGGTGGCTGGGCGCTCCTCCTCCTTCTTTTCACATTCCACCATCCATTTTAGAAGAACATAAACACTCACTTGAGCACAGGTGTTAGCTCACCTTTGCACTAATAGTTTGCATGATTGAATGAATGAAAGATTTCACACTAGTTGGTTTAAAGGCATAGGTATGCTTTCGTGAACACTATCTGTTTTGTGTACATTTTGACATGTGGACATTTTTGCAGCTAGCAGGTGTGTTGCTAATATTTGAGTGTGTGTGAACAGGCCCCGCCCTTTTTGTACTACATTTGAACCGTACCGTGGTGATAAACAACCAGTAAACCTGTCTGCTCTATGCTGCTTCATGGTCTTACCCCCCTTCCCCTCCGATTATCACCCTCCTACCCCCCCCTCCCTCTAACGTCCCTCTCTCTTCTTCCCCTCTTTCCTTTTCCGTCCGGTCCAACACCAAAGATTTTCAAACATGATTGAAATTAATAAAGTTTGGCCTCAATTACAAAAGGGGTTTATTCAGACATACCTTTGGTTTGTCTGAAGATGAATAACCCCTCTTGTTAAAATAAAATATGTCCAACACAAGAGGCCCTCAGCTCTCATCTGTCTGCCTAGCTGTTGGACAGGACAAGTTAAAAAAAAAAAAAAAAAAAAAAAAAAAAATGTTTTACTTTGTGAAGAACAGATATTTATTTGGTAATTATTTGACACAGGGTGTATTTTATTTCGAAAGGAACTTGTATGTGCTGCTATCAAAGTAAAATAAGTTAATATATATAAAGAAAAATATAAGTCTTCTATCATTTAATCATTGTACATTTTGAAATGCTATATTATATAAATGCATGGCACAATGGCCTCAAAAACAAAAATAAAGTATATTTTTCTAAATAACCAAGTGGGACTTTGTGGCTCTTGTTGGGTTTCTGGTCAGTAAGAAACTGGATCAAATGGCTCTTTAGGGTTAAAGGTTGCTGACTCCTGGTTAAGTTAACATAGCTTTCCTGTTTAGTACATTGCTGTTTTGGCAGTTCTAAACAGATTTTTACATGACTTTCTATTTAAAGGTTTACTTGGAAACTTTTGTTCTTTTTATTCACAAGGGACTTTAAGCAACAAATTTACATAGCATGTTTCATGCTGTTTAAACATTTTTTATTTTTGTAACTTCCCAGTTTCGCAAAAAGTTTTTTTTGCATCTTTTTTTTCTTCTTCAAAAAACTCATGGTTTTCTATTATTACATACCTGTAAATGTTAAACAAACAAAAGAGGACAGTTTGTCAAAGTGTTTTTCTTTCTTTATTTCAAGCTGCATGTCTTTTTTCGCATGACTGATGCGTCACCTCTGTGTGGAAACTTCACAGAGCCTTTAAGATGGGGGTTGGGGTGTTAATTTCTTTTTCTGAGATAGAGCATTTTCCTTTTGAGCTCCTGGTAAACTCTTCTTGCTGCACACTGCATCACACTTCCTACAATCTTTCTTTGTGAAATGACACATAAATACCCTGTGGAAACTGCTTAACCTCAAAATAAGAGAGAATTCTCTTTACCAATATCTGAATTTATGTAGCAAATCTTCTATAAAGTGTGTCACATAAACTAAACCAGTTTCTTTCTCTAGAACTCTTTACTGAGATGCCTGTGAATTTCATCATAGTTATACCCCAACTATGAGAGGCAAAATGAGAAAAAAAATCTGAAAATCTCATTGTCTGATTTATAAAAACTTTATCTGTAAATCATAGTGGAAAATAAGTAGGATTTCGGGCTCTCACAGACCTGTAATTTTCTTTGTATGAGGATCCTCTGTTCTCCACTTGTTACCTGTATTATTAGCACCTGTTGCTAGTTGAACTGGTTGTGAACTGGTTATCTATGGAAAAGACACCTGTCTACAACCATAAACAGTCCACTGTGGCCACTATGGCCAAGACAAAAGAACTGTCTAAGGACACCAGAAACCAAATTGTTGACCTGCACCAGGCTGACCTGCAGAGAGCTGAGAGAGCTGGGACCAAAGTAACAAAGGCTACCATCAGTAACACACTACACCACCATGGACTCAAACCCTGCAGGGCCAGACGTGTCCCCCTGCTAAAGCCAGTATGATCCAGAAGAGGATGGGGAAAATTTCTTATGGTCAGATGAAACCAAAGTAAGAATTCTACTTGTCCTGTTTGGAGGAGAAAGAATGCTGAGTGGCGTACAAAGAACACCATACCTACTGTAAAGCATGGGGGTGGAAACATCATGCTTTGGGGCTGATTTTCAGCAGAGGGGCCAGGACAACTGATCTGTGTAAATGAAAGAATGAACGGGGCCATGTCTTGTCAGATTTTGAGTGAAAACCTCCTTCCATCAGCAAAGGCATTGAAGATGAAACATGGCTGGGTCTTTCAGCATGACAACCATCCCAAACACTCTGCCTGTCAAGCATGTTAAGGTCCTGGAGTGGCCTAGCCAGTCTGCAGATCTTACCCCCATAGAAAATCTTTGGAGGGAGTTTAATGTCCTGGTTACCTAGCAACAGCCCCAAAACATCACTGCTCTGGAGGAGATCTGCGTGGAGGAATGGGCCAAAACACCAGCAAAAGTTTGTGAAAACCTTGTGAAGACTGACGGAAAACATTTGACTGCTGTCATTGCCATGTGACAATGACATGTGCTTATATTGTATGTGACAAAGTCTTCTTCCACTTTCGGCTTCTCCCATCTGGGGTCGCCACAGCGAACGAGTCGCATGGTAGATTTGGCAATGTTTTACGCCGGATGCCCTTCCTGACGCAACCTTCTCAAACCGGGCTTGGAACCGGCAGAGGTAGAGAAGGGAACAGGGAGCAGCCCGGAGTCGAACCGTGGTTTTACGGACGGAAGGCGCCGCAAACCAGCACGAGCTAAACCGGCTCATTGTATGTGACAAAGTATGGAGTTGAATACCTTGAACCTTTGTTGATAACCAAATACTTATTTTCCAACATTATTTACAAATACACTCTTTAAAGATCAGACAACAGGATTTTTCTGTTATTTTTTTTTCTCATGATGAACGTTACAGGCCTCTCTAATCCTTTTTAAGTAGGAGAACTTACACAATTGGTGGCTGACTGAAAGCTTTTTGCTGCACTGTATGTTTGTAGTTAACTGACATCTGCAGTTTTGCTTCTCTGTTTTGACAAAATTCTCTGTAACTTCAGTTACTGAGTCTTTTTTTTTTTTTACCTTTCATTGTGTTAAAATGTTATTTCTCCAAAATGCATTGAACCTTTCAAACATGAGATTTAAAACATACATTATAGCCAATTATAGTTTTATTTATGTTGAGCATGAGACTTCAAGCTATGTCTCTAATCTGATGCAATCGAATAAATCTAAGGTTAAGGCGTGTGCTGTAGCATTATTTAAATGTTAGTTTTAAACTGAAGTGGGGGGGAAATCCCCTGAAAAAACAATTTATCTTGTCAAAAGGTTTTACAGATAAAAGCATTTAAAGCTTACTCAGCTCTTCAGGATCAACTGTCAGTTTGGTCTTCGGTATCTTTCAGATATTCACAAATATCCAAAATACAAGATATTAACATTTTGCTTCATTTGGTCTGACAGCAAAGACCTGTACTGACTTTTTACTTTAGGTTACATTTAAACTTTTGACATTTTGCATCTAATACCTAAGAAAAAAGAAGCATTACAAATGTAAAACAATATTTTTTTAAAAACTAATTTTTCTTTCAATCATTTGTCATTTGTTTCAGGTGTCTCTGCTCTGACTCCAGTGTTTGTTCAGACAGGAAATGATTTACTTCTGGATGCCAATGGAGCTGATTGTTCAGAGGACGGCGTTCTTATTTTTTGGAGGTTCAATGAAAAGGATAATTTAGTGAGACTTACATGCCATAAAGATAGAGAACCAACAGTGAATAAGCTTAAGTATCCGGAGAGAACTGAGATCACTGAAAAAACATCTTTGAAACTGAAGAATTGTCGAGAAGATTTCACTGGAGTTTATTCAGCAATAAGGATATCAGATGAAAATGAAGTTGTAGCTAAATACAACGTCACAGTTAAAGGTAAATCTCTTTGTTCTTCTCTCACATCTCAGACCAGATTCTTTTAGTTTGTTTGACTTTGTTGGACTGTCATTTCCTCCTCAGATCCAGTATCTCCAGCTCATCTGAAAGTGGATTCAGTGTTCAACAGCTCAGACGTCTGTAACCTGACTGTGACCTGCAGCACAGATCACTCCAGTGTCAGCAGCTCCTTCACATGTGGAAAGGAAACCTGCAAACAGGATAATGGACAGCAGACAGACACCTCACAACAAGGCAACGTTCTCCACGTCTACCTGTCTGATGAATCAGTCATCTGTAACCATAGCAACCAAGTGAGCTGGGCTAACAGCACCAAGAGGATTGAACTTATTTGCCTTCTGAATTATGGTACGTCTTAGATATAAAATGATAAATTCCAGATAATAGCTAAATGAATTTCTATCTGTTACAGTTGCTTTAAATGAATAAATGTTTGTATTTTTTAATGATTCACTTCAGAAGTGACAGAAAATGTACACCCAATAGCCAGATAAGTTCAAGCTACTTGATTTAAACCACAATTCATGTTTTTTGTTTTGTTTTTGTCATTACAGGAAAGACATACCATCCCCTCTTCTGGATTTGGATCCTCATTGTGTCCATCATTGTCATTGTTGCTGTTGTTGGTGGTGTTGCAATTGGTCTTTCTGTCAGGAGAAAAAGATGTAAGTAAAATTTTTTGCTGTGATTGCCTTTCACCAAAAGTAATTAAATTTTTAATAAAATGCATTACATTTTGATGTTCATGTGGTATCATCTAATTATTTATTTTTAACCCAAATCACGGGTTAGATATGAAGCCAATTACCGTGGGACTTCTGACTGAGTCTGATGCTCCTCAGGTCAGTATCTTTATGATTTTAACAGTACGTTTTCCATAAAACTGAACTGTTGATCTTGATTCAATTTTATTTATATAACCCAATTGTACAACAATAGCCGTCTCAATGGGCTTCAAACCGACCGGTAACGTTGTAATAAACATGAATTAAACTAAACAGACAAAACTAAACTGGGCACTCTCCTTTGCGGTAAGGACCCCCCCCCCCCCCCCCCCCCCAAAAAAAAAAAAAAAAAGATTCAGTTAAAAAAAATAACTCCTTCATGTGGGTGTCCTCCCAGGAGGTACAGGCGATGTACCAGAACCAGGATCATTCTCCTTAATAATACGGAATTAGAGAAAACATGAAATGCCAGATTATCACAAGTGTGTCATTATTGTTTAGTCACATGCTAGTCACTCAGTTTGAATCATGCACATGTGAACTCCTACTTCTCTTTAGCACAAATACCACATGCTTGTGTTATGCTGTTTGAGTTGTACTTCTGTGAATTTACTAAACAGACTGTGTACTTTTATAAATGTAAATGCAGTCTGTAACAAAACAAACAAAGTGAACAATATTCTGATTTAATTGTTGTGTTAAACTTTAAAGGCTTCAGCTGGCCAGCCTCCAGGTCCAGAAACTCCTTCAGACACCGTAATGTCAGTCTACAGTGTTGTTCAACCTCATACGCAGACAGTATCTCCTCAAACTGAAACCAGAAATGCGCCTGAGAGTATTTATGCTCAAGTAGAAAAGCCTGCAAGAACCTCACCGAAACCAAAGGTCTGCACTGTTTCTAATTAATTCAGATAGAGAAAGGCTGTGTGCGCTGTACGTTTGTTGTATTGCACTGTGAATTTACCCGTTCAGTATCATATGTGTCAGTAGAGATTATAATGTGTCACAACAAAAGCATTTTTATTCCAGTTTACAGAGATCTATGCTTTTGCTTTTTTTGGTTTTTAATTTCTCTTTTTTTGAGGCTGCAGCTAAAATGAAGGAAGTTTTTTTTTAAATTAATATTATGCTTTATTCCTAAAGTACAGCTGTTTAAAAGATCAAACGCCAACAGGAAACTGCATGTATGGATAATAATTAGCATTTCTTAAAAATGTTCCCGTTATGATGTATCATAAATGTTTCTTTTTGTTTATGTTTGTTCTTGCCATAGATTGATGTTATTGCATTTTTTACTATGTTGTACAAAGCTTGTAAATAAGTTTACATCCAGTAAGAAAGAGATTTTTTTTTCTTCTTTTGCAAACGTGAACGGAGAAAAGTTGGAACATGTTTGATGTTGATTTGAATATTTTATGACATCTATCCATCTATGTTAGATGTTTCATGAACAAAAAGAAATTCTAATTTTTTTTAACGGTTGTGTTTTTGCAAATAAGTGTTTGCCTCGTGTCATTATTGTTAAACTCAGGCTATAATTTAATTTCAGCTAAATGAAGTATTTTTTTCCTTAAATAATACAGTGTTTTTGGATTCTTGTCTGAACAAAACAATGTAATATGTCAGTATTATACAATTTTATGTAAAGTTTTGCTCTCTATGTTTTGCTCATGCAGTTTGTAGGTAATACAATGTGAGGAAACCATTTTATGTTGAAAAAAGGTGGATAAATGTATCCACGATGAGCCTGAAATGTAAAGATGAATGTCTAAACATTACCAAGGTGAGGGGAAGACCAGCCCAATGGAGTTCAGTGCTTTTTCCACCCATCACTCACCTTTACTCACTTATAAGAACAAGGGGTTTAGGGGTTTTCACTAAAAGCACAATTCTTTTGACATAATATCAGTTTAAAAAAAGAAATAATCAACTTTTAAATGTATTTTGTTTAGATATACTTTAAATACAGCACTAAATAAATCCTATCAAAACTCAAAGGTTAATTGACCCATGATAAATAAATTCACAGATTTATAGCCCGTATTCAGTTTAAACTTCCTTCATTTTGGTGGGAAACTGCAGTCTGCATGTACGCTCTGAGGGAGTGGGGGGCTGCTGTCAGAGGTGGTGTGAAATAACCCTCCCCCATCAAGTTCCTTCTAACAGGAAGTGAGTCAAACACAAACCATATAGTAACCGAAATCAGCAACATCTGTTTGTCAGACGCCTGTTTTTGAGGTATAAATGTCAACCAGATGAACTTGATAAACTTCACAGATAAAGTTTAGTCTCTTCTACAGATGCTGTTGCGAATAATATCAATCTGTGCTTTGGTGCTTACGTTAACTAAAAATCAATTTTCAGTAAAACAACTTGATTAATTTTTGTATCCAGAATTTTCATCCATTTCGGGTAATTAAAATTAACTCAGTTACATATACTTGAGAAACTTAGAATCACATTCATCTCTAAGACTGATGTATGTGCAACACTTGTGGTTTGTTTAATAAATATCTACTCTGTTCCTCTTGGTTGCCTAATGTGATACTTCCTTCTTCTGTTAAATGTCCACATCATTTTTACCAGAAGGACTATTCACAGAACTCTACCACATCTATACCTTTTTTCACTGAACACAAGCTTAAAACTTTGTTGAAATTCTAGAAATGTAAAAAAACAACAACACAATTTTGCAATTACTCCGCTTCCAATAAATCATAATTATGCAAATAGAAACACAAATCAACTCATACGTTAAGTCATTGATGTGATCAATACTTACAGCAGATACATTCAAATTGCTCATCATCAACTATTAAAGGAGACGTTGGCGTCTTGTTCAGGCCATGGAGCGGCGAGCTCCTTACATGTGGGAGGGGCTAGGGATGAAGCCATTTGGAGAAATGGTGGTTGGTGATTTTACGGAGGAGCTGTGGATCCAACAATTCCACATGACATGCTCAACTTTTGAGGAGCTGTGTGACGCTGTGGGACCTGCGCCCGCTGTGCAGCGCCCAAGGCAGCCAGTTCCTACCAAGAAGCCCAGTCCCATCCGGTTGTTGGTCACATGACTCATTTAATTCAAGAAAAGGGTTTCCATCGCAGTTTTGTGAAATATATAAATTTCAATACGCCTCAAAAACCACTGGGATTAGAAAGGCAATAGTCATTTTTTGGCAAGGTGTGAAATTTGGCAGTTTTCACATTTTTGTACAATACGGGAAAAGAAAACATTTTTTAAAGCAATTTAAAATAATAATACATAAATAAAAAATCACTTAAATTTGTAGCTTAAGGCTGTATTCATACTGGAAAAAATCATTTGGTCCGGTCCGACTCCGCTCAGTGTGGTCCGGATCGAGTCTTAAACCTTCCGTTTGGTTTGTATTCAGACTACCATCAAGTGCACTTTCCTATTTTGAGCCAAAGCTAGTAGACAAAACCATGTGACTAAAGATCTCTTCAGTCATTGGTCAGGAATTACGAGGGCGGGGCATAGCAACTAGGAAAAAATGATGGAAGTCCTGCACTTTGCAGTCCCTGTCTGGATAGATCACTGATTCAAACTTTATATTTCACTGACCAGTTTTGAACGTCTGTATCAACAGCAGGTACAACACTTTTTACTTGCTACTTATACGGCGGAGGCAAGGCGGTTACCGAGGAGACAGCTAAGACGGTTCATTGCTAAGTGTTTATGACATACAGATAATCGGGAAAACATTGAGAAGCAATGAGTGTCAAAAGTTGTTTTGATGAGCCTTCATTCATCCAACCACATTTCAATGTGTTGCTGTGTCTCATCGTTGTAATGTTATGGCGTTGTTTTTTTGGGGGGATTCTGTTAGGGAACTACAAAGTAGTTTTTAGGAGGACGTCACAGCAACATCGGGTGCGCGTTATGTTTATTTTGTGAATTTTTTTTTAAATTAGTGATTCTCCTACTCATAAGAGTATGAGAAGGCCTCACCATAAAAGGGAGTTATCCTTTATTGAGCAGGACAGAAGAGTTGAGTCTACTGAACCTGCCGTTAAATGAAACACAGAGAAGAAGAAGGAGAGGGCGGTGATGCTGTAGTATCGCGAGACCCAGCGAGACGAGTGTGGTGAGTCGACTTGGCGGCGCGTAAGCATTTGAACAAACATTTTCGATCTTGTTTCATTTTTCCGCCATATTAAAATATTTCCTGCTAACTAACATAACCTGTTAAGAGTATTAAGCTTCTGTCAGCCTGGAGGACCTGGAGAATTTCATTGACGAGTGTTTTAATACCTGCAACATGGTGAAGCCCAGAACCTCCACCACCACCCCCTCCGCCAAGCGTGAACGGCCTGAGGACTCTCCCGGGGCTGTGTCCTCTCCAGGCTGCGGAATGAGCGATATCCTGGATTCGATTGACAAAAAGCTCTCCAGCTTTGATGGCCGCCTCAATTTGATGGAGATCCTCCATAGAGAATTTCAAGGTCTGCGAGAGTCTCTGGAATTCAGCCAGCAGCAGGTGCGGGAGCTCGCAGCGGAGAACCAGGCCCTCAGAGAGACAGTCAAGATCCTGAACAGTGACACCACTCGTCTCTCCGAGGAGAACCGATCCATCAAGGAAACCCTCCTGGATCTTCAGTCGAGGAGCATGAGGGACAATCTAGTGGTCGCGGGGGTTCCAGAGGAGGCAGGAGAAGACCCCGAGGCCACCGTGAGATCCTTTTTACAGGTCCACCTGAAGCTCCCCCAGGAGGAGGTGCAGAAGATCTCTTTCCACAGGGTTCACCGCCTCGGAGGAAGAAGGTCCGACCACCAGCGCCCGCGTCCTATTGTGGCTAAATTCGAACATTTCAAACAGAAGGAGTTGGTGAAGGGCCGAGGACGGGAACTGAGAGGCACGCATTACAGCGTTAATGACCAGTTCCCGGCAGAAATCCTCCGTAGAAGAAAGATCCTGTTCCCGCTGAGGAGGAAGCATTTTGCTGCTGATTCGAGAGCGGTTGTGGCCGTTGACAAACTTTACGTGGACGGCCGGCTGTTCCGGGACCCGGAGATCACCCCCTGGCTGTGCTGAAGGCTTTCAGATCCGCGCTGAGAACATCTGCGCTGCCCAGAAGAAACCCGCTAAACTTACTTCAATGAATGGAAAACTGGATCATCAATAATCCACACCTCGATCTCAGGAAAACAGTCTTTTTTTTTCTTCGTCACCTCAGTCCCACTGATGTTTCTATTGTTGTTTTGTTGTTGTTTTCGTTTTCCCTTCTATCTCTTTTTTTCTTTCCTTTACTCTCCCCCCCCCCCCCCCCTCTCCCACCTCATCATATGTAAATCACCTGGAAGCAACTCATCCTCGGTAAGTATTTATTTATGCACGGAACGGGTGCGCGCACACACAAGCGCACACAGGGGCGTGCACATGCGATCCCGCACACACACGCCGACATACTGCAATCACCTCACACAGGCTCTCATAGGACGCACGCGACACGCAGCTCACATAGCCAGAAAACGTTCACGCGCACAGCGCTTCTCAATGGGGCCGCGCGCACACGGACTGGTACACAAGCACTACTTAGCTTTACACCTTTTCAGTCAGAGCAGTTATGAACAGTCTTAACATCGTTAGCTGGAATGTGAGTGGACTTGGCTCTGAGCCAAAGAGACTGAAAGTGTTAAATCACCTGGATGGTCTAAAAGCAGATATAGCTCTACTGCAGGAGACCCATTTATCAAATTCTTTGAATCACCTTATGTGCTGCTTAAAATTTCCAGTTATATACTCTGCCAGTTACAACTCCAAACAACGAGGAGTTGCTGTTTTAATTAATAAAAATCTTAATTTTACTCATAAGGATACAGTTACTGACCCAGAAGGCAGATTTGTAATCATTAATATATCCATTCAGAATAAGGACTTTTGTATAGCGAGTGTATACGGGCCTAATGTTGACGACTCTTCCTTCTTTCACAGATTCTTCACCTCACTCTCAGTTCACTCTGACTCCACAATCATTATAGGAGGAGACGTCAACCTTGTTTTGGACCCTGAACTTGACAGACTCAGCACAGCAGCAAACCAGCGTACATGGCGGTCTGCAAGTATTCTAAAGCAGTACATGAATGATCTGGGTCTCTGCGACGCGTGGCGCTCATGTCACCCAAACACTAAGGGGTTCACCTTTTTTTCTCCAGTCCACCTTTCACACTCCCGTTTGGACTATTTATTAATCAGTAACTCTCTTTTAAAAAATATTCAAAGCTCCAATATCCATCCAATTATTATCAGTGATCATGCACCAGTCTCTGTAAACATTTCTAGGGAAAAATCCACACCCTCTGGTACAACCTGGAGGTTTAATACGTCTCTGTTAAAGGACCAGGAATTTCTTGAATTCTTTAAAAAAGAGTGGGCAACCTTCTTAGACTTCAACAATACTCCAGACATCCCACCGTGCGTTCTTTGGGAAACAGCAAAGGCAGTCATGAGAGGGAAATTAATTTCTTATTCAACGCACAAAAAACGCAAAGAGGAAGCAGATTTATTAGAATTAGAAAATAAAATCAAAACCCTGGAGACTGCTTATGCTGCTTCAGCACAGGAGCGCATTCTGGGAGATCTGAAAAATTTAAAGCTGCAGTTAAATGACATCATTAATAAACGAACACAATTTCAAATACAAAGGCTACGACTTTAAAGATTTGAAAACTCTAATAAATCTGGCAAATTTCTGGCTAATCAGCTTAAAATTAATAGAGAAAAATCATCAATCACCTCTATTATGGACCAAACAGGAAATGTCACTCATGACCCGGTCAAAATTAATAACGCATTTGAAAACTTTTATAAAAACTTGTACACACCGCAGATCAATCCGTCAGAGCAAAGTATTGACTCATTTCTTAATAATGTAAACCTACCCAGGCTAAATGAGGATCAAATCACAAACTTAGATTCTCCGCTCTCGCTGTCTGAACTTCATGAAGCTCTGTTACTTATGCCTAATGGTAAAGCACCAGGGCCTGACGGCTTTCCTGCTGAGTTTTATAAAGAATTCTGGGAACAACTGGCACCAACATTTTATAAAACGGTCACATCTATTAATGAGAGCCAATCAATGCCACCTAACATGAACTCAGCCAACATAATTCTTCTTCTAAAACCAGACAAAGATCCCACTAGTCCTTCAAGCTATCGCCCTATTTCTTTAATCAATGCAGATGTAAAAATCATCTGCAAAGCACTAGCACAGAGAATAGAAAAAATCACTCCTCACATAATTCACTTCGACCAGACTGGATTCATCAAAGGCAGACACTCGGATGACAATGTCCGTAGACTAGTTAATATAATAGACTTTGCCACCATTGAAAACCAGGAAATGACGGTACTATCGCTGGATGCTGAAAAAGCCTTTGACAGAGTAAATTGGAAGTTCCTTATTGCTGCCCTCCATAAGTTTGGTTTTGGAGAATCATTCATCAATTGGATCAAAATATTATATCACAACCCCAATGCATCAGTTAGAACTAATAAACAGACTTCAAACAGGTTTTTCCTTGGAAGAGGAACCAGACAGGGCTGCCCACTCTCTCCTTCTCTTTTTGCTATATTCATTGAGCCTTTAGCTGCAGCAATAAGACAGAAAGAGAGCATTATAGGAATAAAAACCAAACACAGCCATCATAAAATTAGTCTTTATGCGGATGACATATTACTGTTTTTAAGGAATTTACATTCTGTAAATGAAACAGCAATGATCATAAATGAATTCTCCTCCATATCAGACTATTCCATTAATTGGAATAAGTCTGTTTTATTACCACTCAACAGGAATATGGAACAAAGACTCACAATTCCAGTTAAAACAGGAAATATCAAATATCTGGATATCTACTTTTCCCCCAAACTATCAGAACTGGTGCAGCTAAACCACACCCCATTACTGAAAAGCATACAGGACGATCTAACACGCTGGACCAACCTGCCTCTGTCCCTTATGGGCAAGGTAGCCACGGTTAAAATGAAAATCTTACCCAAGGTTAATTATCTCTTCTCAATGATTCCCACACAACCGCCATTAAAATGGTTCAAAACATTAGACTCATCCATATCAAGCTTTCTATGGAACAACAAACCTGCAAGAATTAGTCTAAAAACTTTAAAATCTGCAAAAAGCTGTGGAGGATTAGAATTACCTAACTTCCACAAATACTTTCTTGCAAATAGATTACAATATATCTTAAAATGGTTAAAAAATAATCCAGAAACCAACTCATGGTTAGACTTGGAACAGGCGTTATGTGGAAAGATCAACCTGTCACAGCTACCATTTATTAGCCAAACAGTTAAAAAACAGGATTGTTTCAAAAGCATTAATATAAATGCCACTTTAACAGCCTGGTGGGAATTTCTCAAAATATCAAAATCATCAATTCAACCGTGACATGACACCCATCTGGAACAACCCGGACATCCTTATTAACGAAAAAATGATTCACTTCCCAGCTTGGCAAACAGGGGGCATAAAACAACTAGAGCACGTAATTATTGATAGAAGATTCATAACTCCCCAGGAACTTCAAGACAAACATGGAATAAATAACTTCTTGGAATATCAGCAACTTAAATCAAGTATTACTAAAAAGTATAAAATTAAAGACGACGATTTAAAGCTACCAGATGTAGTTACCACTCTGATTAATTTTTCAATGAATAGAACTCTCTCCAAAATATACAAACTTTTATGTAATTTAGATAACAATATTGCCCTTCCAACAAAAAAATGGGATGTAGATTTGAGCATCAGCACAGATGAAAGCTTCTGGTCAGAACTCTGTCTAAACACCTTTAAACTGACAAAAAGTCCAAATCTGCAGCTAATCCATCTCAAAACTCTTCACAGAATTTACTACACTGGACAGAGGATGTTCAAGATGGGTCTCAGTAACTCAGACATTTGCGAGCACTGTGATAATAATCTACCCGACAGCTACATGCACGCACTGTGGTTCTGCACTCCTGTCCAGGCTTTCTGGCAGCAGGTATGTGCCGATTTATCAGTCTGGCTTAAGGTTTCAATCACTGCCTCACCGTCACTTTGTGTGCTTGGTGACATGAGTGCCATCGATATAGAAGAAGGATTAGCATCTATCATTTTCATAACTCTTTGTATTGCCAAAAAAACTATTTTAATAAATTGGAAAAACAAGAAAAATATAAACATAAGTCAACACCGAAATCTGCTGTTTGATCATATCAGCTTGGAAAAAATGTCAGCCCAAAGCTCAAGTAACTTTGAAAGAATTCAGTCTCTCTGGTCTCCTGTGGTTGACTCCATGACTTAGGGGGTGGGGGGCTTGGTCGTCACTGCCCCTTGCCCTTCTGCCGTGGTTTGGGGTGGGGGTCGGGGCTTCCGGTGCCTGGCGGGGGCGGTGGAGGGCTCCGTTGGTCGGGGGGTCGGGTCCGGTGCCTGGGTGGGGCGGGCTGGGGCGCTGCGTGGTCCTCTGGGCTTGGGTGTGGGGGTGCGTGGTGGGGGGGTGGGGTGGTGGTCTGGCTTGGCTTGGTGGGGTGGTCCCTTTGCCTGTGCTGGGGGGGGTTGGCGGGGGGCCCTGCTCGGGGGGGGGGGGGGGGGGGGGGGGCAGCGGCGCCGGATGGGCTGCCCATCTGCACCTGGGGCTGGGATCGGCCCTTCCCTGGCTCTGGGACGGGACGGAACAACCCTCTCGGGGCCCCCGGTCGCTCTGGGTGTTGCCCGCTTCGGCTGCGGGGTCTGGGGTGGGGTGGGGTGGGGGGCTTGTCGGCCCTGTCGTGTCGGGGGGCGTTCTGGGGGGGAGGGGGGGCCCATTATTGGTACGGGTCGGGGGGGCTAGCGGGTCGGGGTCTCCGCTGAGGCAATCAGTGGTTGCCTCGGCCGGTTGGCCTCCTCGGTCCCGTCGAGGCCTGACCAGAGCTCCTCTAGGGCCGGCGTCTGGGGGTGGGGGCCTGGGCTTGCTCCGGGGGGGGGGGGGGGCGACGCTTTCTGGCTCCTCTCTCTCTGTGTGGGGTGGGTGGTGCCGGGCCTGGGGTGTCGGCGCCTCCCGGGGTGGGGCCCCTGGGCTGGGTGGCCCTGGCCCCTTTGCTGGGGGTGGGCTGGGGGACGGCTGTTTGACCACCGGGGGACAGTCTTCCAGCTGTCCCCAACTTACCCCCTTCCTTATATAACCTCATATTTGGGTGAGGGGGTGGGGGGTCTAGCCTGCGATGCGCCTTGGGGGGGGGCTACTTGGGAGTGGCCCCCCTCCTATGGTTGCCGTATGGAGTGGGCCCCCCCTCTTTCGGTTTTATTTGCACCTTAGACATGTAGGGTCCTTGGTAGGGGGGGTGCTTGGACATCACTGCAAGCAAGCAGCAGATGTCCTCCTGGCACCCTACCCGCCAATTTTTACCGCACCTTAGACATTTAGGGCCCCTTGGTGTGGAGGGTGAGGGGACATCACTGTGAGTAATCAGGAGATGTCCCCTTAGTGCCCTACTCGCCAATTTTAACTGCACCCCCCTTAGTACACACACCCCTCCCCCTTCAATGTATACATTCAAACATAAACACACACACATGCACACAAACACCCTCTCAAACACCCATACACGCACACACATTTTACAAGGAAGGTGAGACCTGGGTCCATCTGTCCCCTACCCCTTCCCTGGTGGGGGGTGCGGGCCCCTTGGCGATGGTGGCCGTGTCCCTTGGGTGCCGGCTCCCTGGGCCCGGCGGTGCTCTCTCCGCACGGTGGGGGGGTTCATATTACACCTGAGCCGGGGGTGTTCGTGTCCCTGGGGGGTGGGTCCTGGTCCTTGCCCCTGGGCGCTGGGCCCCGCCAAACTTCCAACATGGCCGAGCCTGGTCGGGCCATATTTATAACACCCCTTGTGGACCGCCCTTTTTTCCCCGGGGTTCCCCCCTCCTGGGCGGGGGCGGCGGGCCCCTGCCTTGCTCCTACCTGGACCAACCGTGGGCCGGGTGGGTGGCTGCCTGGAGTGCGGAGCGGGTCTCCCTTGGGGGGTCCTGGCTCGTACCTGGGGTCGGGGCGGGGGGATGCCCGGAACTCCTGGGTGGTGGTGGGGTGCTCGTCTGGGGCTGTGGGCGTCCCTCTCCGGTGGGGCCCTGCGTTGGGCTCTTCCGGCGCGGCGGGGGGGCTGCTTTCCTGGCTGGGCTGGGGCGGCGCTCTCTTTCCCTCCGCGCCTCCCTGCTCTCTGGCTCTGGGGGCCTCGCGGCGGTCCTGCTGGCCCTGGCCTGGGTGGCGGTCTTGGTCGCCCGGGGGGCAGTTGTTCCCTGCCTGTTTCCGTATGGCGTTGGGGGAATTCCGGCTGCCGCTGCTGCTGCGGCGGGGGTCTGGGTGTGGTGGTGGCTGGGCGCTCCTCCTCCTTCTTTTCACATTCCACCATCCATTTTAGAAGAACATAAACACTCACTTGAGCACTGGTGTTAGCTCACCTTTGCACTAATAGTTTGCATGATTGAATGAATGAAAGATTTCACACTAGTTGGTTTAAAGGCATAGGTATGCGTTCGTGAACACTATCTGTTTTGTGTACATGTTGACATGTGGACATTTTTGCAGCTAGCAGGTGTGTTGATAATATTTGAGTGTGTGTGAACAGGCCCCGCCCTTTTTGTACTACATTTGAACCGTACCGTAATGATAAACAACCAGTAAACCTGTCTGCTCTATGCTGCTTCATGGTCTTACCCCCCTTCCCCTCCTATTATCACCCTCCTACCCCCCCCTCTCTCTAACGTCCCTCTCTCTTCTTCCCCTCTTTCCTTTTCCGTCCGGTCCAACACCAAAGATTTTCAAACATGATTGAAATTAATAAAGTTTGGCCTCAATTACAAAAGGGGTTTATTCAGACATACCTTTGGTTTGTCTGAAGATTAATAACCCCTCTTGTTAAAATAAAATATGTCCAACACAAGAGGCCCTCAGCTCTCATCCGTTTGCCTAGCTGTTGGACAGGACAAGTTAAAAAAAAAAAAATGAAACACAGAGAAGGAAGTTGACTTCATGTTGTGTTTGTGTTCCATGTAAGCTGCAGAATAGAGATAAAACACATATGGTGAATGAACCACAAGAGGGAAGATACTACAGGAAGTTAGCCATTGTCGGTTTAGTTTGTGTCGCTTTTCGCTTGGGACGGCTTTAATGGAATAAGCTATATAGACTATGAATTGTATCATCAACCACAAATTATGATATTAATCAATTTAATGTTAAAATTAATCTTTACTCCCATAAATGAAATAAATGCAGAATGTGACCTGTTTTGTCAAGTTCACAAGTTGGTAAAAGCCTATTTGGTAATCAAGTCTTATCCAAAGTGTCTTTCTTTTGTTTTTCCATCTACCCCTGACCACAGACCCCATCATCTCAATCTCACCAAGGACGACCATTATGAGCCACATTATCCATTAGTTTAACTATTGCACAGAAATCTCACCATCCAGCAGACTCACCTTTTACCGCAAGAGGGCGACATTTGCCAACATATTTCCCCAACAGCCCTCACAACAACTTTCCACTCCAGACACAAAGCACGTGACACCATCTGCGCGGGGACAGAGGGTGTCCGAAGGACAAACGTCTTGAAATGCATTACATCATTCTCCACTAATATGATAATATGTCTTAGTGCAGTGCCAACAGCATGAGAGGGGCCATAATCCCTACAACCGCCGCTCCAAATGTGAACAAGGGGATAAGATGGAGAAGGAGAGGGAGAGGGGCACCACAGAGGAGTTGAGGGAGCATCACTGAAGGTTATTCCAGACATTATTCCTCACAGAGAGTAGGAGGATGGAGGAGACCATAATCACCTCTCACTCTCTAAGTGAAGCAAAGCTCTGCTGCTTCCTGTCTTCTGCCCTTGCCTTCTTTTTATATCCTTTTCCTTTCGTTTTTCCTGCCATCATATATCCTGTTATGGATGGGAAAAAAATAAAATAATTTAGATGACACTGAGAACAGAAGGACGAGTGAAGAAGGAAGGGACTGCAGAAGGGAGCGATTAGAGAGAATGGAGGGGACATGAGATGGAAAGGATTGATGAGACGAAATGGGAGACGGAGAGTCATAAAAGGAATGAGAAAAGGAAAAATTCATCAGGAGAAAACTGATAAAACAGCTGACATGAAGGCTAACCGAGGGGTTAAAGATAGAGATTAAGATGGGGCGTGATGCTGTAGTATCGCGAGACCCAGCGAGACGAGTGTGGTGAGTCGACTTGGCGGCGCGTAAGCATTTGAACAAACATTTTCGATCTTGTTTCATTTTTCCGCCATATTAAAACATTTCCTGCTAACTAACATAACCTGTTAAGAGTATTAAGCTTCTGTCAGCCTGGAGGACCTGGAGAATTTCATTGACGAGTGTTTTAATACCTGCAACATGGTGAAGCCCAGAACCGCCACCACCACCCCCTCCGCCAAGCGTGAACGGCCTGAGGACTCTCCCGGGGCTGTGTCCTCTCCAGGCAGCGGAATGAGCGATATCCTGGATTCGATTGACAAAAAGCTCTCCAGCTTTGATGGCCGCCTCAATTTGATGGAGATCCTCCATAGAGAATTTCAAGGTCTGCGGGAGTCTCTGGAATTCAGCCAGCAGCAGGTGCGGGAGCTCGCAGCGGAGAACCAGGCCCTCAGAGAGACCGTGAAGACCCTGAGCAGTGACACCGCCCGTCTCTCCGAGGAGAACCGATCCATCAAGGAAACCCTCCTGGATCTTCAGTCGAGGAGCATGAGGGACAATCTAGTGGTCGCGGGGGTTCCAGAGGAGGTAGGAGAAGACCCCGAAGCCACCGTGAGATCCTTTTTACAGGTCCACCTGAAGCTCCCCAAGGAGGAGGTGCAGAAGATCTCCTTCCACAGGGTTCACCGCCTCGGAGGAAGAAGGTCCGACCACCAGCGCCCGCGTCCTATTGTGGCTAAATTCGAACATTTCAAACAGAAGGAGTTGGTGAAGGGCCGCGGACGGGAACTGAGAGGCACGCATTACAGCGTTAATGACCAGTTCCCGGCAGAAATCCTCCGCAGAAGGAAGATCCTGTTCCCGCTGAGGAGGAAGCATCTTGCTGCTGGTTCGAGAGCGATTGTGGCCGTTGACAAACTGTACGTGGACGGACGGCTGTTCCGGGACCCGGAGATCACCCCCTGGCTGTGCTGAAGGCTTTCAGATCCGCGCTGAGAACATCTGCGCTGCCCAGAAGAAACCCGCTAAACTTACTTCAATGAATGGAAAACCGGATCATCAATAATCCACACCTCGATCGCAGGAAAACAGTCTTTTTTTTTTTCTTCGTCACTTCAGTCCCACTGATGTGTGAGAAACTTTATTTCGGTTATGTTAAACAAACAAACTTAAAAACATCAACATAAACATTGACACTGATCAATGTCAACATAAACATTAAAAATAATAATAATAATAATAAATAAACATAACATAAACATTGAACAAAATTAACCGAAAAAGGTGTTGGGTGAAGCCAAGGCTTATTTCCCCAACCCTGAATACAAACATTACATCTACCTACAAACTGTTAGAACCTTAAATCAGAAAATAAAAAAGATGAAAAAACCAAAAACCAAAAACAAAACAAACACTTCTCAAAATGACCTCACAACCACCAAAGTCTCTCAGTCCAGAAGGTATTTTTGAAACATTTTAACTTTATACATTTTCTTAAAGTGCAGTATGGATTTTGCATTTTTCAGTTCGTCTGATAATAAATTCCACATGTTGACCCCCTGAACAAAAACACTATTTCTTAATGCGTTAGTTCTGACCACTTTCTTTTTAAACATATCTTTACCTCGAAAATCATAATTATCAACTTTTATTTCGAACAAACTCAGTATTTTGGCAGGTACACATTGTTTTTTAACTTTAAACATAAAAATTCCAGTAATAAGATAAACTAAATCATAAAATTTTATTGCCCTTAATTTAGGAAATATTTGTTTTGTGGATTGATTGTATGAAGAGTGGTTTACAATTCTAATTGCTTTTTTTTGCAGAATAAAAATAGGTTTTGTATTTGACTTGTAACTATGCCCCCAGATTTCTAAACAATAGGTCAAATAAGGAATCATGAAGGAACAATATAGAATATACAATGTAGCTGTGTTTAAAAAATATTTGACTTTATGTAGGATGGCTAATGATTTGGACAATTTTGAGAGAATATAAGTTATGTGTGGTTTCCATGATAATGTATGATTCAAGATTACTCCCAGAAATTTTATTTCATTTACTCTTTCAAGAACAACATCCTCAATTTTTAACTCAGAGATGTTTTCCCGTTTTCTATAGCCAAATATAATGTACTTGGTTTTATTTTGATTTAAAGACAGTTTGTTTGAATCAAACCATTGTTTGATTATGGATAATTCTTTTGTTATGTCTGAAAGAAGCTTTTCCAGGTTATCTCCAGATAAATACAAAGTAGTGTCGTCAGCATATAAAACACAATTTAACAAATCAGAAACTTTACAAAGGTCGTTTATGTATAAAATAAATAATATAGGACCCAATAGGGACCCCTGGGGTACTCCACATGTAACAGGACACATATCAGATTTTTCGTTATTGAAATAAACATACTGACATCTGTTAATAAGATAACTTTCTAACCAGGAATATGCTATTCCTCTAAAACCATATTTCTGTAACCTACTAAGTAACATAGTGTGATTTAATGTATCAAATGCTTTTTGAAGATCAACAAAAACGCCTACAGTAAATTTCTTCTTCTCTATCGAGGAAGAAATATGATCAACTAGATGCATTATCGCCATTGAAGTAGATCTACCAGCCCTAAAACCATATTGATCCTCATGCAATAAATTAAACTTTCCAATAAAATTATTCATTCTTTTAACAAAAAGTTTTTCTAATATCTTGGAGAATTGGGATAATAATGAAATTGGTCTGTAATTTGTAAATATATGGCGATCTCCATTTTTAAAAATGGGAATAATTTTTGCTATTTTCATGTTATTTGGAAAAATGCCCTCCCTAAAAGACATGTTAAATATATGAGTTAGTGGTTCAACAATGAACTCAATTGTGTTTTTAATTAATGACATATCAATGTCATTCCAATCTTTGGATCTTTTATTTTGAAATGTTCTTACAATTTCTAGTATTTCATTTGAACTAACCTCAGACAGAAACATTGAGAACTTGTTTGATTGGATACTAAGTTCTTTCAATTTCTTTATTGGCTCTTTTATTTCCATTGCAAGTTTATTTCCAACATTAGCAAAGTATTCATTTAATTCATTTGCAATAAGCATTGGGTTTCTGATCTGAATATCATTTTTTTTAAAATAACTTGGATACTCTTGTTTCTTATTGTTTTTTTTGGTTAATTTGTTTATTATTTTCCAAGTCTCTTGCATGTGTAATTTGTGTTGCTCAATTAAATTATGATAATACTGTTTTTTAGAATTTCTTATTATATTCACCAATTTATTTTTATAATTTTTATATGTATTTTCTGCTTCTTTACTTTTTTCTCTTACAAACTGTCTGTATAGTGCATTTTTCTTTTTACAAGCCTTTTCAATACCTTTGGTTATCCAAGGCTTTTCGTTATTTTTTTTATGACTAATTTTAATTTTTGGACAGTTTAAATTATAAAGCTCTATGTATCGATGCAGAAAGGCATCATAAGCCTCATTCACATTGGTAGAAGCATAGATTTCATTCCATGTTTGATTACATAGAGCCCTCCTAAATGAATCAATGTTATCAGAACTGCAACACCTTATCCATTTTCCCTGGGTCTGTGTATACAATTTCTTTGAAGACACATTTTTCAACACTGCAAACACAGGCAAGTGATCAGTAATATCACAAAACAGAAGGCCTCCCAAAATTTCTTTATCAGTTCTATTTGTGAATATGTTATCTAGCAACGTTGCTGATTCTGTGGTTATACGTGTAGGCTTATTAATTATTGGGCATAAACAGTTGCCATACATTGAGTTGATAAACTCTCTTGTTTGATTTAAACCAGTTGGATTGATTAAATCTATGTTAAAGTCACCACATACTATTTTTATTTTATTTGTGCCCATAGTATTTAAAACTTCAGACATTTTTTCATTGAAGTTGGCCATATTTGTTCCCGGTGGTCTATACACACAACTAATCCATATCTTTTTTGAAAGACCATCTTCTATTTCTACTGTGATACATTCCAGAACATTATCAATAGTGTAAGATAATTCATCGACAATTTTGCTATTTATTGTTTGTTCAATGTATAGAGCCACTCCTCCACCTTTTCTTTTATTTCTATTGGTAGTATAAAGCTCGTACCCCTCAAGGTTGACTTCCACCATCTTGTTATCATCAAGCCAAGTTTCTGATACAGCAATCACATTAAATCTTTTTAAAGATTTAAGAAACAATTCTATAGAAGAAAAATTCTTATATAAACTTCTGCTGTTGAAGTGAATAACTGATAAGCCTTCTTGAGTGTCCACATTGCTGTTAAACTGTTCCACTGTATAATAATTACAACTAATTTCAAGATCATTATAATAGTTTGAGTCCGGGTCAATGTCATTTTCAAAGTCATGCTTTGTGTTTTCAGATTGATCTTGGATGTATGAATCAGACTGATTTTCTGTACACAGCAATAAGTGATCCTTTGTAGCTGAGTTAACTTTGCAACTTGTTTTATTTTTCATTGTATTGTCTGTCATAATTATCAGGCATCCAGTCCAGTTTGAACAGTCCCAAACCCGATCCCAGCATACCTTCTTATTTCAGTCATTTGAAACGGTCCAGTTCTTTCATGTTCCTTATCATCATTGAGCGTGTAGATTCCACCCCGTTGGGTCTGATGTAAATTTTCCCATTCCTGGTCCAAGTTGCTTGAATTTTGTTTTGCTTCTTTAGCAGTCGAGCACATCTTGCTATTTCTGCATTTTTTTTTGTAAGACTTTCGTTTATGTAAACTCCAGAGCCTTTTAATTTTTTTGATTGTCTCAGTAGCTCAATTTTTTGCTTTACAGAGATTACCTGCACAACAACAGATGGTTTCATTTTAGGATTTTTGTTTGGAATCGTGTAGCAGCTGGAGATGTTTTGCTTTTCCAGAGTGATATTCTTTGTGTTCAGAAATTGCAGGAGTTGTTGTTCCAGTGACTTTAATTCCTCTGTAGGAGCGTCCTCACCTTCATTCACTCCAGATGCTACTTTGGCATAACTGCGATGTTTAGTTTCAAATCCAGTGATGATAACATCTTTGTTTTTTGCTAGTTGTTCCAGATCATCAATCCTTTGCTCCAGGAGTTCAATCTTGTGGTCTTTTTGAATAATTATTTCTTTCAGTTGCCTGATATCCTCAGGGAGATCCATGAGACTTTTTTGCTGAGTCACAACTTTACTTATCTCAGAACTCATAAAGGATAGTGATTTTTTAATTTCCTCCATCTCTTCTGACAATTTTTTGGTTGCCATTGTTTTTACAGTCCAAACTACTCACACGTGTCCAAGTTAGTAGATAGGTTTGGTGAGGCTGCTTTGTCTTGATGGTTCAGGTGTTCTTCAGGCTGAACAGGCCTGTGGATTGATTCCCCAATATTCCACCGAATATCCAGCTTTAACTCGGAATATTCTTCAGATATTTTAAGAGTTTGTAAATTAGGCACTTGAAGGCTGTAGATCAGTGTAATTCCATTGGATCATGTAGATTTTAGTATGATTGTAGAAGGCCATTTAGCAGCAGCAGGCAGCAGCAGCAGCCATCTTGGAATCAAGATGGCTGCGTGCCTCTCAGTTCCCGTCCGCGGCCCTTCATGTTTCTATTGTTGTTTTGTTGTTGTTTTCGTTTTCCCTTCTATCTCTTTTTTTCTTTCCTTTACTCCCCCCCCCCCTCTCCCCCCTCATTATATGTAAATCACCTGGAAGCAACTCATCCTCGGTAAGTATTTATTTATGCACGGAACGGGCGCGCGCTCACACAAGCGCACACAGGGGCGTGCACATGCGATCCCGCACACACACGCTGACATACTGCAATCACCTCACACAGGCTCTCATAGGACGCACGCGACACGCAGCTCACATAACCAGAAAACGTTCACGCGCACAGCGCTTCTCAAATGCGGGCACGCGCACACGGACTGGCACACAAGCACTACTTAGCTTTACACCTTTTCAGTCAGAGCAGTTATGAACAGTCTTAACATCGTTAGCTGGAATGTGCGTGGACTTGGCTCTGAGCCAAAGAGACTGAAAGTGTTAAATCACCTGGATGGTCTAAAAGCAGATATAGCTCTACTGCAGGAGACCCATTTATCAGATTCTTTGAATCACCTTATGTGCTGCTTACAATTTCCAGTTATATACTCTGCCAGTTACAACTCCAAACAAAGAGGAGTTGCTGTTTTAATTAATAAAAATCTTAATTTTACTCATAAGGATACAGTTACTGACCCAGAAGGCAGATTTGTAATCATTAATATATCCATTCAGAATAAGGACTATTGTATAGTGAGTATTTATGGTCCTAATGTTGACGACTCTTCCTTCTTTCACAGATTCTTCACCTCACTCTCAGTTCACTCTGACTCCACAATCATTATAGGAGGAGACTTCAACCTTGTTTTGGACCCTGAACTTGACAGACTCAGCACAGCAGCAAACCAGCGTACATGGCGGTCTGCAAGTATTCTAAAGCAGTACATGAATGATCTGGGTCTCTGCGACGCGTGGCGCTCATGTCACCCAAGCACTAAAGGGTTCACCTTTTTTTCTCCAGTTCACTATTCACACTCCCGTTTAGACTATTTATTAATCAGTAACTCTCTTTTAAAAAATATTCAAAGCTCCAATATCCATCCAATTATTATCAGTGATCATGCACCAGTCTCTGTAAACATTTCTAGGGAAAAATCCACACCCTCTGGTACAACCTGGAGGTTTAATACGTCTCTGTTAAAGGACCAGGAATTTCTTGAATTCTTTAAAAAAGAGTGGGCAACCTTCTTAGACTTCAACAATACTCCAGACATCCCACCGTGCGTTCTTTGGGAAGCAGCAAAGGCAGTCATGAGAGGGAAAATCATTTCTTATTCAACGCACAAAAAACGCAAAGAGAAAGCAGATTTATTAGAATTAGAAAATAAAATCAAAACCCTGGAGACTGCTTATGCTGCTTCTGCACAGGAACACATTCTGGGAGATCTGAAAAATTTAAAGCTGCAGTTAAATGACATCATTAATAAACAAACACAATTTCAAATACAAAGGCTACGACTTGAAAGATTTGAAAACTCTAATAAATCTGGCAAATTTCTGGCTAATCAGCTTAAAATTAACAGAGAAAAATCATCAATCACCTCTATTATGGACCAAACAGGAAATGTCACCCATGACCCGGTCAAAATTAATAACGAATTTGAAAACTTTTATAAAAACCTGTACACACCGCAGATCAATCCGTCAGAGCAAAGTATTGACTCATTTCTTAATAATGTAAACCTACCCAGGCTAAATGAGGATCAAATCACAAACTTAGATTCTCCGCTCTTGCCGTCTGAACTTCATGAAGCTCTGTTACTTATGCCCAATGGTAAAGCACCAGGGCCTGATGGCTTTCCTGCTGAGTTTTATAAAGAATTCTGGGAACAACTGGCACCAACATTTTATAAAACTGTCACATCTATTAATGAGAGCCAATCAATGCCACCTAACATGAACTCAGCCAACATAATTCTTCTTCTAAAACCAGACAAAGATCCCACTAGTCCTTCAAGCTATCGCCCCATTTCTTTAATCAATGCAGATGTAAAAATTATCTGCAAAGCACTAGCACAGAGAATAGAAAAAATCACTCCTCACATAATTCACTTCGACCAGACTGGATTCATCAAAGGCAGACACTCGGATGATAATGTCCGTAGACTAGTTAATATAATAGACTTTGCCACCATTAAAAAACAGGAAATGACGGTACTATCGCTGGATGCTGAAAAAGCCTTTGACAGAGTTAATTGGAAGTTCCTTATTGCTGCCCTCCATAAGTTTGGTTTTGGAGAAGCATTCATCAATTGGATCAAAATATTATATCACAACCCCAATGCATCAGTTAGAACTAATAAACAGACTTCAAACAGGTTTTTTCTTGGAAGAGGAACCAGACAGGGCTGCCCACTCTCTCCTTCTCTTTTTGCTATATTCATTGAGCCTTTAGCTGCAGCAATAAGACAGAATGAGAGCATTATAGGAATAAAAACCAAACACAGCCATCATAAAATTAGTCTTTATGCGGATGACATATTACTGTTTTTAAGGAATTTACATTCTGTAAATGAAACAGCAATGATCATAAATGAATTCTCCTCCATATCAGACTATTCCATTAATTGGAATAAGTCTGTTTTATTACCACTCAACAGGAATATGGAACAAAGACTCACAATTCCAGTTAAAACAGGAAAGATCAAATATCTGGGTATCTACTTTTCCCCCAAACTATCAGAACTGGTGCAGCTAAACCACACCCCATTACTGAAAAGTATACAGGACGATCTAACACGCTGGACCAACCTGCCTCTGTCCCTTATGGGCAAGGTAGCCACGGTTAAAATGAAAATCTTACCCAAGGTTAATTATCTCTTCTCAATGATTCCCACACAACCGCCATTAAAATGGTTCAAAACATTAGACTCATCCATATCAAGCTTTCTATGGAACAACAAACCTGCAAGAATTAGTCTAAAAACTTTAAAATCTGCAAAAAGCTGTGGAGGATTAGAACTACCTAATTTCCACAAATACTTTCTTGCAAATAGATTACAATATATCTTAAAATGGTTAAAAAATAATCCAGAAACCAACTCATGGTTAGACTTGGAACAGGTGTTATGTGGAAAGATCAACCTGTCACAGCTACCATTTATTAGCCAAACAGTTAAAAAACAGGATTGTTTCAAAAGCATTAATATAAATGCCACCTTAACAGCCTGGTGGGAATTTCTCAAAATATCAAAATCATCAATTCAACCGTGCAAAATGACACCCATCTGGAACAACCCGGACATCCTTATTAACAAAAAAATGATTCACTTCCCAGCTTGGCAAGCAGGGGGCATAAAACAACTAGAGCACGTAATTATTGATAGAAGATTCATAACCCCCCAGGAACTTCAAGACAAACATGGAATAAATAACTTCTTGGAATATCAGCAACTTAAATCAAGTATTACTAAAAAGTATAAAATTAAAGACGACGATTTAAAGCTACCAGATGTAGTTACCACTCTGATTAATTTTTCAATGAATAGAACTCTCTCCAAAATATACAAACTTTTATGTAATTTAGATAACAATATTGCCCTTCCAACAAAAAAATGGGATGCAGATTTGAGCATCAGCACAGATGAAAGCTTCTGGTCAGAACTTTGTCTAAACACCTTTAAACTGACAAAAAGTCCAAATCTGCAGCTAATCCATCTCAAAACTCTTCACAGAATTTACTACACTGGACAGAGGATGTTCAAGATGGGTCTCAGTAACTCAGACATTTGCGAGCACTGTGATAATAATCTACCCGACAGCTACATGCACGCACTGTGGTTCTGCACTCCTGTCAGGGCTCTCTGGCAGCAGGTATGTGCCGATTTATCAGTCTGGCTTAAGGTTTCAATCACTGCCTCACCGTCACTTTGTGTGCTTGGTGACATGAGTGCCATCGATATAGAAGAAGGATTAGCATCTATCATTTTCATAACTCTTTGTATTGCCAAAAAAACTATTTTAATAAATTGGAAAAACAAGAAAAATATAAACATAAGTCAACACAGAAATCTGCTGTTTGATCATATCAGCTTGGAAAAAATGTCAGCCCAAAGCTCAAGTAACTTTGAAAGAATTCAGTCTCTCTGGTCTCCTGTGGTTGACTCCATGACTTAGGGGGTGGAGGGCCTGGTCGTCGCTGCTCCTTGCCCTTCTGCCGTGGTTTGGGGTGGGGGTCGGGGCTTCCGGTGCCTGGCGGGGGCGGTGGGGGGCTCCGTTGGTCGGGGGGTCGGGTCCGGTGCCTGGGTGGGGCGGGCTGGGGCGCTGCGTGGTCCTCTGGGCTTGGGTGTGGGGGTGCGTGGTGGGGGGGTGGGGTGGTGGTCTGGCTTGGCTTGGGGGGGTGGTCCCTTTGCCTGTGCTGGGGGGGGTTGGCGGGGGGCCCTGCTCGGGTGGGGGGGGCCCAGCGGCGCCGGATGGGCTGCCCATCTGCACCTGGGGCTGGGATCGGCCCTTCCCTGGCTCTGGGACGGGACGGGACAACCCTCTCGGGGCCCCCGGTCGCTCTGGGTGTCACCCGCTTCGGCTGCGGGGTCTGGGGTGGGGTGGGGTGGGGGGCTTGTCGGCCCTGTCCTGTGGGGGGGCGTTCTGGGGGGGAGGGGGGGCCCATTATTAGTACGGGTCGGGGGGGCTAGCGGGTCGGGGTCTCCGCTGAGGCAATCAGTGGTTGCCTCGGCCGGTTGGCCTCCTCGGTCCCGTCGAGGCCTGACCAGAGCTCTTCTAGGGCCGGCGTCTGGGGGTGGGGGCCTGGGCTTGCTCCGGGGGGGGGCGACGCTTTCTGGCTCCTCTCTCTCTGTGTGGGGTGGGTGGTGCCGGGCCTGGGGTGTCGGCGCCTCCGGGGGTGGGCCCCTGGGCTGGGTGGCCCTGGCCCCTTTGCTGGGGGTGGGCTGGGGGACGGCTGTTTGACCACCGGGGGACAGTCTACCAGCTGTCCCCAACTTACCCCCTTCCTTATATAACCTCATATTAGGGTGAGGGGGTGGGGGGTTTAGCCTGCGATGCGCCTTGGGGGGGGGCTACTTGGGAGTGGCCCCCCTCCTATGGTTGCCGTATGGAGTGGGCCCCCCCTCTTTCGGTTTTATTTGCACCTTAGACACGTAGGGTCCTTGGTAGGGGGGGTGCTTGGACATCACTGCCAGCAAGCAGCAGATGTCCTCCTGGCACCCTACCCGCCAATTTTAACCGCACCTTAGACATTTAGGGCCCCTTGGTGTGGAGGGTGAGGGGACATCACTGTGAGTAATCAGGAGATGTCCCCTTAGTGCCCTACTCGCCAATTTTAACTGCACCCCCCTTAGTACACACACCCCTCCCCCTTCAATATATACATTCAAACATAAACACACACACATGCACACAAACACCCTCTCAAACACCCATACACGCACACACATTTTACAAGGAAGGTGGGACCTGGGTCCATCTGTCCCCTACCCCGTCCCTGGTGGGGGGTGTGGGCCCCTTGGCGATGGCGGCCGTGTCCCTTGGGTGCCGGCTCCCTGGGCCCGGCGGTGCTCTCTCCGCACGGTGGGGGGGTTCATATTACACCTGAGCCGGGGGTGTTCGTGTCCCTGGGGGGTGGGTCCTGGTCCTTGCCCCTGGGCGCTGGGCCCCGCCAAACTTCCAACATGGCCGAGCCTGGTCGGGCCATATTTATAACATCCCTTATGGGCCGCCCTTTTTTCCCCGGGGTTCCCCCCTCCTGGGCGGGGGCGGCGGGCCCCTGCCTTGCTCCTACCTGGACCAACCGTGGGCCGGGTGGGTGGCTGCCTGGAGTGCGGAGCGGGTCTCCCTTGGGGGGTCCTGGCTCGTACCTGGGGTCGGGGCGGGGGGATGCCCGGAACTCCTGGGTGGTGGTGGGGTGCTCGTCTGGGGCTGTGGGCGTCCCTCTCCGGTGGGGCCCTGCGTTGGGCTCTTCCGGCGCGGCGGGGGGCTGCTTTCCTGGCTGGGCTGGGGCGGCGCTCTCTTTCCCTCTGCGCCTCCCTGCTCTCTGGCTCTGGGGGCCTCGCGGCGGTCCTGCTGGCCCTGGCCTGGGTGGCGGTCTTGGTCGCCCGGGGGGCGGTTGTTCCCTGCCTGTTCCCGTGTGGCGCTGGGGGAATTCCGGCTGCCGCTGCTGCTGCGGCGGGGGTATGGGTGTGGGGGTGGCTGGGCGCTCCTCCTCCTTCTTTTCACATTCCACCATCCATTTTAGAAGAACATAAACACTCACCTGAGCACAGGTGTTAGCTCACCTTTGCACTAATAGTTTGCATGATTGAATGAATGAAAGATTTCACACTAGTTGGTTTAAAGGCATAAGTATGCGTTCGTGAACACTATCTGTGTCAGGTTTAGTCGAGGACAGCCAGAAAGCAAACCCAAGAGTAAAGGTTAAATAGTGTTTATTGTCCTGGTCAGAGGGTTGGAGTGATGAGGGAGCGTGGAAACCTCCCGCCAGCAGGGGGAGCAGGACTTGGTGGACTCACAGCCGTGAGAGGAAATGAGCGGACAGAGCTGGGAGGGGGGAGAGAGCCTGGATGCCGGTGATGAAGTTGTAAACACTAGGAGACCTCGGCAGAGGAATCTCCACTTTATAAAGTCAATGGAAAGTCTTTGGCTTACAATGCAAATCCGTGTGGATGGAGAAGGCGAGGAGAAGGCGAGGAGAAGGCAAGGCGATGGCGATGGCGTGGCGTGGCGTGGCGTGACGTGACGGTAGCTTACGATCCGTGCGGATGCGTGGACAGTTTAGCTGGAATGAATCAGAGAAGACTGACGTTCCGGCAATGAGTGCAGCACAGGCGTGGACTTATGAAGGGGCATGACCAGGTGTCCTCCATGGAGCCTGATTGCTCCCACAGGAAGCCTGGCCAAACAAGGTGAGTGCTGCAGCGGACATGACAATCTGTTTTGTGTGCATGTTGACATGTGGACATTTCTGCGGCTAGCAGGTGTGTTGATAATATTTGAGTGTGTGTGAACAGGCCCCGCCCTTTTTGTACTACATTTGAACCGTACCGTAACGATAAACAACCAGTAAACCTGCCTGCTCTATGCTGCTTCATGGTCTTACCCCCCTTCCCCTCCTATTATCACCCTCCTACCCCCCCCTCTCTCTAACGTCCCTCTCTCTTGTTCCCCTCTTTCCTTTTCCGTCCGGTCCAACACCAAAGATTTTCAAACATGATTGAAATTAATAAAGTTTGGCCTCAATTACAAAAGGGGTTTATTCAGACATACCTTTGGTTTGTCTGAAGATGAATAACCCCTCTTGTTAGAATAAAATATGTCCAACACAAGAGGCCCTCAGCTCTCATCTGTTTGCCTAGCTGTTGGACAGGACAAGTTAAAAAAAAAAAAAAAAAAAAAAAAAAAAAAAAGATAGAGATTAAATTAGAAAAGTGACAAAACATAACAGGTGAGAGAAATCAAAACGAAGGAGGAGGGAGAGAGGGTCAAACAGATGAGAGAAAGACTGGCCATAGAAAAAAGAAAAAGACGAGAAATCAGTGTGAGAGTGAGAAGACAGGATGGAGAAAAAGATTTGACAAGAAAAACATTCATTAGAGAGAAGACACAAAATAAGGAAGATATACAAAGTAACAGCAAAAACACAATAAAGTGTGAAACTGTAATTCTCTTTGTGAGGTTTAGGGTGGAATAATCATTGAATTCAAATTAACGTTATTTATATAGCCCAATATTACAACAATAGTCATCTCAATGGACTTCATGCCGGTGATTGTGTAATAAACATGAAATCATAAAGTACATAAGGTCATAGAATTTAATATCTGATTGCTAAACTAAACTAAACAGACTAAACTAAACTGGGCATCTCTGCCCTTAGACCCTCCTTCACAGTAAGATAAAGATAAAAGTCCTAAAAAAACGGATTCCAGAAGAAAAGAAGAAACTTTGCGGGGTGCCCATATGAAAGAGGGATCCTCCCCTAGGATGGACAGGCGATGTACCAGTACTCTTAGAGAGAAATTGGTTATCTAACTCTACAACTCATTCATTAATCTTCTAATCCGGGGTCACGGGGTGCCGGAGCCTATCCTGGCCACTTGTGGGCTAAAGCAGGGGGCACCCTGGACAGGTCGCCAGTCTGTCACAGGGTCACAATCACAATTGCCTATGCACTCTCAAATTCACTGTAGACAATTTAGAATGTATGTAGTATGTTTTTGGACGGTGGGAGGAAGCCGGAGTTCCCGGAGAAAACCCACGCATGCACGGGGAGAACGGGTGTTCTGCCTCAGGCCGGGACTTGAACCAGTTCAACCACTGCCCCACTGTGCAGCCCGCTCTACAGCTACATATTTAAATAGTCCAGCAGATGAGCGTCATCCAGATGAGTAGGGGGACAGCTGGGGATGCGAGACAAGCCAGAGGTAAGGTCCACAGCCAAGTACAGGAGCACGGAATCTAGAATCATCTGGTAAGGGTTAAGTTTAGGGTTCAGGTCAGGGCTAGGCTTAAAAAAAGGGGAGGGGGATAGAGGGGAGTCTTGTCAGTAGTCTGTGGGTACAGTCATGGATAGATTGTAGTGCAGGTGGGATCTGGAGGTCCCTTGAAAATATTCGTGTGGTTGCAATGGGATCAGATAATCCCTTCAAGTCTGTGTGGTGCAAGGGTCAGGTCGGGTCAGGCCGGGTCGGGTTGGGTCGAAGGTGAAGGCAGGATCTGGAGCAGCCTACTAGCAACTAATTGTTATTGTTATTAAGTTTAATTCAAACATGTTCATAGTAAGTTAAATATTCTCTGAATACTAACTAGTCTAGCAATAAGCCTGTCCAAAGAGGAATGTTTTAAGCCTAACTTTGAATGTAGAAACTGTGTTGGCCTCTCTTACATGAGCTGGGAGTTTATTCCATTAAACAGAGGCTTGGTGCCTAAACGCTCTATCTCCAACTGAACTTTTACATCGAGAAGGTGTACTGTAAATTTCTGAGTATGTCACATTTTTTGCATTGTTTGTCCATACTTAAAAAAATTAGTTATTTTCCGACTAATAGCTGTTTGCTCTTTAGCTGTGTTTTCCCAATAAAAACCACTAGAGGGCACTGTAAATGTGCGTGTCAGTATTTGCTACCGCCATCAACGCAGAAGAAGTAGTGTCGTCCAAAACAAACATGGAGAATCTGATCGTTCTCCTCCTGAACTTCATGTTTTTCTTATTTGCATCGAGACATATTCTTTTCTTTTTTTCCCCTGTTTGTTGGACTAATGCGGGACAGCAAGTCATCAAACTGGGTCACAGAGACAGAAGTTCTTATGAAACTGTGTCTTTTTTTATTGTTTTTCTGATGCTGTGAAAAAATAATTACATTGAATTTGAAAAAAAGAAAGAAAATATAAACAAAAGTTAAAATAACATTTCAATAATCTTTTTGACTCTTGAACACTTTTTTTCATAACAGAGAGGATATACAAGTACTCAATAAGAGGGTAATACACATATGAACAATATATAGTGATTAAAATAATATAAAAAAACGGTATTGAGAATATACTGTAAATATATAAATGTCTGTCCCTCTCCACTTCACACACGCCCTGTGGATTCCTTGTCGCTGCAGCTTGAAGATCCTGTTTGGTGGTGCAGCTGTTCAGCAGCTGTATGACTCTCTCTGCCTCACCCCAGGCCTCATATCTCCCCCTTCGCTCTGATCTACCAGCAGCACGGCTTTTAACCAGACTTTGACTGATTTTTGTCTAAATCTTTACTTTAATGAACTTCATGTCGTACAAACATGTTCAACATTTCTTGTTGAACATGTTTGTACGACATTAAGTAATTTCTTTATTGGAGTTTATTGGGATTGCACTACGAAAGGCTGATTTTCTGTTTCTGTGTCAAAGTGAGAACGTTTCTTCAAGACACAGAAATAAAAGGAATTTTGGATAAAAATTAAGAAATCAATTCTGGTGGACCCAAAACAAACTATTTTTCTGCAAAAAAAATAGCTTTTTTTATAACCAATGTTGAGAAGTTTTCTAAATTGCAGTTAATTCACCTACTTTCAATTGAACTAATATAAACTGTAACACCATGTTCTTGTACTATTTTACAGGAGGGGAAGCACATTCTGTAATTGCCTGATGGGATGAGCTCCTTTCACACTTGATGTTTGCCGAATCAGCCGAAAACTTCTCTGTTCTTCGGACACTTCCTCACACCTTTGGTTTTATTTCAAGAGACAGTACCAACATTTACAACAGCGTGATTGACTGCCGTTTGGGGAACACCCCCAACATTTTTTTCCTTAATGTTTCCAAAACAATTGCTTTACTCTAGATCCAGTGTCCTACTTATTTTTATTTATTTATTTCACACATGTTTGATTTACTGTGTTATGATTACCTGGATCAGGTTTGTTCAGCCAATTAGAAGCTGCCAAAGTGTAAGGGGTGTGGGGGGAGGGGGTCCAATAGAAGTGGGGCTGCAGGCCTTCATGTCAGGAGATGGCTAACCTTACTCTAGTGACTCCATTTGAAGTCTATCCATAAAAAACAGCAAAACTTGCTCCTTTCTAAAACAAATCTTGTCCCTACAGCTGACGGTAGCATGAAGCAAAATTGCCCTGATTTTGTCAGAGGGTTGGGTCTGGGGCCACAGATTCTAGGAGTTTGCAGCTGCTACGTTCACACCGCTCTCAGCAACAAAGATTCAAGCAGCCATCTCCAATAAAAAGTCTATGTAAATGCACACACATGCGCATTTTAGGCTTCAAAACTTTCACGTTCACGCATAGTCATACAAGTTTCAACCATCATTTTCTGTAGAAAAAGAAGAAGAAGAAGCCCCTCCCTGCTTGTCCAGTGTAAACACCATGGGCTAAACGTGCGCAACAGAATGTGCATTTTAGCTCTGAACGCGCGTCACATGTCGGGTGAGTACGTAGCTTAGAAAAACAGAAGAATGAAATGCAGATTAGAAATGTGAATGCAGTAATGAGAATATATTTTTTTCTTGTTTTTAATTCAAAGCTGCACATAGTTAAATAATGAAATAACCGTCCATGACCTTGACAGTACTGCTGCACTGAAATACTGTTGGGCACAAGACTAACATTGAATCTGCTTGTATTATTCAGGCAGACAGAAGCCTTTCTGGTGAATGCACTGCTTTACAGATGCACATTTAAAAGCTAACTATAGTCCTTTTCATCAGAGTTTAAGGGAGATTGCAGGTTTGAATCCACCAGAGACTCTAAACAAGACCCAATGCCTCCCTGCCTAACAAGCAGCCTCAATTCTGCCATATGCCGCTGGTAATGATACCAATATCTTGATGCAACTTCGAATGCTACATTTTCTGATGAAAATGTTTAAAATCTTTCTACATAAGCTATCACACAACAACAGTGTTGTGCTGCTGTGAACAGGAGCCATTTCCATCCTTCCTGCAAACATAAAGTGATCAGTCAAAGCCTGGTTTGAACAGCTCTACAGTCACACACAGCTGCTAATACTATGAACACCCTCACAGCACATGTATGTCCACATGTGCATGCAAACCGTCTCACACACACACACACATACTGCAACGTAGAAACATTCATAAACACGATAAAAACAAGCACAAAAAGCTGCTGCATTTGTTTGTCTGCTCAGTTCTCTTTTTTTTGTTTTTTTTGCAGTCTTTTTGGCACTCACTGAAAACTTCACAAAGTAAAAATAAAAAACATGTCAGTCACTCTTGGCTCCAGCATGGAACGTCATGAGACAGGAGCTTTCTGCAGCACTGCTGAGATACTGAATTTAATCAGAACACCCGTTATAGATGATCCATGAAAAACGTAAAAGATGTAAGTCAAATACTGCGTTTATAAGTTGAAAAACCATTTTTGAGCTCAGTATTTTCTTCATTCTTTCACTGATGCTGAAACACCACAGATTCATATAAGGAAAACCAAAATTCCAGATCTCATAAAGGAACAATTAAACAAAAAATCTGCAGGAGGGTGGCACGACTCCAATAAAAAATGCACCAAAATGTTTGCAAAATTGAGGAGTTGATTCTGTTTTTTTTATGATAAGTTCATTTGTGGAATCAGGAAGCGGCTGGGTGGCTTTGGAAACACATTTTTCAAACGAGTATAACAAAAAAAGCATGAGAAAAACCATCAAATGAACTTTCCAAAATACATATTTTTCCTGAAGTGCTTGACCTTCTATGTCTAATTGTCAACAAACGGTGATGACTAAGTACCTGGATGGGCTGACTTTGCATTTGTTGGACTCAGTACCTCCTCCTTGTCAAATTTAGTCATTACATACAAGGTCATGGCGGCACTGCAAATCAAATGCAAAATACTGTGCTGCCACAACTCTGTAAAAAGGCTGTAAAAAGGTAATGGTATGCAGTACCACAGCTCTGTTACCACTATCTATTTAAAACGCTTCTCCATCTGCCATTTTACTTTGGCTGAGGGGATTTCCATGGCGAGCGTCTAACTGCAGCTTCATCAGAAGCATAAAGCATGGAGTGGCTGTGGTATTCTTTCTTGGTATTTGGACAAAACAAAAGCCCTAAATACATTTTTACAGCCCCTTTGCTCATAATTACCATAATATGCCGTGAAAGGTCGATAGGCGGGCTGATAAAAATCAACACTCAATTATTAAATCTGGAAGAGCTGATGTCCTCCGCAGCCTGGGGTTATATTTAAAGTGTAATTGTTTTTAACTGCTTGGAAATGTGGAATAATGGTAAAAAGTAGTATTATTTTTTTATTGCTTGTTGTCTTAAGCTGTTTCAGCCTGGTAAAACACGCATGAGGAGGACTTAGGAGAGGATATTGATCCCTTGTAAAAACCCCTAATCAAGATGAAGCAAAAGGACGTGGATTGAAACCAGAAATCAGTTTAGGGTGTAACATCCAAATATCCAAGCAGCTCCATTTTGTGAAAGTTGTGAGTTTTAGCATTAAGAGGAGTGGGTGACTGACTGATCAGAATTCACATCAGCAAGAATTCACTATGAGAAATCTATTTTAACACTGATGCAATAAATCAAAACACGTTCTTAAAGTCTTAAAGTCCCACTCTGATCACTTTTGGTCTGCTGGAAGTGTTCCCAGTGGTCTTTTAATTATGATTATGCTGTTTTAATAAATAAATAAAATCTGTGTTGTTTTCTAGGACATAGTTTCTGCAGGGCAGCAAAAATTCACTTCTGAGTTTTTGGCGGGACTGTTGATACGGAGTAAGCCCACCCCCACTTCCCCTCCCCGTTGCTCAGAACAGGGAGCTTTTTCAAACAGCGTGTTTTCTTCTTCAGCTGCACAAGTTGAATAAGAAAATACTCAGAAATGTAACTTTTCTTTAGAAATGTCCTCCATCATCAGAGAAATGCCACAAGAACATGTTAAAAACACCAAGAACACCATTTTCATTGGAGTAGGTCTTTAAGCGCTGTGGTTATTTTCTATTTTGGTGAAGATACATGTCCCATTGTAACTTTGTGCAATAAATATCCATGTCAGAGTGATGAGCTATTTTTTTTTAAATAAACCACTAGAATGATTGTTCCGTGGGCTAAACAACAAGATCAATGTACCTGTCAAAATGAAAAACCAGATTGGATGGGGTTTACTTTGTGTCCTCATATTACTGGTACCTAAGAGGCCATAATTGACCTGAATATATTTCCATTTTACCAGCAAAGGAGAATGGCTGCTGTCAAAAACGTTTTGGGACATGCATGGCATTAACCCTTTGCTATCCTATGGAGTCAAAATGACCCCACCCCTACATTGACGTGTTCTCCCTACCATGACAAAGGTGGATAAAGGTGGAAAGATTTCATGTAATCCATGGACACCAGTGAAGATCACAAATCATTGAAGAAAAAAGGTTCAGAGCACTGTCTAGTGGGTCTAGATGACCCAACTCCCAACGTTAAAGTGCCTAGGATAACACAAGGGTTGGGAAGATTGAGGGCGGCGCTGAGGAATACACTGGTGCTGGTCTGGCACTTTCTTTTGTTGTAATGAGCTACCACCAAACAACAGGATTCTTACAACCAACGGGGGCCCAAAAATGGTATGATTTGATCCAGTTTAATGGATCAATTTTATAATGGAAACGCTCAAAATAGCGGACTGGACGGTACCATTCAGTGGGAACGAGGCTTAAGCACCACAAGACAGAACCCCTTATAGTTAAGTGACAGTTTGACAAGAAAAATGATGTCACTGCAAAGTTGGACTAACAAATGATTGTCGCCATAAAAGTGAAGATTTTAGCTGAAATATTTTTTTTTTGCCATATCTCATTTATTTTAGTGGGCAAGTGTTAAAGAATGTTGAAACCTTATGATGCAGAACCTCAAAGCTGAGCCACACGTTCACATCTATCCAGATCTTAGGACACCAAACCAAATATTATCAGCAAAACTAGCAATCTTGATGACTTTAATGTAAATCATTATTAAGTGATGAGTTTTAGCTTGTTGTGTTTACACTGCCTCTATAGGAGCTTTGAGTCTGAAGCACAGTCAGAAAAAAAATAGTTTTTTTGGTAAAATTTATGTTATTTAGACCCAAAACACTGACCTTAACATGTAACAAATACTAACATTCCTATAATGGAAACCTTTTTTTTTCTAAATAAGAGAACCCAGCATAATGAAATATAATTGTGAGAGAACAAAGTGTACCACACGATCAGTTTGATATGTTAGACTTTGCTTGACATTTCTTGACGCTTACAAAGTTTATAGGAAAGCTCAAACTGAGCAGCTGCTAGTTCTCCATCCATCATTTTGAATGTTGTCAGCATGTGATAAAGGCAGTCCAGTCAGAAGACTGGAAGTCAAAGGAAGAGTTTCACGCCACACAATTGTATCCATCAGGGAGATTTGCTCCAGCTGGATATTTATCATTTTGAAGTGAAGCTCTTAAAGTTTTCTAATTAAAGTCTACCACATCCACTTTAAAAACACCATCCATCCTTTCTCAAAGGAGCTGTGACCGTTTCCAACACGACCACATCGCCTCATTCATCTGATCAATAAGTGTCGGCCAAAATGCTGAACCTTTGGTCCACAACTCCTTATAAAAATATTATAAAATGCTTATGAATGCCTTTTTTCATATGCTTCTGTAGAAAAATGGAGAAAAAAGTATTCTACTGTGCAAGTGAGAGAAACAGACTTTTTTGACACTAGAGGTTAAGGGAGGTATCTTTTTGTACAAATTGCAATAATTCGTAGAAGGAAAACGCACTCCCACCATACCTCATTTCACAAACTCAGGCAAGCACTGACCTTGTAAGTAGAGAAAAGCATGGGGATGATAAAAATGAGATATGCAGAGGTGCAGGAGCACACAGTCATTTGCTACCGCTCCTTTCTTCACACTGAAGATTAGGCAAATACAAAATCTGGGCATCCAGAGCACCTCATTGTCCACACTTTAGGGAAGAAGACATGTTTTGTTGTGTTGGCACATAAGAACTGGCACGCTGGTCAATCGCTGCACAACCCTCGAAAACTCAGTACCATTTCAGTAAAGGTAGATCATGCACAGTGAAGTGGGCAGATTTTAGTGAGGAATCAAAAATTGCCACTCCTATTTGTAGTCCAAGCTGCTCCGACGCTGCATGTGAGTGTAATTAGCCTGACCACATCGCCACTATAGGCATACGATTTACAGAAGGAATATAATCAAAACAACTCCAACCTAAATTGCACTTATTTACAGAGATGGAGTGGAGGGAACTTTTGATGGAGGCTTTAAGAGCAAGTTAGGTCTGTACCCAAAAATGTCCTTTTCTTCCCGTCTTCAAAGTGCTCTTTGTTGTTTCTTTTCTTTTCTTCTTGATTGTGGTTTTCGCTTTTGCTTTTGTTCCAGCTGGTTGCATGTATTGCTTCTGTGTCTTATGCAACACTGCTAAAACTGCAAAGCTTTGTGTTGAATCATGGATCCAAAAAGCAAAATAAAATAAAAAATATATGAAGACAAAAAAGTTACACTGTTGGTTGTTACAGATGGAAAACTGGTTTTCTTCATGTTAAAAAAGGCGGGGGTTTATACAAAATGACATTTGTGTTCATATGCTTCAAAAAGCAACTCTGAAACTCCCTTTTTTCACACATGAGTCTGCATCCGTTGTGTGTGTCTCTGGGAGTAGTCGGAGGGTGGAGAGGAGTATGAAAAGCGAGTGGAGCTTCCATACTTTCCCAGCCCCGTTTCAGGACTCTGCTGTCCAGCTCCTAGGCCTGGGCCCGTCCCTTGTCCTGTTGCATACATCTCATAGGCTGGAGGTTCCTCTACGGGAGGAGCGAAGCCCATGCGGTAGGTGGCGTACTGGGAGGGGTATCCATAGTTGTCATACGGAAGCTGGGTTGTGCTGTCAAGCAGACCACAGTCTCCCCCAGGGTAATCTCCAGGTGACTGGAGCGCTGTGTTGGGCGGCGCTTGCTGACTCTGCGGAGCTCGGGTAAAGGTGTTGAATTGAGCATAGGTGGAGTGGGACATCCTGGAAGGTGGGCGGGGATCATAGCACCCTGCCCTCGATCCTGGCACCGTGCTGGGGGGAACTGCACCGCTGGTGGCAGGCGAATTTCCACTGGAAGTGGCGCCAGAGAGCACGCTGCCTGGGTTTTGTGGGCGAAAGTCACCCTGGTAGTGGACGACACGAGTCTGGGGACGGGCCTCGTCATGCGTGGTGGCTCGGACATTGTAGTAGCCGTTGGTCGGATCCTGTTTTTTAGAAAAGGAAATATAAATTGAGGCTCAAACACACAAAAAAATCAAATTTAGCATTGTTATACAGCAGGATAATAAATGTTTGCAAAGTTAACATCTGCTGATGCATGTCTTTATAAAAGTACAATGAATGAAGAAAGATGCAGCCCACTGGATGACATCACAAGATTTAACATGATGAGCAATTTCTTTTTTCTGAATAAACCCAAATCTCTAGAGACACTGTTTTTTAAGCAGGGTATTCAATAAAATAAAATAAAAATGTAAATGTCATTTTTTTTTAATCTATATCTATTTGGTGTGAAATTTGGTGCAAATCTGGTGAATCTTGCTCCAGACTTTTCCTTTTACAGCTCTATTCAGAAATATAAAAGGCTTGGCGTCATAGAATTGCGAGCGGGCAGAAAAAGCGTAATTATTAATTTCACCTCCGTGATCATGATTACATTGGTTGGCACTTTGTTCTGAGAAGGACACAACCCACACGTCACTACCTGAATAGTCTCAGTTCAGCTAGTCACGTTTTAGCAGCTCAACCGGTTAAACTTTCAGCGCACGGTCAATGAACGCCCAATTTGTACGCAGAGCCTGTGACCAGACTCAAAAACATGTACAGCGAACGCGAGTGTTCCATTACATATGCTTTTCATTGAAAGTGGCCACTTAAATGTGAGTCAATTTAATTGGTGTAAACGCAGCACCACTGTTAGCAAGGGGTGAGTAGTGGACCCTTACTGAGCATGTGCGAATGTCGTACGCATGGGGTGCCCATAGTACACCCAAAGGAGAGTACAATGGGCTACACTGATTCTAACAGTCAGGCTGCACGCAAGGAGTAACACTTATTTTTTGCTAAATATATACCTATAAAAGCAGTTGTGACACTAATTTTGAGAGTTTATTTTGTCTGTGTACACATAGGGTGCCCTATACATTAAATACCTTTGTCTTTTGGATTAAAATGGATATAGACTGGTAAATTATTCCTAAATTTAGTAATCCAAAAAAATATAAATCTGGAGACCAGACCAGAGGGAGACCATCTTTTTGTGACCTTTTCCAAGAATCATTGATCCATATGAGTTATTATTTAATCATAAAAATGCATTTATATGGAAAGACATTGTTCTAAGCTTAAGTGATAGATTTTCTGTTTCATAAAAACCCTGTATCTAAAATAGAAAGATGAAAAGGTAGATGTATGTGGTGGTGAGACACGACCATGACAACAAAACTGACTCCCGGCACAGGTTACAACATCCCAGATGCTCTGAATGTTTGCCAGCAAAACAAAAAGATGCAAAACTGCATCTCTGCAGAGTGATCTCACCTTGAGCTCATACTCCTCCCGCGTGTCGCTCTCACTTCTGATGTCCTGCTTCAGGTCCATGTCGTCTTTGAACGGCTGAGTGGAGGGAGAGAGGGAAACAGAGGGCAAAAACTAAACCATCAAACAACGAAACACACAGACGGAAAGAGGGAGGGTGTAGAAAGAAAAGGAGGAGGAAGAAAGGGAGGGAAGAGGAAAACACAGTTTCAGGTTTTTCATCCCAAGAGACGGAAGATGAGGTTAGCTGTCGGAAAAACCGTTCAGGTTGAGCTTTAAAACCTTTTCAAAGGCGCAGCGTTGGTTAGATTCTCCAGGATTTCCAGGATTTTCTAAAAGGAGCACAGTGTTAAAGCAAGGGTGTAATATTCTTTGTGAGGGTATTCCACTATTGCAGCTTCCATAAGTGTAAAAAAAAAAGTGCACCGAACCTGTGAGTCTGTCAGTTTAAAACCTGCATCCTTGCAAGTTTTTTTTGTGTATTTAGCAGAGTCAGTCCTCCAAGCAGCGTTTTCTTATATTCTGTCTTCTCGTGTGCTCAGCCGTTCAGGTTTCAATGCATGAGGTTGAAACTGAAGTTATATATTAGTTCTTGTAGTGTGTATTTTCTTCCGTGTCGCCTTTTTAAAGCGAGCAATTCTTTAACTTTTTTCTGCCTCTCCCTCCAGTTTAAAGACAGTGTCAGTGCAGATGAAAGGCCATTGACCCTCACGCCTCCTCTCCGCAGCCCCGCGGTGACTTAGATGGGAGTTTACTAACCGAGTACATGGCCTTGACCATCCTGGTTGCCGTGGAGACGTTGGTTGCTTCCTCCTCCAGGCTGTTGGTCTCTTTATTGACTGTTTCTACTTTGATGTCTGGTTTACCGAGGGTGACGCCACGCCGAGCTGGAAGGGATAGAAGAAATTAATTTGGTCATGCTTTGGATCGAAGGTCAAATGAATTATTGATTTAATGGTCAGTCTTGTTAGACAAGGAGCAAAATACGTAAAAAAAACCAACAACACATATTTTTATAATTTTTATTTCGTGTGATGTCTTTTATTTTTTTTTTGGCATTGAAAAACAGTGTTTTGGTTGGTTTTCGCTGTGATTTGGTCTGCAGGTTACTTTTCAAACAAGAATGCAGCAACAATGATTCACAATGATGAAATTAGATACAAAACTTTATTTTTTTTAGCAATAAATTGTTTTTTGTGTGTGTTTTATTGTTATTCAAAGACATTTGAATGACATTACAGCAGAACCTCAAGCTTCTATGTTTATTTCATGACATTTTGTTCATTTTTTTATTCATTCATTTATTCAAAACACAATTGCTATGTTTCAGTAGCTCCCTTTAGGGGTCGCCACAGCAAATCTTCCACCTTCACCTCTATTGTCTGTTTCCGCCTCATTCACACCAACCACCCTCATTTCCTCTTTCTTATCACTGTTCCTCCTCCCAACATGTCCAAACCACCTTAAAACATCTCCAGAACATCTACCATGATCTGTTCCTCTAATGGATTCATTCCTGATCCTCTCCATCCTGGTCACTCCCAAAAAGAACCTCAGCGTCTTCATCTCTGCTACCTCCAGCTTTGCCCCCTGTGTCTGTATCAGTCTCTAAACCAACAACATGGCTGCTCTCACCACAGTCTCCTACACATTTTCTTTCATTTATATTCTTTCACACCTAAAACCTCAACCTCCATTCGTTCCAACGTGCTTGCACATCATGACTCTTGTCACATTGTCATCTGCAAACATCATTAACCGCATCCTCGCAAACCTCAAAGGAGAGTAAACTGTATTATTTTTTTTTCTTTGAGGGCAAATAGCATTCTGGTTATTCTGTAACTGCTTAAAGAGGATTCAAGAAATGTAAAATCAAGGAAAATCTGAGGGAAACTGAGGGAAAATGGCTACATATTATCTGTACCAAGGTCTACAATTCATAAGACAAAGTAAATGTATGGCAGAGACAAAACCATTGATATTTACATCAACAACAGATTCTGTTGCTGCAGAGCTCCAATTTGAAGCCAACACTGGCTCATGAGCTGCTCAGTCTGGAATGATTTGACATATTCCTTTTTCATAGCCTAAATATAATAACCATTTATCACATCAGGCTTCATTTAATTCGATTTTGACTTTAGTGAAGACTTTTTTCAAGTTCTTTCCTCAAATGCATTAAGTCAGAGGAGACAGTCTCCTTGCGTGTCACATCTGATCTCCTTACATCACCAGTCACACTGTATGTACCAATCAACAGAGATCAATGTCGGGAGTTTGACATCTTTTCTGGAAATGAGGTCTGTAGCATGAAATAATCAGCGTTTGAAGTGATCATTTTTCACTGGAGTGTCTCATTACTGTCACACAGAGGTGCTGTTTAATCTTTTCAAAACCAGAAACGAACTAAAAGCAAATAAAATGCTGGGGTTGCAACAGCACGGCTGGAAAAGTCTCATATTTTTAGTTTTTCAATAATATCCTGATTAGATTAGACTGTGGAAGCAGCTTGAAGGTTCATTTTATTCATTTTAACTAAATGTAAAAGCATTTTCACAAAGTTATTCTAATTATAAACTTAAACAAACAAATCCTAAACTGGTGTGATTGACAGAGCAAAGTATCACACAAAAATCCGTTCAGGGGGTGTACAGATTATTAAAATTAGTCTTCCTTTTTTAATTAATGTTATTAACTCACTTCTAAAGGCAGGATGACTGGAGTCAAATATATATATATATATATAGAAGAATAGAATAAAAAAAAGTCAGATTAGTCTACCTTATTTTCTGCACTTGAAGGCACACTTAAAAGCCCTCACTTTTCATGAAAAACAACAATGTGTATTCATCAAAAGCACTTTATACATGGATTAATAGGCAGATGCTGAAGTGATTTTGAGAGGCACAAGGTGCTCTGTCAAAATGTCCGTCTGGTTTTTGTGCATACAATTTTGGGTGTTATTGTGACTATGTCAACACTGCTAAGGGACCGTGTTTTCTTTAACGTGTTGTTAAAAAAAATTGTTGGTTAGCATAGTAACAGTAATGTTTGTTTTTGACATGTTGCAAACAAGGTTGAGAGTTAAAGGAAAAGTTATTATTAATGCAGTTCATAAAATCTGACTGACAGACTTATCTCTGACTTTTGTCTCACATAATGTCCCCTTATAGTTTGGTGCGCCTTATATATGACATCATTTAAAAAACAAACCATTCATCGACGGTGCGCCCTATTGTGCGGACAATATGATATAAATTCTGCAGTCAGAGATGAAAAAAAATCAGACTTGGAACTACTACTATTACTTATGAATACCTATGAATTGCCATTCAGATTTTGTCGTATTAAATCTAAAAACTGTTCTTGTGAGTCCAGCTCAGCTTTTTCTCTTCCTCTATCTGAGGCGGCGAGGCCTTTGTTAGCATGCATAGATCTGTTGCATCAGCAAGCCTTATAGAGAAACATTCCAGTCTGTGAACTCTTGAGCTGTCTCTTATTCAAACAAAGAGAAGCCTGTTTATCTGGAAAGATAACAATGTTTATTTGAGTTTCTATTTCCAAACCCCATCTTTCCTGTAGTGGTGTTTATCAGCTCTGAACCAGAGTATGTACTCTTATCCCCAGAAAATCCCTCTGGGGACTCTGCCAGTCACCTTCACCCTCTTTTTCCCAGTTTCTTTATTTACTGCAGAGTCGCTCAAAATTATAATTAAAAAAACCACCAACTGTTTTTTAAAACCTCCTTGGGAGTGCGATGTTCATAAATACTAATGGGATTGCTAAATGCTATAGAAAACACATACAAGGATTTATCATTTAATTCTATTCCCCTTTTGTTTTCAAATCTGAAGCTACTTCATTTTGTCTTATAAAAACACACATTTAATGTAGATAGAAAGGGAATGGAAACGTGTAGTGGGTGTTTTAAGGCAGTTTGCCATATGACATGAATATTCATTAATCTCACTTAAATACATTTGATGTATAGATGACATGTGAAAAGGCAAAGTGACAGATAAAAGAGGATGGAAGAAATGAGGACTAAAAGCCACCTGCAGTAAGTGCACATACACAGACATTCAAAAAGAAGGAGAGTGCACTCACTGCCTTTGCGTTGGCGGTACAGGAAGAAGGCAAGCACCAGCAGGAGCATAATCAGCAGGATGGAGGAGCCCACCGTACTGACAGCGATAACTCCCACTGGAACATTATCTAAAACAAACACGGGCAGAAGAAGGGTTGGGGTTGACGGACAGCTGTTAGCCCATTGTTGCAGAAACCTGTGCAGATGCGCTGTTGCTTGAGTGCAAATCCTCTTGTGTCCCCAGTTACTGCTGAATCTCTGAGGACTGTTAGCAATGATAAGCCATGCCAGTCAGACAAAGGACACAAATGGAGGAAAAATCAAAACAGTTTTTTTTTTTTTACTTGCAAAGATGTTTTTGGAGGATTTTCTAAATCCTGTGAAATCTGACAGCAGAGTTAAGGCCGACAAAGCGTACAAAAAGCAATTTCTCTGTGTAATGCAATGCTGCAGGATCTCATGTTAAAATGGCTCTCCAGGCTGACAACATCATGCAATACAACTGGGAGCACTGCTGAATAATCACACTTCACTGCATCTTCAGTTACATAAGAATTCCCGTCAGGAATTGATAACAAATATTTTTAAATGTTTTCAAATAAAAATCGCATTACAGCTTGGTTGGTTCAATCTATATATTTTTAATGAAAGTCCCAGTAGGAAAGGTCATTTGCTAATCCCATAACAACTCATTTTCCACCAGAGCCTAAAGTACAGATCAGCACAAGAAAACATGTTTTAAACCAGGCTTTAGGATGTGTTAAAGGTCAATACCACGACTTGCTTGTTTATTGATCATCTTTTCATGGGACGTTTGTTGGTAAATAAGAGGACCACAGTAGATCTCACATAACAGGAATGTGTGAGCATAGAGGAAACAGGAACAATAGTTTTGGAATTTCTGGACTGCAGAAAAGTTGGTGGTTAAAGTGAAAAATGAACTCTGACTGCTTAAGTTCAGCAGGGCACAATGACAACTCTACTTTTTTTAAAGGTCAGACCAATTTTTCTGCTTTGATCTCCGTACTAATGTCCAGATCAATAAAATTATATTTTTTGTTTATTCCTATGTTGAAGTATGTTTGACTTTGTCTGCATGCCTAAATCTTAGCCCCGGCCCCGGCCCAGGTCCCGGCCCAGATCCCGGCCCCGGCCCCGGCCTCAGCCCCGGCCATAAAACATGTTAAAAACACCAAAAACACCATTTTCATCAGAGTTGGTGATAAGAATTTTAGGGATAATTCAGATTGTTACTAGGGGTTAACTGGACATCTTCCCCTCTGATACCTTTCTCCTCAAGAGTGATGATCATGGTTCCGGGTCCAAATGAGTTCCAGGCGGTGCAGTTGTACGGGGAGTGGAAGTCAGACTCCATCACGTTGTTGATGGTGAGGGTGGAGAGGACAGCTCCTCCCTGAGTTGGAGGTTTACTTTGCTCCACTGTGTACCTCTCCATCAGGGTGCCTTTCTCCTTCTCCCACACATTCTCTTTCCACGCCCAAACCTGTTGGAAGCAAGGTTGGTGAGCTTCTAGGATTTAAACACATCATCAAAATGATTGTGAGCCGGAAACAAAACAAAAATGTTCCTACATTATTCCCTGAAATCCTTTTTTATTCAATTGGACTAAACCAACTCACTGACATGTTTAATTCTTTTGGCTAAAACCTGATCCTACCATCCACTTTAACATCAGGAGTCAATAACACTAATTTCTCCTCATCTAATCAGACACAAACACACATTTAAACATTTGGAGATTAAAGCAGATTCCGGGTGAAAACAAGCTGCTAATTCTGTCCTCACACCTATCAGCATGAGCCTAATTACAATTTGCAAAGCAAGTCTTAGAACAGGAAAAGAAAAGAATTTCTTGATGAATAAATCAGAATTCCAAGAGAACACAAGCACAATGGAGCAAGAGAACATGAGCGCTAAAATCTTAAGCATGTTTTGCCACATAAAATCTGCTGACTTGGAGTTTTGATGATATTAAAAATGGAGCATGGCAACATCAAATATACATACAGACGCATTCTGAAGTAAGGAATTCCTTTACCTTTCATGGAAAAAAGACTTTGATGGGCGTTTGTTGAAGGTCAAAGGGCTTAAAATGTCTCCGCTTTATTTTCCTGATTTTGTATAGTTTCTCTGTTTTCGTCTCCAGTTTTTCTTTGAATAATTATACTGCAGCGGTTTTGTGTGTGATTCTCTTCCTCCCATTGCCTCACCACACACAGCAACACACTTCATATTTTATGAGTCCCCATGTCTGTGCATTAAGCCTGGGCTATAATGTCGTATCACATTATACGCTCTGAGCTCTGCCTGTGCAGAGAAAGGCTGAAGCTCTCTAAAAGCTCTGATTTCTGTCATGTTGGCACTGCACAATTGGATAATTGACGCTGAAAGGTACAAAATTTTACTCTGCATCCATTTCTCTCACTCTTCTCAACTCCTCTCCACCATTTGTGTTATTCATTCCAGCCTGTAAACTCAAATGGCATTAATAGATTTATTTCTCCATATATAGTTTTTGCTCTTTTATTCTAGTCGTGAGCCTTTTGTTGTTTCCCTTTCTCATTACAACCTGTGTAACAATCACTTTGTATTTAATCGCAGCTTTAACAAGTATTGCTCTCAACAACAAAGGAAGAAAAATGCTGCAGCCGCTACAACCAATTCAGGAGGAAACTCCAGTCCTACTTTATTTGGTGAACAAATTGTCGGCTGCAAAAACAAGTATAATCACAACTCTGAACCAAAAGAATCCTGCAGTAAAGGAAAACGAATACGCTAATAATGAATTGTGAAGAAGTCCAATTAACAGACTTGATGTTTTCTTTTGGAATATTATTTTGTCTTATGTATTAATCAAAAATGTGAGTGTGAAATACATAAAGACACACTATGGATATAACCATTAACTGTGTATGAAAACTGGACAGAGTGACCCCTCTCCCCTGGTGTTCCAAACAGGAAGCACCTTCTGGCTCCAAGAAGCCCAAATCACTTTGGTTGAGTCCAAATTCCTTCAGTCCTTAGAGCACTAAATAGGGCGTTTACCATTTTGTAGAGCTGTCTGAATCTACAATCCCAAAATTGAGTGCCTGAAATTTCCCAGAAATCTTTGCGAAAAACCAGCCTGCATCGATGCTCACTAGATTAGTAAATATACTGTAGACCACGAAGGATTTTTCATGTGAAAACAATGCATTTCATTTAGTTTTTATAAACCATCAAAATTTTCATTATCATAACACCGTGGATTCATAAATAGTCTTCGTAAAATGTTCCTATGTATTAGGCTCTTATTTCGGGAAATTAGTGATGTCTTTTTGCTGTAAAAAAAAAGTAGTGAGCATGGAGTTCGAATTACTTTTAAAATCCATGTCCCTTAAATAGTCCCACACTATAGTTCCTAGATGTTAGGGAGTAGGGAGGGGAATTGGACAAAGTCTTAGACTGTTATAGAAATGAACAGCTATTACCCATTCAATCTATTTGTCAGAATAACTGATACCTTTTTTATATGTTCTTGATAATCCTATTTTTTTCATGCTTTCAAATTATTCAAGTTATAAACTGACCAATCAGATGCCTCAATTAAAGTATGCGGTCGGATGTTGAACCTTCTAAACATTTAAATGACACATTTTGTGTAGCCCGCTTTCAAGTTTTAAGGGTGTGGACTTCCAACAAGCTCACTCCTGATTGGGCAGAGTGGTTGCCACAGAAATAATGACTCAGATCAACTTGGACCAATCACTGCTTACTGATAATTTCTTGATCCAATGTGGCGACAAATGTATAATGAATAAATGAAGACTGGGAAGATATATGGGTGACGTCACACTCAGGTGGTCCAGTTTTCACATACGTTCAATTATGTGTTAGTAGATGTTGATGTTATTTTCTCTTTTTTTTTTCTGAACAACGTTTGTCAGAGACAATTAAAGGATCACTCACTTATCACAGATATATATATTTTTTGTTACCCAGAATTCCCATTTCCAGTATAGAATCAAAACAGTCAGCTATGTCATGAAATGTGTTAGGTTGCCATGTGTGATCAGTTCCCCCAAAAATAAGAGAAGATTATGAGTCCACAAATGCAAAGTGGAGAAAAGTTTTCCACCACAAAAACTCCATCAGTGGAAGCAAAGAACATCAGAAAACATCTTCATTTTCTGAGTCCATTTCAATGACTTAGACGAATAAAAAACATTGTTAAATATTCAAAATATGCATACTCGAATGTCTAATCTCACATGTAACTTCTCTCAAATGTGACTTTAATTTGGCTAAGCTAATGAGCAAACACGGCTAATCATATTAGCAAGCCAGCGTCTTCCTGGGGTTGAGGGTTTAGAATATTCGAGTGCATGTCGACATGGTGACTTTCCCCACATCAAAACTCGGTTAAACTAGCCGTCCTTGCTCTTTAAAACACCAAGAGTTCAATAAATACCAACATGCAGATAAGAAACACTGTCGGCTGCTTTAATGCACCACATTGTTTTACATAATCACAAGCACTTCGCTCTTTAACATAACTTGTAATTTGAAAATGGGAAATAACAAGAAAACAGACTTGACATCCCTGTTAATCTGATTTTATGCACCATTCTCCCAGTAAGTGCTGATTGGTTCGAGCAAATTCTTGAAAACATTAAACTAAATGAAACTAATGTCACTTGATTGTAGAGTTTTTAAAATAACGTCAAAAAGTGATGTTTTATTGCACGTTAGGAAAATGCTGTTTTTTTATGGAAATCCAGAACTCCAAGAAGTCATTGCTTTTCTCCAGTTTTCTCAGTCTTTTGACAGAACAGATGTGAGAGAAATTGTCTTAGATTTTCTGCAAAGAACGATCACAGATCAGACACTAAAGCTCAGGAGATTAAACTGATTTTTTACAGTCAGATAACTTTGCTTTTAGATTTACTGCGCTTAGCTGAAGTCATTCAAACTTTAGAGGTCTTTGAAACACTCCAGTAACATGACAAACTGCTTTCACATCTCTTTTTTTCCGTTCATACACCTCTCATAGGTTTGTGTGAGCGGCGGGGCTCCTCTTTGACTTGACCCAAACACAGAAGCAGCTGTCTTTGATGAGTCACACCTTCTTGTTCAGTGAAGGGAACAGACGCACTGAAACGCACGCCACTGTCGCTACCAGCCCATCTGTTAGCCTGAGTGGCACAAGCTGAGCAGAGCCAGCGGTTTCCAGCTCGACAAAGAGTTTGGTATGAGCCAGATGCAATCTGAAAAGGTCAAGCATCTCTGAAGCAGATTACGACTTCCAAGCATGGACTTACAATCTTATCAGGTGGGGGGGTGCTGGCGATGTAACACTTGATCTCTCCTCTCTCCCCCCTGACAGCGTACTGAACCGCATCACTGGAGATGATAGGGGGGCCTGGGAGGGAGACACAGGAAGGGAGAAAAGCTGTGGTTAAAAGAAGCCAATAGGTTATTAAGCATTTAGTGGTTTTACAGCGGTTCAGTGCCGTATAAATGTTTAACTTTAGATCTGAAAACTGTACTGTGATCGTGAGAAGGAAAACTTTAAAGAAGAAAAATCTGTCTGCATTCTGACACTTTTGTGAAATCTATTTTTAATGTAGACCAGTATGGGGTCAAACCAGGATAAGCTTAAAGTTAAATAGAAACCACATTGTAAATAAAAAACAAGCATTGCAAAATAGAAAAAAAAAATTAAAAAAGGAAAAACAGTTTTAACCTCAAAAGCACACGTTGTAAATCTGAAGAAAATGTTGAACATTTTAAAAAGTCTGGGGGGTTTGAGAGCTCGGGTCAGGGCCTTCTGCTGCCATGCGGGGCCAGTGGAGTGACCGTTAGTCAGGATGGCCTGGTTCAGCTGCTGGGTGGGACGGATGGAGGTGCTGTGTGGTCTTCAGGGCTAGGGCATGGGGGGTGAGGACAATCCATTGGGGTGGGGGTCTACCCTGGCCTGGGGAGAGGTCTTTTTGTGTTTGCTGTGGGGCAGGTTTTGGGTCCTGTTGGGTGGGAGTTCCATTATTTTAGAAAGCCTGACATTTCAAAAACCCTTTGCAGGTTTTGAGCGTGAGACAGTGATGCTGCTGCTGTTGAATAGATCCATTACAATGCTTCATTTCCTGAAACGGATGCTCTACTGTTTCACATCAGCGCATCGCATTAAATCATTATAGCAGAGCTTAAGTATTCCCCGTAACAAGATTTTTCTGCAAGTCAATTACTGCTTCTCACATTAGTATTTCCTCAGGGTCAAACATCCTTTTGCATTAAGCCATGTGCGCTAACATGTTGGTCTTCATCAATCCTGCTGCACACTGACTTCATGGCGGTAAAGCTCTCATAATGTGACGCCAAGCCATGTGCTTAGCAGAAGATACTGTGTTAAACCTAAAATTACATCAATCTACAGCAGGGTCAAAGCTTTAGCTGTTAAATTGCTCTCAAGCGAGGAATCTTTGCATTTAATTTTACAGTTATTACCAGACTGAAACATTTAATAGATCTAACATTTTAAGACAAAACTTCCTAAAATAGGGTTTCAACCAATTCAAATTTGATTAAAATTGATTTTATATGTTCAATGTTCAATCATACCTTGAGGTTTCTGATCTTGTGATTCGATGACCTGAAACGCCAGCTGCAGGTGAATGATGACGGTGAAACAGCGTTCCAGTGCAAATGCAGTTCAGATGCAGCAAAGTCGGTGAAAAGCTGCTCAAAGCGATTTGCTGTCGCTTCCCATCACAGTGAACGAAAGAATGTCAACGCAGCAACTGAGCAATGGTAGTCGCAGCGTACGCAGACAAAGCTTAATAAGAGTTACATCGATGGAACTCCACCGCTGTGAGGAGTTTTGCTGAAATGTCCTGATCATGCAAGATGCATGAGCTCAGAGCTGCAGCTGTGATACCAGCGGCGGGAATCGGATGCAAAGCTCTGTGATAAGTATCAGTGGCAGGACGATGTTTAACCAAGTGTCAAGTGATGTTTGAACCCAGCAAAAGCTGTCACATGCAATTAACTGTGCCGAGCCAACTGATGTTACAAACTGTGACTTTGCTCCAATAAAGTATAAATAGCTCTGCTAAGACAGAGCCTCACAGTTTGGCCTCCACTGATGTGGACTGTAGCAGGATCCTGATCTCAGCAGCATTTGGCCGTATCTGACATGTCAGCACATGGGAGAAGCAGTAATTGTTATCATTGCTCTCTGTATTATCTGGGGAATCAGACTCTCCCTTTCCCCACATTTTCTGGCCTGAAATAGCAGGATGACTGACATTGTGTCTTGAAAGAATTGCCTTTGAAAAAAGCCCAGAAAAAGGGTTTAACCAACAGTCCGTGTGCTTTCATTACTCATCCTTCCAGTCTGACACAGATTCATGGATTTTCTGGGAGTAGGAAGATCTGCTCGACACATTTGATGGTTTCTGCAGAGATCAGCGATGTTATTAATGCAAAGTCAATGGATATGAACTGACCGTTGACAGTGAGCGTAACCTCGGTCTCGCCCACTCCTATGCGGGGAACTATGGCCTTGCAGACATACTGCCCTGCATCCGCTTGAGACACGGACTTCAGATGCAGCTGGTTGTTGTTGCTGAGCACCTGGACACACAAAAAAGACACATTATCCAGAGGACATAAAGTCCAGCTGAGCGGGTTTGTAAAATGGGGAGCAGATGGTGGGAAAAAAGGGAATAAGTTGTATGTTTAATTCATAAATCATGTTGATTCACTCAGCAGGATCCATTAGTTGTTTTTTTTCAAGCCTTTCTTAACCAGTTAGGGTGAATAAAAAATGTAAAGCTTTCCCCCCTCAATCGTTAGCTTTACAACTGAGAAAACGTTTAAGAAGTCTGGCTTTCTAACACATGTTTCTAACACAGAGAATTCTGTGGATACCATCACCTCCAAAAGGTGTGCAGTGGCTTCTATATACAATTATACATTTATTGTGAGAAAAAGTTCCCTTAGAGCAGAGGTCTGCAATCTTCAACATTAAATGGGCCATTTGGGTCGATTTCTTATTGACCACAAACCAATAGGAGCCAAAAAGTCTTACTTTGTTCTTTAGAAAATAAGACACATTGGTATTTTGGTTTATTTGGATAAATATAATTCAACCATTGTTGTTTTGCCGTACATAAAACCTATAGCAAAAATAGTTTTTTCTTTCAAAATATGAAAGTTAACTTTTGACAGAGGTTCACATGACTTCCTTTCAAAATAAACAACACCTTGAGTCACATAGGATCATCTCAATGCAGCAAATTAGCAGGTAGTGTGATGTCAGAAGTGGTTCATTTTATGGTTATTTTGCAACTCAACCAGAAATTTAAAAATTCTAACAAATTAACATCAAGTCAGAGCTAATTAAGTGACTCTTAGTGTATTTTTAAACCACTAAAAATCCTTTAATTTGTTTGAAAGGAATTCTGACTACCGACCTCAAACTGATTTTCTGTGATACAAAGCCCACAAACACTCTGTGAAAATGTTTTAGCAGGATTTTGGTAAACTAAAAAGCTGCTAAAAGAACTGTTGGACAACTAAACCTAGCATAGTAAGGACCCTCCCAGAGAGATACAGACTGTCCCTCAACTGTTTGTCATTTAGTTGAATACATTTGGAGTTTTTTCATTTACTCACATTTACATGGACTTTTTATTGATTGTGTGTTGCCAAGGACTGAACGCGCGTTCTTGAACGTGCTTTGTTCTTCCCACTGAACGAGCAAGGAGTGGCGTCTTCATGTTTTAACTTCTGCTCATGCTTACTAGCGCATGTACCTACAGTTGGAAGAAGCTTGATGTAAAATGTGGAAGCAGTGCAGATCTGGTGTATGTTGCTCCAGGCTTTTTCTTTCATAGCTCTGTTCCGATATCTGAAGGACTAGGTGTCATAGAACAAGCTGTAGTTATTAGTTTCTTCCTCCATGATCAATTTTCAAACAGTTGGCACTTTTGTAAATTAAAAGGGAAGCCACCCATACGTCACTACGTTGACCTGGTTTAACTTTTAATGCATATTTGTTGGCCTAAGGCTGTCACTAACGAATACTTCAGTAGTTGATTAGTCAAGACAGAATTGGCTCACAAGCTATAGGTTCCCTGATCCCTGCACTAAATCATTGTCTAAACTTCCCATAGTAATAGAAAGCAAAAAATATTTTTATGAACATGGATTTTAATTTTGCAATTAGAGGACAGTAAAATATTCTAGGATATGTTTTCCTCCATTGGTTTGCAAATGTGACTTAGGTGGTAGTCAGGTTGCAGCAGCCCAATCATGTCTGTAAATCTTCAACCATTGGCAGATGTCTCATTCCTTTCAGAAACAAGTGAAGGACGCTCTGTGTGAGTGTTGCAGCCAACTCTGGTGTGCTCTACGCAGTTTTTTGAACACGCATCCAGAGGGTGGTGTACACACCAGACCAGCGCCAGACACAGGTAGCTGCAAGGAGGGGATTCTTCTTTTCAGTATTTACTGTATACTAGCGCTTGTCTGCCACCTACAATAAGGGACTCGGTGCGCAAAATGAAGCGGTTCTGATCCAGCGGCGGGTGTGAATGCAGCATGAAACGTAAGTTTGTGTCTGTCTTCTTCTTCTATGGTTCAGGAAGGGCTATACTGCCTCCAAAATGGGATCCCAATACCTTTGTGGCTGCTGGTTATTATAATCATTTAAAATGACAAAAAAAAGAACAATGCATTGACAATAACTTTTTTTATAATCGATTATTAGTCAACGTTGCAGCTAATCATTAACAGCCCTACAATGGCCGCAGGTTTTGTACAAAAGAGCCCAAAATCAGTTGTGCAAATTTGTGTAACGTCGTGTGAATGTGACAGTTTTGAATGTGCACATTTTCATAGACCATTCTTTGGAAGTGGTCGCTTGAACGTGCTTTACCGAGGACGGTGTAGATCAACAGAACGCGTAGCATTCTGCTGCGATTGCCTGTTTTCTTTCTCACCATGCTGGAGCCTTTCTTGGTCCAGGTGAGGGTGAGAGGAGGGTTTCCGGACCACTTGCAGTTCAGAATCACATCTGAGTCCACGTCCACTGTGACTGGTCTGGGCTCCACTACCAGTATAGGGCCAACTGGAAGGAAATAAGAAATATAAAATTACAAAACCAGCAAAAGTCTAAAAAACTGAAGTAATGGTAATGGCATTAATAGCCCTTTTCTACCTTCCTTGAAAGCCCAAAGTGCTTAACAGTCAGGGTCCCATTCACCAATTCACACACACATTCACACACTGATGGCGGCTTCACAGCTGAAAATCTGTGCCAACCTATAACCACCAGAAGCAATGTCGGGTACAGTGTCTTGCCCCAGGACACTTCGACACATGGACCGGCAGGGCGGGAATTGAACATGTAATCTTCCTATCAGAGATCGACCGCCCTACTGCTGGAGCATGAAACTTTATGTGAATCTCAACTTTAGATTATTCCCTTAATATTAAAATACTTTTTTTTCAATAAAGTTCTGTTTTTTGGTCAAAAACTGGTGTGAGTAGTAGATGGAAAAGAAAAGGAGCACTGATGCAGCTCCTGTCAGTTCAGGAGCACATGCTCTCCACTCACAGTGCACGTCCACAAGGATGCTGACATTTGTGCTTCCCACTGCGTTGAACACTTGACAAGACACGGGCTCGGTGAAGAAGGAGTGATCCGCTGTAGTGACAAACACACTTTCCCTGGCCCCCTCCAGCAGAACACCACCTTTAGCCCACCTGACAGAAAAACACACAACGCCATTTAACACCTTTGAAGCACAGCAAATTGTTGCAGCATTGCTTGTCAACAGGTCGTGTATCCACTGATCCACTGTGGGGGTCCAGGTGACACAAAAAAAAGCCATACAAGGAGTTTTTATTGCTTCTGTGACAGAACCCAAAGACTTTTTGCAAAAAAAGTATTTTGATTTCTATCATATTTATGCTGTATTCTTCAGTAAAGTGAATCGAGGTTAGCTTTAATTTTCAATGTTGCACATCCACCAGGACCTGCGTTTGAAAGCAGGCTTAGCTTCTGAGCGCCATGCAGAGTTCCTCTTCTGATGGAGTCTGGGGCCTCAAATGAAAACCAGCCTTTTTGCAGTTTGGCTGCTTCAGAGCTGTCGCTTATAATCAGCCTCAGAGTTTAGCCGTAGAAGCGTTCAATACTTGCACCAATTCTGTACCCTAAGCAGAAATTACACTTCAGAAGCAGCTCCGGAGGGCGGATAGGAACAGATTGAAAGAAATGAAGGGAGACCCGCTGGCATTGATCATCTGATCAGGCTCCTAATGCTGCGCTGCAGGACTGCCGTCAAAACCTTTCCCCTCGTTTTAAACTGCACTCATGAGTTCATCCAGACCTGTAGCCCATGATGGGGGGGTTGGCAGTGGCCTGGCAGGTGAAGGTGACTCTTTCCCCCTCCAGGACGGAACGAGGCTCGATGGACAGGGTCACTGTGGGGGGGTCTGCATGAACACAGATTGAGAATCAGACACATTACACAATTCTGCCTGGCAGGACTTGAAACTTTAGGTGTTTTGATAAAATGAGATTTATTCCATGTCCAGTAAAACTGTATCAAAGTTCCCCGCAAATATTTTTTTTTTAAATTAAGTAACATTTTTTTGCAGTGTGGACCAACCTTACTTAAATATTGAATGTATGTGTTCTAGCAGGGATGTACACTGCAGAAACTGAATCTTCAAAAAATAAAAAGACTTAAAATAATGTTAGGTTGAGAAGAGAAAACATGTCTTAGTGACTAGAATATTTTTTTGTTAAAATAAAAAGTCTTGCTATGAACATTTTTTGACCGCAATAAGAGATTATTTTGGGGTAAGAATTTCTGACTTATTTTTTAAAGGGCTTTTTGCAGTGTATAAAAAACAAAATTATGTAAATATATTTTAAATACTTCAAGACATAATACATATTATATGTAATTTTTTTACACAAGTCTACTTTTTAAAGAAAGGGGTTTTAAGATTTAAGGACATATTTTTCCCAATAATGAAAACATTTTGTTGCACATTTTAGACAAAATCTCAAAGCAACAAAAGAGAGAAAGCTGTTGTTTTTGGGTCAGCTGATAAGTAGAACTATATTTAATATTGTTTAACACAGTTTATTTGCCCACTGTGGACAAGTTACTGTACCATGATCCGCAATTTTTCAATCAAAGGTAAAAACTACTAAACTATTTATCACTTTAAGACAGTCTTTTTATAAATAAGAAACCCAAGAGACCTGAAAAAGAAACAACTTACTATGAACCTGTCAGACACAACTGACCTTAACCATGAGCATCTGTGGAAAATTCACCGAACTGTTTACTGTAAATAACTTCAAAAATGTTGTCAACTGGAGATGAAAAACCAGAAACTAAAGTAACAGAGCATTTTTGTTTAATGTCAGCAAGCAGCTTGAAAACCTGAGCTCTGTATATGAATCCTAACAATGTCTCATGGAGGAGCGGTAACATACGGTGGACATTGAGAGTGACAGTGACTCGTTTCCCCATCGGTACAGCTGGATTGCTGGCCACGCAGGTGAAATTGCTGCCGCTGTCAGTGTCGACCGGAGTGATGGGCAGGTAGCTCCTGCTTGTCACTCTCTTTCTGTCTGGCAGCACTTCCTGCATGGCGAGGAATATCAATGAGGCAGAGAAAGGACAAAGAAACACATGGAAAGAATAGGGTAAACACATATGAAGGGATGACAGTTATGACAAGTTTTTAAAGCAAAAGAATATGTAAATCCACAATCAATTACTATGTAAAATATGAGATCTTTAAATAGCAATTAATTAAAATAGAATCTAGAAAGTTCTACTATAAATAAAGGAAATGATTGATAAATTAATCATGAATGTGATATTTTTACGGTCTAAAATGAGGCCATAACTTGTCTTCCTGACAGACAGTGTGCGCAGTTTTCACTGCAATAAAAATGCACAGTCAGTAACGCAGCTATAAAAGAGTAGCATGTAATATGTATGAGTATGTGTGGGGATCTGAAGCCGGTTGGGAGAGATGTAAAAACATCTGTGGTGGGGTGTGTGACTCAGTGTTTGCTGTTGAGTTTATGTGCATACCAAAGTGTGAGCGTGCATGCATGATTGTGTGTTTATGTGTGTGTGCTCGCAGGCCTGAATGTGGGGAAAAAAGGTGCAAAATATGATGGCGCACGTGGTGCTAACGTGCACAGATCCAGCTGCTGTGTGTGCGTGCGTGTGTGTGTGATTTTCACCTCTCTAAAAAAAAGTGACCTCTTTTATGTTGAATAAAATACTTTTTGTCCAAAGACATGGAATGCTACAAGTGTGGAAACCGAACTCCTTATCATGTTTTGCTAAAGCCTAATTGAGAGGATGGACATCATCATAAAGGAGTTTAGAAAGCAGAAACTTTGTCTGGCCGTGTGTGAGAGAACCAATCATTATGATTATTATACATTTTAAGCCAAAAAAAACAAACAAAAAACTATAGTATTCTAGGACATAGTTTCTGCAGAGCAGCAGGAGTACATTAGAAATTAACCTCTGAGTTGTGGGTGGGACTGTTGCAGCAGAGTAAGCCCACCCCCAATTCCTGTCACCCATCTGCTTATGCACTCTCCCTCCCACTAGCATAGAGGCCCCTCACAACCCTAACTTAACTTTACTGGTGCAGAAATATTGGTTCTATCCTGCCATACAGTACTGATCCAGATTCCAGCTCAGACGAGGAAAACATAGACGTTCATGGATCTATTTGTCTGCAAGTAGATGCATCAGAATGGAGCAGAGCGGGGAGCTCGTGGCCCAACAAATGTAGCCATCTACATTTGATGTAATTACATTAAATGTAAATGTATTAGCCATCAAAACGGTTGCTTTTTATGCATGTTTTAAAAGTGGCATGTAATTTACACCAGTCCTGTGTTGCCCTAAGATGGGTGTCTTATGTGTAAAAAACGTGCATCCAATACGCCGTTCTAGCGCGTTTAAAACATCATTTTGTCGTGTCACATAAGGGTCTCAAAGATGCCGTGATGTTATTCACTAAAGCTGTATGTTATTATAAGCTGTCTGCTTTAGCCTAGCAGTTAAAGCAAATGAATTTTATTCAGATTTGTTATCTTTTGCTTTTACAAGTATGTATTACATTAATAAACTATAAAAAACATTTCAACACAGGCTTTCTTTGTCGCAGACAATCACCAAACCAAACATTCTGATGCTACTTGATTCCTGATTCCACTTGATTCCTGGTTAAAATTTGGAAAAAAATCCATATATGAACAAATCTCTCGTGGCACGCCCTTATGTGGCGTTTTAGACATCAAATAGAGCGCATTCAAAAAATTTACAACGCTTTTCCTGACAAATTATGACCCTTTACGCTTGCCATACCTCTATGTCAATACTACCGGTTCATGCTTTTTCAAACTGCATTTTTTCATCTCCTTCTAATTCACAATTTGAATAAAGAAATACTCAGAAATGCAATTTTAAGTTTTTCATATATGTCAGAAAAATGATGCAAGAACACAATTTCTTCCAAAAAAGATTATTTGGAGTGGGTCTTCAAATACAGAAAAACTTTAGTTTTATCATATAGTGTATAGATTTGAATCCTAGATGATATGGGTGAATGACATTTAGTTGTCATAGTTGGTAGGATGTTTAAAGTTTCTGCAATGTTCTGAAATAAACTAGAGTACTCATAGTTTATTGTAAATGCTTTAATTCATTAATATAGTCAAATAAGTGATAATTGAATATTTTAAACTGATTAATTCAATAACTTCCTTTTTGTTTACCAGTCTGATTCAAAAGAAGAAATTGGACAATTTGTTAACACATGCTTTGTAACCCTTGTGCTGTCCTAGGTACTTCAACATTGGGAGTTGGGTCATCTAGAGCAGTGTTTTTCAACCAGTGTGCCGGGGCACACTAGCGTGCCGTGGGAGATGGTCAAGTGTGCCGTAGGAAATTGCCCTCATTAACTGATCTAAAAACATTTCCCATCTCCAGGATTTCAGCTCTGTGTTCATCCAAACAGGTCCTGATAAAACATTGAGTAGTTAGGAATATGAGAGATCATAAAATACGTTTTTCTTTGCGTTTATTTTATTTTATTAAAGACATTTTGATAAGAATGACAGTACCGCGATTTAGCCGCAGCTACAGCTGTATTTTGGAAAAGTCCCACCCCTTTAACTGTCTCCACCAATCATTCTTGAAGGCTTAATCACACGTCTTCAGTCTGACCAATCAGAAGTGGTTAAAGTCTTCACTTCCTTGTCCTGATTTAGCTCGTAAAGTCTCTCAGTTCTAACAAAAATACCAGCTAAAGCTCGTCTTTAGCGGTGTAGCTTTCCACAGAATCCGGTGTCAGACCGTGGAACAAGTGAACAAAACAATGAAGCTCCGAAAACCGATCTCCGGCCGTTTTATGCACTACATCTCCCATGATGCATTAGGTTAAAGTGACAGCGCACAATGAGATCTGTTGTTAAACGTCTTAAAACCACGGCGAACACACCTCATTCTGTTTTTAAATCTTCTAATTTAACTTTTATTATATCTTTTAGAAAAAACAGCTGCAACTTCCAGCTTTTTCTGCCACAATTATCTCAAAAATGCACGTGAGATTGCGGAGGGACTGTAGATCAATACAGACTATGAGTTTCTCCTTTTTTTTTTTTTTTGGATGCTGGTGTGCCGCGGGATTTTTTTTCAAGGTCAAAATGTGCCGTGGCTCAGAAAAAGGTTGAAAAACACTGATCTAGACCCACTAGACAGTGCTCTGAACCTTTTTTCTTCAGTGATTTGTGATCTTCACTGGTGTCCATGAAATCTTTCCACCTTCATCCACCTTTGTCATGGTAGGGAGAACACGTCAATGTAAGGGTGGGGTCATCTAAGATAGCACAAGGGTTAATGAACTACTTTACAGTTTCCCCTGAAATGTGTCCTTTAACTTGAAGATGTCTAAAAAATACAAACAGCAATCTAAAGGGAGGCAATGTAAGAATGAAATCTGAGAAAATGTGGAAACATGTTCTGACCTTGATATGCTGTTGAAGGTTTGTTGCAGTTGTTGGTGCTTAAACCACAACTTGCCAAGCACATAAAACCACTGATAGGTTTTTATGCTTCCAAGGCCAAACAAAAGCCTTCTATTTTTTTAAATACAAATATTTCTTGAAATTGTATTTATTCTTGCTAAAAATTGTAAGACTGTTTTTAAAACTGTTTGACAATGGGTTTGGCATTGAGACATTTGACATTTGTGTACAAAGCTCTAGAATCTTTTTTTTTGGTGTGTTGTGCAAAAAAATAAAATAAAATTGTGCAATGCATTTCACTCTAATGGTTGGTTTATTACACTACTTGTACTAAATAGAGCCTTAAGAATATATTGAATATATTTCACGTAAATCGTATTTATGTGTTTTTTTATTCTATGCACCACTAGTATTAACCTTAATTTGTACGTTGCAAAAACCATCTGCTTACAGCAGAGGTGGGCACTGAGGGCCGCATTCCTGCATGTTTTCCAGCATACCCTGCTCTGGCATGTTCTGATTGGCTGGACACACCTGAACCAGGTAATCAGCCACGAGTAGGGCAAGATTATTGGCTGGACACACCTGAACTAGGTAATCAGCCATGAGTAGGGCAAGACTATCTGGAAATCATGCAGACACACCGGCCCTCGAGGCCTGGAATTGCCCACCCCTGGCTTACAGGCATCAGCCTGTGGTAAAAAAAATGAGAGCAGACCCACTGGAGGTTGAGACAGTTACATTCTGGGCTGCAAATTCTTTCAAAACCATCAGGAGACATTCCGCAGATCTCATTTCAGTGTAATAAACTCATCAAGGTTTTATGTGTGCTCTATGATGCGTGGCCTCCCTCCGTGCTCTTGCAGATGCAATTATGTGCACGTGTTTATGGGTGTGTGTGAGTCACCGTGGAGTGGTAGGCTCCCTCCACAGGGACTCCATTTTTGGTCCACTGGATGTGCGCTGCAGGCTTGGCCCCGCGGGTCAAACAGGTCAGGTTGAATGGAGTTCCAGCCATCAGCAGGAGCTCCGGCGTTCCCTCCACCACAGGGTCCTCAGGGGGGACTGCGGGACAGACACACACATCCAAATTTGACATCAATGTAGGTGCACCCCGGTGTAAACAACATTCCAGTTTCTGCACATACAGTCCAGCATTCTTAGGTAGTTCAAAAGCAAAAGCTTTCTTTTCTGTAGATCCTCCTTAAACTAGTTTAGACCAGCGGTCTGCAACCTGAGGGTCATCCATCATTTGTGGCTCTTTGGCTTTTAAGAAAATTCCCAACAATTTCAATAAACAAAGGGTTTGTTTATTTTTTTTCAGTTAGTTAAATGTTGTCATTTATTTTTACAATATTAGCATAATTGAGAAATTTAAAGGTAAAAGTTGTTTATTTTCAGAAAAATCTTAAACCCATTTTGATTTAAAAAGAATTCTACATCAATGTTATATTGATTGCCAAACAGTTTAAATTTGTTTAAAAAATATATTAATTCAATCAATTTAAATATTAATAAGGTAAATTTGATAAATAAAGGCTTCATTGTCAAGAAACCTAAAGTTTGTTGTTCTAAACAGTGACTTTGCGGTTCTGACTGGGTTTTGTCAGTAAGAAACTGGATCAAACTGTTCTTTTAGCGTTGAAGGTGGCAGAGCCCTGGTTTTGAAGGCTGATGTTTATCCGCACATATTTCAATGCGACCAGCACACAAAGTGATTGAAATTCATGTTGGCCGTACGTAAATCGTGCAGCCAAGATGCACACTGCTGCATTGCCTTCACGTATTTGAAGTGCGACCAAGGTTGTATTTTGTTGTTAAACTTAAAGTCCCATTATCTGTCACAAACGGTGTGTGAAATGTGTTCATTTGATCGATCCCCTGAATGGGCGGTGGGCAGCAGAAACAGCAGTGCTCAGGAAATGTTTGGAGGTCCAATCCTAAACAAAACCTTAATCCTAACCTTAACCTTTCCTCTGGGTCTGTGCAGCTAAGAAAAGAAATTCAAGGCTTGCCGCATATTTAGAAAACTATGAGTGAATTGACACTTTCTTTTTTCTGAAAATATCCAGTATTTAATGACACTCACAGTGAAGTTTAGTACATTTTTTGTCTCCTTGCAAAACTTAAAAAAGCCATCTGAAGTGTGGAGGTTGATTTTTTTTCTCTCTTTGCATGTTTTTTTTTTAAATAATGAAATGTTTAAGATGACATGTCTGCAAAAAAAAAAGAAAAAGGTTTAAAGTGGAGGCTCAAATTTCCCATGCTTTAGGTTATGTGAGGATTGTGCTCCTCGATTATGTTGCCATTCTTATTGCATTGGTTCTTGTAATGTTTTGAGTTGTTCCCCTGTGAGCCACTCCAGATCACCCACTGCTAAATTTCCTTTCCGTCAATTCCCCTCCGTGTGTTTAAGCGTCTGGTTTTCAATTCTTCCTGGTCAGATCATCAGCTTTGTCACTCTTTTGCTGCTTCCTGGGGTTTGCCATGTTTCGGTTTCTACCAGCAAGCCCAGGTCCAACACCACCAGTTCCTGACAGTTTAATGGTTTTCAGTGACACCATAACAGTATTCTGTACTTTAGAAGAACAGAACCTAAATGACTAAGAACCTCCACATATGTTGTTTCTTGACTTTTGGGAGACCAAACTGATTTAATGTGGTGTTTTCTTCCCTGCTTATCTTAGACCTCCTTCAACCTGTAACTAGCACAGTTGAAATAAAACCATCTGGCTGCACCAAGTAATTAAACATTCTTGACATTTGAAAACATAAACTACACTGTTGGTTTGTGAAACAATGCTTCATTCATCCATCTTGGGGAGAAAGAACTCTCTTGTCTCTACTTCATAAAAAAGGGTCACTGTTCTTTCTTTTGTTGTCATTTACTTGAGGAACTCAAACAGGAAAAAATACAACAAAAACACTCACAAAAATAGCAGCATTCAGAGGTCTGAAAACAATCAAAATATGGCTAAAGATTAAATTGATGCTGTGCTTCCCAACTTTTAAACTCAAAAAGAATGACAATTAAAAGACAGGACAGCCCCCAAAGTGCCTCCAGCCAACAGGGGGCTGGTATGACAGAGGCGTGACAGAAGCTGGAATTTGATATACAGTGTAATTCCAGCCAATTTCAAAACTTTATGGAATCACCTTGACGTCTGTAAAGACATATTTGATCCATAGACCGTGAGATAAGCGAACATCCCAGTCACTTACTGAGCACATTGAGCTTGGCCCTCCGGGATCGCAGGGCGGCCTCTGTGGCCTGACACTCATAGATGGAGTCATCAGAGAGCTCCGATCTGGTGATCTCCAAATTGAACTGACCGATGTCCGATCTCTGAATGCGATACCTTGGCCAGGCTGGGAGAGAAACACACAAACAAAAGGGAACATATTTTTAGGAGTGAATTGTAGTTTTCATAGGTAGCATATAGATTGTGAGTCATGGTGAGCGCACTTTGTTACTCAGCTAACCTGGAAAGCAAAACCTGCTGGTTAAAATTGATTTCAAGGTGAAGAACAGAGTAAAAGAAATTCTGATTTTTGTGAGTCATGCCTTCGTTCCTTTAAATGTAATGTTATAAATTCAAGCTAAAAATGTCCCTGACTGTAACAAACTCCAGCCCCTTTATGAAGCTAAGTAATACGTTTTGTTGCTTTTCAGAGGAAATCCTCAGAATTTCAAAGAGTTCAGGCTTATTTTCTTGGAAAGATCAAGTCTTTGCTGTCACAGAAAAACAGTCACATAAGGGTTAATTCCTATTTAACCATTTCAATGATCCAAAAGAGCATCTTCTACTCACTAAGCAGTGAATATTTTGCACAGTTTTAGAATATAATTGTTTTCTTCCAGAGTCAAGTATCTCTTAATTTTTTTATGTTACTGTTTCACTTGAAGAAAAACAAATATGATTTTGCAAACATTATATTTCTAATTAGACTGTGACTGAATAAGAAAAATCTATTATAGATAATGAAGGGAGGCTACTCTGCATTTATTTTCCCTCCAAGATTAATAACATTAAAATGCTTGAAGCTGACAACCATTGTAATACTATCACAATAACAATTTTATTTCAGAAAACTTCATGACAAACTTGTCAAGATAATATTTCTTGGAAAAAGCTGGTTTGTGTGTTTTACATGGGCATTTAATCTGTGTGTGAAACTGCAGAGGTAAACCTTCTACATTGTCCTAAAGTACCACTTTGATCATCTTTTGATCGATTGTAAAAGTGTTCCCAGTGGTATTTTAGTTATGATGATGCCGTTTGTAGCCAAAATAAAAAGCTTGTTTCGTTTTTTAGGACATAGTTTCTGCAGAGAGGCATGAGTTTATCAGAAATAAACAATTCTCACTGCATTGATAATGATAATGATAAATCATGTAATAAAATGGTTACAGTAGAACAGGGGTGGGATCATATAAGTTTGCTTCCTTCCACTCCCTTTCAAGCAACAATTAATTTTATGTCTAATTATCCTCAGTTTAATACATCATTGTATGACTGTATAACTGATGATTGTTATTTTTTTGTGTCCTATTCTTATTTGATTGCTTGAAATAAACCATTTCAAATCAAAATCAAATCAAATCAATTGTTGGCGGTGTTGTTGGCACAGAAGCATGAAATCCCATCGTTCCTTCATTTACACTCTCTCCTGCTAGCTTACAGCCCCTCACAACCACAAGCTAACATTACCAGAGCTATTCCAGCCGTTCAGTTCTGATCCAGATTCCAGCTCAGACCAGGAAAACAAAGACGTTCATGGATCGACTTGTCTAAGTGGATTCACCAGAATAGAGCAGAGGAGGAAGACATTTCAGTTGCTACGTCAAAACTGAGAGCTTTTTCAAACTGCCCTCCATCATCAGAAAAATAAAATGTTTTTGACATGTTAAATGTGTTAAAAAGACCAAAAACGTAATTTTCATCGGAGTGGATCTCTTTGATTTCACCATAGGAGTAACACCTGTTATGCAAATCTAAAAGGCTTTTTGTGTCGAATCCTGTTGGAATGATAGAAATCCCAGTCAGATGAGAGAACAGAAACATGTTTATGAGCAGTTTTCTCATAATTCGCAGAAAACAACTTGAATTTCCTTCAGATGTTTGAAAACCTTTTCCATTAACCTCAGCATCTGGAGATCAGAACGGGGCATTCCTCACACAGACGTCGCAGCATTGAGGAGATGAGACACACACACACAAACGGACACACACACACACACTGTGGGACTGAGATAAACACCTGCAGGCTTTCTCTCTCAAACACTGATCAAACATTACCTCAATACAAATGTGCCACATCAACTTCTGCCTGATTCATAAGCTGCACAAACAGGCAGCGCAGCCCCAATTACAGAAATCCCCTTCCCTCTGTTTTTGAACCCTCGCCTCTCAGACAAAGACATAATAGAGCGTGACGTCCCACTAGGGGGCACTCATTGATCCTCCATGCCCAATCCTCACATGACATCATGAATTCAGATGGCAAACGCAGACAAGGAGGCAGGCAATTGGGGTGAGTGGAAGAAAGGCGGGGGGGGGGGGGGGGGGGTAGACAAAAGTATTAGTGGAGATTACATCATCCACTCCAGCACCTTGCAGCATAGCAACCACAGAGGTGAAAGCACCCCAGGGAAAAGGAGGAGGATGAGGAAGAACAATAAACTGGCATCACTGAGGTCTGCAGGTGTAGAGGACTGTGTTTGTTAATGGGACTTGTAACCCAAACAGGTGTTTGGACACTGAAAACGCACTCAACCTGCTTTCATGTGACAATTATTTTAGTGTTTGAACAAACATAGATCTTCAGTGTGCGGGGGAGGACATGCAGGTATGAATTAATGCTGCAATCTGTGCGCCCACGATGTCAAAAACAGTTGCTGGATTCACGCAACCCACGTAATAAGCACTTCTTACACACACCTGCACAGCTTCTCTGGTTTTCAATACACAAAAAAAGCTTTCAAGTGCACAGTTTACAAAAGAAAGGCAAAAGACTGAGGGAACATATGTCAGGGATAAGGGAAAGAATGGCAGCACTGACAGCTCAGAGTAAAAAATGAACAGAAGGTGGTGATAGATGACTGACAGCAGAGAGAGAAAGACAAAGCAGATAACACGTTTATCAAATGTGTTTGTCAGCGGGACCATGCTTACAGAGGCTACAAGGACAATGAGAGCATTACCGACCAGCGGAGAGCTGCAAGAGGAAGGGATGGGGGGATGGAGGAGGGAAAGAAACAAAGAGCAGAGGCAGTCGCAAAAGAAGGCAAGGGATATTGGAGTGTGGCCTAAAAGACGCAGAAAACTTTGACTAAAGACGGACAATGACATCCTGACATCTCCTGAATTGAATTTAGCTGATCACGAGATTGACATCACATGTCAAAAGTGTGACTGCACGTAGGTGTTGGAGTGTGCATGAGTGTGTGTGTGTTTGTGATTAGCGTCGATGTGTGAGTGGCTGGATGTGTAGCATACAGCACTTGGCTGAATCTACACTGTTTTGACAAAAGAAATGAGTTCTTCAGAGCTGCGAGGAGGAGAATATGGATGCTTTAAATGCTGCTGCTGAGGTTTTGCTTTCAGACACCTGCTTAAGTGTGATTAAAGAAAACGCAAAAGACAGAAAATATCTGAGGTCTGTATAAGTAGGTGTCTGTGCCTCCATCCATCAGTTCAGTCGACCACACAAGCATTCTCCTTAGCAACGGCTACCTTTTTTTGGTTTCAAATCTATAAATAATCTCTGTGCTGGATAAACTAAAAACTTGCCTGGAAGACTTCTCATTAAAGTTTCCCAAGCTTTACAGTTTAGTTGCTGCTACTTTAATACATTTTTTTACTAAGTTGAATGAGCACCTTGTTTTCTTTTCACAGCAGAAGTGTGGTGCAACATCCAACCATCGATCTTCTAATTCCCACATGTGCTCACAGGGATGCTGAAACCTATCCAGCAACTGAGGGGTGAAGGAGGGAAACACCCTGGACAGTTTGCCAGGCCATCGCAGGGCAACACAGAGACAAACTACCACTCACACGTAATCAACCAACTAAGCATGTTTTTGGACTGTGAAGGGAATTTGAAATGCTGAGAGAACACAAAGAAAGCATGCAAACTCCACACAGAAAGGATCCAGCTAGGATTTGAACCATGGTGCCGTCTCATGGTGAGGTGAAAGTGTTAACCACTACACCACCATGCAGCCTGCTGGGCAGCATGATACAAAAAATATTTTGCAAAAACAAGCTAGTATTTTTCATCCTGGATGGAGAACTACGGAGTTTCTGACTAATTACCAGATTTCTTAGTCACATGAAGCGGGTCGACCTCAGTTCAGGTTTTTGGGTGTTCCAGTCCTGTTTGAGGGTCGTAGAAAGGAGTGAATGTATCTGGGAGAGAAAGTGTGTCATGTTGTTTCCTTGAGGCTTGTGCGGCCACCTTAAAGTCCCACTCCAATCATCAGTTGATCTATTGTCAAATCATTCCTACTGGTCTTTTAATTTGATGATGCCGTTTTTAGACAAAACCTAAAAACCTGTTATTTTCGAGGACATAGTTTCTGCAGAGCAGCAGGGGTTTATTAGAAATTCACCTATGAGTTTTGGGTGGGACAGTTGGTGCAGAAAATACCCTACACTGATACCCCATCATTCCTTTGTTTACACTCTCTGCCGCTAGCCCACAGCAATTTACAACCCCAAGCTAACATTAGCAGAGATTAGGAAAAGGAAGACTTTGAAGGATCTATTTGTCTAAGTGGAAGCATCAGAATGCAGCAGAGCGGCCCGCCCATCGCTTTTGCTGCATCACAAACCCAAGCTTTTTCAACTTGTGGAATTTGTGTCTGCTCCTGATCCATCACGATTTGAATAGAAATACTAATCCTTAACGCTTTTATATATGTACTCTATTATGAGAGAAATGATAAAAGACCATGTTAAAAACAACAGAAACACAATTTTCCTTGGAGTCTTCATTGGGTCTTTAAGGATTCAACGTTAATAAAAAAGGAACGTACTGTTGTTACTTTACCATTTCCGTGTGTGGTTAGTGTACTGTGAAGTAAATATAAGGATAATGGAAGTTACATGCAGGTCTGACCTACTAGTGATGCTGTCGTTTGGTGTCCTTATGTCACACTCCAGTCATTAGTTAGGTGCTGCTCAAGCAGGTAAAATGTAAGTCCCCAGAGGACACCTGTATGTCCACACAAAATCCAATCTAATTTCTTCATTTTGTAACAGTCAAGCAGCACTCAAAAAGTGCATACTTATCACTTGAACAGCACTAAAAGGCTGCCTGAGCATTCAACAGGGTTGGAATAATCCCTATGTCGTTCCTGCGTCTCACCTACACTATATTACCAGAACTATTCACTCACCCACCCAAATAATCAAAATCAGGTGTCCCAATCACCTCGCCTGGCCACAGGTGTATACAATAAAGCACTCAGGCATGGAGACTGATTTTACAAACTTTTGTGAAAGAATGGACTGCTCTCAGGAGCTCAGTGAATTCCAGTGTGGAACTTTCATAGGATGCCACCTGTGCAACAAATCCAGTGGTGAAAGTTCCTCGCTCCTAAATATGCCACATTAAGCTGTCAGCTCTATCAGAACAAAAAGGAAAAGTTTGGGAACAACAGCTACTCATCCACAAAGTGGTAGACCACGTGAACTGATGGAGAGGGCTCAGCAGATGCAAAAGCACAAAGAGGTCGCCAACTTTCTGCTCATCACTTGATCATCATTAGTCCAAGTACAGAACACAGAGAGCTTCATGGAATGGGTTTCCGTTGGTGAGCAGCTGCATCCAAGCTACACATCACCAAGTGTAATGTAAAACGTCAGATACGGTGGTGTAAAGCTCTGCCACCACGGGACTCTAGAGCAGTGGAGACGCCTTCTCTGGAGTGATGAATCACGCTTTTCCGTCTGGCAATCTGATGGACGAGTCTGGGTTTGGAGATGGTCAGGAGAACGGTACATCTGGGACTGCATTTTGCAGAGTGTGAAATTTGGTGGAGAAGGAGTTATGGTGTGGGCTTGTTTTTCAGGACTTGGCCCCTTTGTTCCAGTGAAAGGAACTCTGAATGCTTCAGGATACCAAAACATTTTGGACAATTCCAAGATCCCAACCTTGTGGGAACAGTTTGGAGCGGGCCCTTCCTCTTCCAACATGACTGTACACCATGCAGAGCACAAAGCAAGGTCCATAAAGACATGAATGACAGAGTCTGCTGTGGATGAACTTGACTGGCCTGCACAGAGTTCTGACCTGGACCTAATAGAAAACCTTTGGGATGAATTAAGAGTGGAGACTGAGATTCAGGCCTTCTCCACCAACATCAGTGTGTGACCTCACCAAAGCGCTTTTAGAAGAATGGTCAAAAATTCCTATAAACACTCCTCAACCTTGTGGACAACCATTCCAGAAAAGTTGAAGCTGTAACAGCTGCAAAAGGTGGACCCACATCATATTGAACTCTATGGTTTAGGAATGGCATGGCAATTCTGTTCACATGTGAGTCAAGGCAGATGAGCGAATACTTCTGGTAATATAATATAGTACACACTTACTTATCCTTACGTGTTAAGTGTTTGCTGCGACCCGTCGTCTATGGCTCACCAATGGTCACAGAAGGACTGTATCCAACTCTAAGAGCAGTTGTGAACAAGACCTTTGATGCAAACATCAGATCTCACAGAAACCTGAAAAGATCTTTTTTCCTGTTAAACTGGCCACCAATAGTTTTGCCTCCCAAAGGGTCCTGACTGATGCAAAAACCCTGCTTAGTTAGTGTATAATTCCCAAAACTTTTAACATTATTTTAGACAGAAATGCAAATGCTTTGTGTAATCTAAATTCTTACAGAAGTAACTAAGCTTCATGACGCGTCTTTTCCAGAAGAAATTATCCCTGTTTCCTGGAACGCTTTCTGTTTTGACAAGTTTTATGTAACCAGCCTCAAAGTCCTAATTCTAAAGCATTTTGGAAAATGTGATCACAACAACTGGAGTGTCTAATGAATCTCCTTTTGGCCTTGATTTAAAAGTTCAACAGTTTATAATAGTGTACTGCCTGGCTGGAATGTTTAGTTATGGACACTGAGCACTTAAGCAGTTCTGAAATAACAAGAAACTCTGTAACTACTTTGTTATTTCTGGCACACAACTGACCAGCACTTCAATGGAAAGGCATGTCAGCCACAACAGTGTTGCAATGTCCAGAGCCCTCGGTAATGCCATCCAGGCAGCCGCTTGTCACCGGAGAGCTTCTTAACTTCTCCTTCACTCCCACCTCTCCACTGAGCATGTGGTGGAATTCAGTTCCTCAGAGGGCTCTCTCTGGTGGCCACAGATTTCATCCGTCTTGATCAGCAGGTAATCTACCCCGCTGGGTCTGGCCTGGGCAAGAAAAACTTACCCCCTGAGTCTACTGACAGTTTGCCTAAAAAAGCAAATAAGCACTATCTATTCTTTCAAGTTTGGTCCATATTTCCTTAAATTAACTTAAAGTCCCACTCTGAGAATCTTTAATCTATTGTCAAATCATTTCCACTGGTCTTTTAATTATGATTATGCTGTTTTTAGCCAAAATCAAAAGCCAGAGACCAGCTCAGATGAGGACAACAAAGACGTCCATGGATCCATTTGTCTGCCATTTGCCTCACAAATAAGCTCATTTTCACACGGGCTTTTTTTCATCCGTTCATGATTCACAACGATTTGAATAAAGAAATACTCAAGAATACAAATTAAAGCTTAAATGTCTTTTTACATGTCCTCCAACATCAAAAAAATGCCACAAGAATGTGTTGAAAACAGCAAAAATCCTGATTGTCATCTGAGCGGGTTTTTAATGAAAAAAATGTACATTTGGTAGAATAACCCTAGCTGAGCTTGAGTCTGCTCCTGACGTGTTCTCCAACATAACACAGAGGCCTGGCCTTTTTCAGAGTTGACCCCATGTTGTCACTGCTCTGTTAAGTGTCTTGCATCCATCAACCTCAACATGCAGCTCCATCATGCAGAAGCCATCACAAGGTCATAATTATTCCAGATATATTCTGACAGATGTTAAAAGTGTCAGCCAGTAGAGACTGATCTGTGATCTTGAAGAAGGCATGTTTTTTTTGTAGTCATCTACCTTGTCTGCACTGAGTTTCTACATTAACAGGAAGGTACTGGTGTTTACACATATTCATTTTCATAACTGGTTCCTTGTATTCCTCATGCCAGTTCTCATTCAGTTTAAGTTTTTGCCTTTGCAGTAACTATGATTTTATTATGGATCTGAAAGTTCAGGAATTCTGCTTAAAAGTACAAGTGTTTGGACAAGAAGCTGTCTAAGAGTTGACAGCCCCTTTAGGGTTCATGTACCGTTTTTTAGCACACCATGTTGTTCGTGGACATACCAGAGTCTGCTGGTGAAACTGCACCATAGTTTGTGTCTTAAAAAAAGATAAAGCAGCGCAAAAGAACACGTTATATGGTTTGGCGCAGAAATTAACTGCATCTTAAACTGTGGATTGGTTGGTGAATCCAGCATCCTCATAGTCTTGTATTTCCTTGACTGTTATTTGTTTTCAGCTTTAATGCCATTTCTTCTTTAGTTGAAAATTGTGGTTTTGACTCAAACGAGTAATAATGAATGCCTTTAATCCAGTAATGTTACTGTGGTTCTGAGGGTTTGAAAAGAAAATCTCATCAGATGGTCCAATCAAAGCCCAACAGAAGAAAGTCCGGCGTAAGGACAACAAAGCTGTGGGATTGATTGTTCACATGAACCAAAAACAACCGGTTTTATCACCTGGTGCTTAAAGCTTGTGCCATGGTCACGTGTTCACGCAGGGGTTGACCTATACGGTGCTGTGGGTTTTTAGGTTGTCCAGGTTTGAGGAGCGGTTGAACCTTAAAGGGCCCACAGTATATCATGCTTTTCTTAAGCCGCTCATAGTAAACTATATCCACATGGTAATGTGCTATGTTTTGCACACTAAAGAACAATTTTTAATGAAATATGAGTTCTTTTCGCAGTTCCTTGTACCGTATGTAAGCTTTTTAACGATCACCACTGGCTCCACTGAGAAAGTGGGTGTGTCTGTGTTAGCCTGGGGGCGGAGCTGACAGCACAGACTTTTACTGAAAGGGGCTGTTCTCATTTACCCATGTCACAATGTAAGAACCCACTTGTTTTTGTGGGTTGGGAGGAGCTGGTGCTCAGTAAGCAGGTTTTTAGAGGAATACTCAGAAATGTGTGAACAAATCAAAATACGTACCACCTTAAGAGACGTCATGAAAATGGAACGTACCATAGCCATAAAGTATTTTTAGGGATAACAGAAGTCAAACGTACTTATGACGTACGGGTGATGCTGTTATACTCTGTCCTTTACACTCGTCTTCATAGAGTCATTAGTGTGGTGTGAATACTGGTTCCCTACTGATGGCATACGTGTAAGTTCATGCCTGCAGGATGTCCACACAAACGAGACTCTAATGTCTTCATTTCTAACATCCGGGCTGTATGCGTGGAGCACACCTTCTTCTTAAACAGCACTAACATGCTCCTTGCATCTGAACAGGATTTCAAAAATGTTCGCCCTGAAGGCTCAATGAGCAGACTCCAACTTTGATATTTTGCGTGAGCCACCTACTTGCCCTAACAGATTTGACCCTTTTTCACCCCCAGACAGCCCAGATCTACCTTTAAGGGCAGTTGTGACTAAGACTTTAGTGGTTTCCAAAGTGGAAAGTTTAGTAGATCCCACCGAAACCATTCGGATTGTCAGATCTATTCGATGCAGATACAGCAAAAACCAGGGATCTCAACATTCAAACAGTTGAAAAAAGCATTTCACCAATGTTGTTACACTTTAGTGCTATTAACTTTTTTCAGGCCTTGCCATACAAGGCAATAGAGAAAATTACATAACATTAAAATTAAAAACAATCTTTTTAAGTTTAATAATAATTATACTAGGATTCATTCTGAGTTGGTAAATAACTGCTGAGGTGGATTATTTCTGAGCATTTTTGCCTGAACCTGTCAGCAGCAGCACTTAAGAATATTGATGTCTGCTGCGACCTCTCACTGTTGCCAAAAGCTCTCTGAATTGTTTTTGAAAATAATTGGGGGGAGGTCAATGGAGGGCTTTTCTTTTGCGTTTGCCTCTCTGCATTGTTTTCTCTGAGAATTCACCACATTTTGGGAGAACAGAATCTCTCCTGTATTTTCTGCAGCTTTAACCTTTTGACTCCAACTATTCTACTGACACGGGATGCTTCTCCACTGAAGCGCACTACTGCTGCACTAAGAGACTCCGGAGGAGTCTGTCGGCTTACGATGTACATGCAAATGCGTGGCTTCTGTCAGCAGAGTGAGGCTTTTTCTCTAATTCAGTGAGATCTACACAGACTGTCACTCAAATACTTCTTGGCTCTTAACTCTTTCACATGCACATTGTTCTGTTTCTTATTGTTAAAAAAAGAATCTTTTACACTTCTCAGCCAAACCTGACCTAAAATTGCTGCTGAGTTATCATCCTCACTCTGCATTCGTCTCTGAGACCATACAGACTTTTTTCCTCTATATGCTCTGACGTTTTTTTCCCGCCTCTCACCTCGAAGACCCTCTCCGATGCCGAGGGCCAGGCCGTCCTTGGTCCATTGGACTATGCCAGTGTAGTTGAACACCACGCAGGACAACACCACCCTCTCCCCCAGCACCACCGACTGGTCAGCAGGCTCCTGGGAGAACCGCACACACCACACTGCAACAGAGGAGCAAAAAAGGAATCAATCTGTGACCTGGCCGCGACCTGAACTGTTTTATTGCTCTGAATTGAGCCACAAACCTTCGTATTGAACCCTGCTTGACAATATATTAGCTCTTGAGATAATTTGTTGTGTGCATTTACTGAGTTTATGGTATTTTAATGACTTTATAGTAGATTTCTTCTGAGGCTGAATTTCTTTACAAGCTCTGTTGAGGATTATTTTTCCAAAACGAAAAATAAATTACTTTTTCTTTATTTTGTGGAATCTTTATTAAGAAATTTTACCTTGTAGATTAACTACTTTTTCCTTGGACACATGTCTCTATGTGGGTGCAGACAGAGTGTGTCTTTGTGCATTTATGTGTAAGCAACCTCTTGTGCTGCAAAAACATTATTGCCAAGCTGTGATAAGGCTTTTTCATCAGCGAGTACAAAGGATTTTGCTCACACATGCACATCCCCTGCAGCAAAATAAGCCTATTGGCAATTGCAGTAGCGCTATCCAAAGATTTAAACACTACAAGTGTAGCCTCCATTAATGCTCTCGCATAAAGAAGAGAAGCACGAGGTGAGGAGGCGAGGCTCTAACCCTGTTTTCAGCCGTTTGCATCATCAGGTAAAATTGTTTCGTATTCCAGAGAAGGTCTTGCAAGAAAGCGTCCTAATTAAGGCAGAGAGAGTCTGTGCTGCCTGAGCTGGCAAATACCCCCACAAAAACACACATACATAGTTCAGAAATGACACCAAATGCATGTATGTGTGCAAACGACACGAAGTCCCCTCCAAAAGTGCAGCTGCGTGTGGAGTCCCACACTCACAGAGCAGATGTGCACAGGTCTGTTCACTCAAACGCTTCCACAGAGTTGGTGTTTGCCTTCCTGAGGGCTACTCTGTTCCTCAATCACTGTTAAAACAATCCTATTAGCTAATTAAGGCAAAACTGGTTAATAAAGCAGCCTGTGGTTCTCAGGGACACATCTCAGTGGGATTTAATCACAAAGGTGCAAACAACAGGGAGATGAACTGATTTGTCAGGAGGATTACACTTGTCATGTTTTTTTGCATGGAAGGCTCTTTAACGGGGGCAGGAATCCTTGCACTTCACAAGAAGAGCTTTGATGTGTCTTTATCTCTTCTTCTCCAGAAGACAATCGAAATGAACATGAGTGCAGAGCTTTGTTATTCATTTGGAGTTAAGAAGAATCCACTGGAAACACTGGAAGCTATTAGATAGTTGTACCGGTCTTAAGCTGATGACACGACTTTATGAAATGTTCTCTTTAAAATTTTCTTTCAATTAGACATTTAGGGCCCCCTGGTGGGGAGGGGGGTTTGGACATCACTGTGAATGATCAGGAGGTGTCCTCTCAGTGCCCTGCCCGCCAATTTTAACCCTGTAGTACACACACCCTTTACCCCTCAAAACTATACACTCCAACACTCACACACACATACACGAACACACACATGTTCACAAACACACACACACATAACACAAGGAAGGTGGGACCTCGGACCATCTGTCCCCTACCCCATCCCGGAGCAGGGAGCCCGCCCACCATATTTTCTACGTCACAAGTATAATATTTTTCAAACAGCCTTTTTTTCGTCTGATCCTCATTCACAGCAATTTGAATAAATAAACTCAGAAATCTAATTTTGAGCTTAGTTTTCTTCATATATGTCCTCTATCATTAGAAAAATGCCACAAGAACATGTTAATAACACAATTTTCATCGGAGTGGGAATATGAGTATGCAGGAAATATTAACAGCCACCCATCAAGCTGTCAGACAGAGCTCTGGCATCTTTCAAATTTGATGTTTTTTTTTCTTCTTACATTTACAATTTATGGTGTCAGACATTTTTCAATCTCACAGCACAACTCACTTTTTTTAACGCAATGATAATCATTCAAACCTGCCTAGGAAAACCTGACTCCAAACACTTTCCTTCTAAAAAACACAAACAGCACAAAGAAAACTCCAAATACACATGTTGTTTTTGTCATTTTTCTTCAGAGTGTCGAATGGTTTGAATTAATTGACATCAAATAAAACAACAGTGATGCACAAACAATGAAACAAGGCAACAACTTGACCCAAAGGACACAAAACCTCATAAATAAATATGCAACACACCCTAAAAATGAATGCTGTATTGTGAAGAGGCTTACTAAAGTCTCATGGTTATTGCCCGCTTCACCGTAGCCGTAGTTCAGCAAAAGTTCATGTTCAAGATGTTAAAAGAGAGACTTAAATGATTTACATAAAACAGATAAAAGGGAAAAACAGGAACATGATGGACTTTTAAATGATCAACACAAATACACGATTATAATCCAAAAAGCTTTTTTGAACCACAAAAAAGCCATTTTGTTTCTAAATCTAAGAACCGGATTTAGCGTTTTTATAACATTACTTTATTTGCTGCGTCTGGCTTGTGATTACCGATTTGAAAATCCAATGAGTCGTATTTAAAGTAAGAAATTTAGGCTTACAAAGATGCAAAAAAAAACTTTAAAATCTGACTGAGAAGAAATAAAGTTGCTGTAAGTAGAGTGTGCTTGGTTGACATGTTGTGGTTTTGTACAGAGGGAGGACTAGAGAAGGAAAACTCTCTTTGAGCTTCTGCTGTTTTTAAAAAGAATGATCAGAGGAACAATTTTAAACGGCAGGAAGACAACAGCTGCTATGAAGGAGTAAAGAAAAGATAAAACACAGAGGCATGAAATCCACTGCCTGCTTCTGCTGTCAGAAATCTGAGGCTCCAGTCAGACTCAGAGGAGGAAATGTACAGAAGATGCAAACATTTAGTCAGATCAGCCTGCTGACCCTCATCTACTGCTATTGCTTTGGGAGTGTGAGGTCTGAATTTCTGTGAAACAATTCAAATGGATGCTTTTCATGAACCACCAAACCACAACAAAAATAACTTGGTTAAAGTTGAACGAGCATGACCAGTGACTGCTCTTTTCCCTGACGCCTTTGGCAAACGTCATGGGTCAAACCAGAGGGGAGATCAAAAAAGGAAACAGAAAATATTCCTGCATTTGCAGAATTGGACTTATGATACAACAGTTTTAAAGTTATGAAAGCCAATATACTGCATTTGCATTGCTCTTTCCATAAAGTATGATCCAGTGAAAAGCTATTAATCAAATATTTTTTAGTGAATTTCAGTGTATCTAGGTCTACAAAAAACAGGATTTTAATTTAGATTCACAATTTAGACACAGAACTACACTTTTACATTTAAATTTGGAATTTAGATGCAATATTAAAGATTATATTCATCCACCATTTTATTTTGCACTTAAGGTTAATTAAAGATTTATTTTTAACTTAAGATTTATTTTTATTTTTTATTTAGACTTAACAATACATTTTAAATTTTTACAGTAGGACATTTAACATTTATGTTTAATGTATATTTAGCATTTAAATGAGCATGATTCTAACTGACATAGACAAAACCTTTGTAGTGAGTTTGACTTAAATTGGATACAAATGGCAGACAAGTTGGTTTAATCAGAAAACAACTGCAAGCAAAATTTAAAGAGCTGTACTTTTACATTAAGAACCATAAAAAAGTTGTTATTCGCTAGATTTGTGGTAAAACCGTGTTCTGAAGGCCTCAGACTCCATGTTACATTTACACACATGGACAGGATCGTCTGGCCTTTTCTGTCCATGTAAGAAAGGACTTTGACAGAATCTCAAAAAATTGACAAATATTTTGTCTTTTTACCATTATTCAGTTTTTTGTTTGTTTCATTTCACACTGATATATCTTTGTATAGATTTACATTTCAGTTGCTTGTCTTGTTTTTGTATAATTTTTGCTTTGACTGCTTAAAATAAATAAATTGTCAAATCCAAACCTGCTTAAGTACATGTAGTTCTTCTAGTTTGTTTATTTTTCATTGGTTTTTGTCCTTTTTGGGTTCTCCTTTAAACTTTTGTAACTATTTTTAAGTTGTACTTTTAAACTATTTAATACCAATAATATCTTTGCAGAAAGAACACACTTTGATTTGCACAGTTGTGAAATGTTTAATCCAGCAGACCTTTGTTAACAACTCTTTGTAAAAATCCCTGATTACCACTTACACAAACTTCAAACTTCATTGATTTGTATAGCGCCTTTTATTTTGGTTAAAAACTCAAAGCGCTCAACATAAAAGCAGGTAAAATAGTCATAAAATATTCAAATGATTTAAAACAGCGATGAACTGCTGTCATATTTTTGGTTCCATTTACAATCTGAGATTTTTACCAATAAATCTTTGTATAGACTTTCTGGACTTACATATTTTAGGGAAAAGATTTCATAACAATGAGAATTATATACAGGCGTAGTTAAATAGATAACTAAATAAACGGCCATATCCTCTTGAATTGATGCGGTTTGCTCGAGAAAGCACCGGACCTCCTTTCAGTTCTGCTGAACTCAAATGTCTGTGTTAAAGTAGACACTTGTTTACTTCCAGGTCATGTCAGACAGAGCCGGTCCTTCCTTTTCCAAAAGGCGTTTTTCAGACTTTAAATGTAGATGCAGGCTGTTGAAACATTTTAATCCCAGTTTTTCTGGGTCTGTTTGGACTTACATGCTAAAACTGCACAATCATTGCACACAGAGCCAGATGGGACTCCCTCGCTCGAACTGCAATAATTGCAAGTAAACATTTCCACAAAGTGTTAATCACCACTTCAGATCAGCTTTAAAAGAAATGTGTTTTTTTTACAGAACAAGTTCGATTACAAGATTCTTTCCTTGTTTTTATTTTATTTTATAAGAAACACATACAAATTGTTTAGCTGCTTGTAGCAGCTCTGCTGTTTGCAGATACAAATCCTCGTATTTGCATCAAAAACACGAGCTAACTAAATATTATATGGTTGCTCCGTAAAATCAGCGTGTAGTGATAAAAACATGGGGACTTTTAATGGATGCTTTAACATTTTAAGGCCCTGTCACACAGCCACAACCATATAAACCATATACCATATACACAGAAAAAACATGGAAAAAGTGAGAAAAAGTTGTCTTTGCGTGACATTTTCACAGATGTATCATAAATGACGTGTGTATAAATCACGCGAAGAACACGTAAACCCGCGCTTCATTGAATTTCTTCACTTCGACATTCAGAGCACTGAGCAGAAATCACAGCGCGTCAGCACCATGGTCAGCTCCCACAAACTTGCTTTGTTTTATTTAAACAGTGGGATTCCTCTGATCCGCACCAGTTCTAAGTCAGCTGCTAGGCGCGAGCCGAGGCAGCCCGCCGGGGGTCCCCACCACTGGTGGGAGCCGTGGCTGAGGAGATCCGTGAGAAGGGCCCAGGGCTCATACCAGACTCATATCCACGCCGGCGACCTCAACCCCTCCGGGTGGTGCCAGACACCGCCCCGCGAGAGAACTGACCACCTGTCTGGTCCATCTGAGAGACCCCCACTCGCTATAGACTGCTGGAGAGGTGAAAGATCTGCCAATTTACGCCAATTGTGTATGATTATTCCACTGTTTTTGTGCAATTTATTAGTTATTCTAACATTTTTACGTGACTATGTGCGCTGTACATGCAATATAAAAAGTATACATCGGTGGTACATGCGTGTAAAACATAACATAACAAAAAGACACATGTGGAACGGTCATGGAAAGCCACACATTTGCATTTGCATTTGCAGCAAAAAATCATGCGCAATTGCATAAGATTTACACAATAATTGCATATAAACCATGTAAAATATGCATACATTTAGTAATTCTCAACAGACCAAAAATCCTGAACAGCTCAAAACTGAATTCACGTAAAGACCCATCGGCCGTAACCCTTGAAAGACATCTGCACACATCGACGAATGGCAAAGGCAAGAAAGACTTGACTATGTATATCAAGCATGTTTCATGAAAGACTGAAATGTCATCCTTGAACAATGCACAGGATGTATAGTGGATGTGTGACACGGCCGTTTGCTCTGTTATTTATCGTGCTGAACCTGAAAAAAGTGTCTTTATTTATAAAAAATGTTTCCCAACAATCTTTTACAACTGCTCTAAACTTTTGCTTCTGCACATCACATATCTTTCTACATTTTAAATTATATCCACACTGGAATACAAAATATATTAGCCCTGAAAATATTCTCTCCATCTTTGTCTTTTATCTGAAGAAGTCAAACAGAATCGCTGAGACAAATAATGACTCCTGAAGCTGCTCCTGCTCCCCTTAGAGAGAAAGAAGACGGAGCTACTGGGAAGTGATATCCTGCTGACATGAGTGATTTACATGTGGGTCATGTTATGCATGATTTATGCAAAATTAACAGCTATTACAGAACAAGCAGAGCCTCTCCTCTTCATGTCTAACGTCTGAGAACAACACACTTTCTCCTGGGACTTTGCTGTTTGTGTGAGAGGGATGAATTGACAGACAGGGAAACAAAGATAAGACAGGAAATGTTTCTGTTGTGATTTCACGCATTTATGTTTATAATGAGAGTGTGCACGTATCCATGTGTTTTTTTTAATTTTATTTGTGTGTGGGTGTGGCCATCAGTCTGCAGCGTGACACAAACCACAACTGCAGAGAAAGGAGATGTAATCAACCGTACAGGATACGCATCTTCCTTGCACAATTGCACACTCACGGAAAGACACGCACAAGTTTATGTACAGGTCCCAATGAAGACAGCCTGTTAACACCGTGGGTTTCCGGACAAATAACCAATCAATGGCCACCGCAGCTGAATGAATGAAGCTCACCATCAAGTTTGAGAAAATCACTGCAGAGTTTTTTCTGACTTTTGGGTCAGCAGCAGGAACAGATCAGTGTTTGGAATATTCAGAGATTCTATCACCATTTTACCTTTTGATAGTCCTCAATTTACATGGATAAATTAAAAATGATGGATGGGGAGAAATTATTGCTTACGATCATTCATCAGAATGCACCGATAAGGTGTGGGATGTGGTTGTTTATGCCTCGGTCACATGCACCTTTACAGGGGGTTGACAGGTACAGGTGCTGCTGGTTTTTGGGGTGCACCGACCCGTGAGGGGTTGTCGATGGGAGTGGCTGCATCTTGAGGGGAGCCCAGCTGTGTCTTGTCGTTCCCTTGTGGCTCGTTCGGCCACCTTAAGGTGGAATGTACCATTGCACCTACACTACGCAGCACTCTAGTCAATAGTAAGGTGCTGTGTTCTGGCTGTTTACTGACCGCGCGCAAATGCTGCACACAAAGGGTGTTCCTATGATTCGTAAGCGCCTGGAGGACATCCACAGAAACTAATTTCCTCATTTCCAACAGTAAGAAGGAACTCTCACTTTTGTTTTAGTGATTGGTGTGGCCTGTCGCTCACAGCATGCCCACGGATAAATTTGCTTTTTTTTTGCACTGCGGGCTCATCAGGTGGATTTCAAATTTTTGTGCGGGTCACCTGCGTGCCCCTTACAGATTTGCCCATTTTTCCACCAGCAGACAGCATGGATCTACCCATAAGGGCAGTTGTGACTAAAGTACTCTAGATGAGCTGCCAAGCCCAAACTAGGTGGAATTCATGAAAAATAACAAGTAAAACAAGCGGGGGAATGGATGCCAATGTAAAGTCATTTACATGTATGGCCCAGACTTCTACAGTACATCAGTTCTTGCAGCTTTTCTACATTAGTGCAGGTTAGAATGGTCATATTAAATAGTCTTGCAGGAACTACAGGAAGACGCTGTTCTCTTGTTGATTCAAATCCCATTAATAAGTGATTTTTCTTCACGCTTTCATGTTTCTCTTTCATATTTTTTCATTTATAACAGTTATCAATCCAGTCTCTTTTCTGAACCTTGTCTTCTAATTTTTGTCTTTTTTTCCAAACTCCGTTTTTTTTCTTGGTATCCCATCTCAGTCCATCTGATGAGGATTGTTTTCTCTTCTGACATATCTCTCTGCTGAGCAGCTTCCTCTCTGTTCCTCTGTTTCCTCTTCACATCATGGAGACTTCGGAGCCTCTCTGCCATTGTTGCTCTGTGTTCGTTTTTTCCATCAAAATGTTTTCCTTCTTTCTAACTGCTGCAGCTTCATTCAGCCTCTTCCTTTATTCCCTCTCTATCTTCACCTTTACATCCCTGCACTGCTACCCTGAGGGTGGATCTTCTCCTCCTCACATCCTCTTATTGCATAATGATCCAGTGGTACAATAAAAGCCTGGGTGTCCAAACATGTTATCTTTTCCACATTTAATAAGTTTTGCTCATGATGGTTTCATCTTTTTCTTTTTTAGATGGAGCTTTGTTAAATGCAAGCATGAAAAAATGGCAGATACATTGAAACATGAAGAAAGTTTGCTTCCTAATGAGGAAAAATGTGATTTTACTCCGACAAATGGAAATGATAACCCCAGTCTTAAAGCGTAATGCTTTTTTGCTTCTTTCTTTGTCTTCCCCTGTTAGTTAACGTGACTTTGACAGTGTGAGGTGCGCGCTCTGTCACGCTGACAGAACAAAGGGAAATCGGGGAAGTGCAGCTGTCAGAGATCTGTCTCCAATTTTCTGACACAATGAAGGTACTGCTCGCTCAGATCAAGCCCACACCCCCCTGTTGCTCATGTCGGAATTCAACTTATCATGTAAAGAAAGGAAGTCTTTGCTAGCTTGGAAGGTTAATGATGCTTTAACTGCTTGGACTTCAAAGTGGAACGCCTTGTATTCTCATTAGTCAAGGTCACAGTTCTTAGTGAGGAATGCAGCCAACTTCCTCACAGCAGAGCTCCACTATGTCTGCCAGAGGCCAAATACAGTTTTGTGCAGACAGTCCGGGGTGGAAATGAACAGTCACTTTGTGAGGTTTGTAACCCTAAACTGCAGACCTCCAGACCCCAAAGCATTCATCCCCTCAGTCTCCACCCCAAATGCAGCAACTCTGACCCTCTGTCTGTATTCATGTTCCAATTCTGCCTCTGGGCTGCAGCTCGCTCCCATTTCAACCACTCTCAGGCAGAGGAGGGCACGCCGCATCAATGTGTGCACACGAGGGCATTGTCCGTGTTTACACGCCTGCCTGCGTGCACATTCGCCGTTGTTGTGTCGTGTACGCCTGTGAATATATTTGCCATTTCTGAAAGGCAGCAAAGGGCAAAGTCTAGATGGCAGAGTACAAAAGAGAAGGTGTTTTTCTGCAAAAGGAGAGACACAAAATCTGAATTATGAAAATGAGAAATCGCAGTTTGATGGGTACTTGATCATCTTTTCCTTATTTTTCCTTCTCCCTGTCCTGCTCTCATTATTTAAAAAGTTTGGTTCAAAGAGTAACTTCATACAGGGAGAGTCTGTTCTCAACAACACAGATTTTGCTGTGTAGCATTAATGTTTTATTTCTTCTGTTGGTTGGGGAGAAGAATCCGTATTTTGTCTGTAAAATATGTTGTTTGATGGATTTGAAAGCAGCAGAAAAGCTTGAGCACTTAGGAAACCTAATAGAGATACAACAAAGCGTAAAGAAAGTGTGATTGGTTGACCCCTTATGGGTATTAACTTAGCCTTCAGAAACAAAAGCAGAAGAGCTTTTTTGTGGAAATCAAATTGAGAAGGACATAAAGGCAGAATTATTGATTTACCAACTTTTTAATCATATTTTCATTGCAGCTTAGTTGATTATGGAGCTGTCAGATTGCTTTGTTTGAAACAATACAAGAAATGCAACTAAATTAGGATTGGAAAGACAAGTTAAAAAAAAAAGTATTTCCCTTTTCAAAGAAAAAATATAACCATTAGCCCAACATGTCTAGATGGTCCTTAGCCCGCTGGGTCGGCCAAAAAAAACGAATGTGCACCTTTTCAGCTTTTGTCTACATCGGTTTTTTAGTCAGGACCATAAATATTTGGACAGAGACACATTCTTTCTAATTTAGTTTCTGTACGTTTCCACAGTGAATCTTAAATAAAACAACTCAGATGCCATTGAAGTGCAGACTTTCAGCTTTTATTCTATGGGTTGAACAAAAAGATTACATAAAAATGTGAAAACTAAAGCATTTTTTAAACACAATCCCTTCAATTCATGGGCTCATAAGTAATATTGCATTGGCAGGTGTGGACAATTCACTTGTTATGTCATTATGAGTGAAGCAGATAAAAGGCCTGGAGTTGATTAGAGGACTCGTGCTGCATTTAGAAGATTAAGCTGTGAACAGACAACATGCGGTCAAAGGAGCTCTCCATGCAGGTGAAAGGAGCCATCATTAAGCTGAGAAAACAGAAAAAAACCATGCAAGAAACTGCTACAGTATTAGGAGTGGCATAATCAACAGTGTGGTACATCCTGAGAAAGAAAGAAAGCACTGGTGAACTCAGCAACGCAAAAAGACCTGGACGTCCACGGAAGACAACAGTGGTGGATGATGGCAGAATCATTTCAATGGTGAAGAGGAACCCGTTCACAACAGCCAACACAAGTGAACAACACTCTCCAGGAGGTAGGCGTATCAATATCCAAGTCTACCAGAAAAAGAAGAATGCATGAAAGTAGATCCAGAGGGAACACTGCAAGATGCAAGCCACTCATGAGCCTCAAGAATAGGAAGTCTAGATTGGACTTTGCTAAAAAGCATCTAAAAAAGCCAACACAGTTCTGGAAAAACATTCTATGGACAGATGAAACCAAAAGCAACCTCTACCAGAATGATGGCAAGAGAAAAGTATGGAGAAGGCGTGGAGAAGCTCCTGATCCAAAGCACACTACATCATCAGTAAAACACGGTGGAGGCAGTGTAATGGTCTGGGCGTGCATGGCTGCTAGTGGCACTGGGACACTACTGTTTATTGTTGACGTGACACAGGACAGAAGCAGCCCGATGAATTCTGAGGTGTTCAGAGACAGACTGTCTGTGCAGATCCAGGTGAATGCAGCCAAACTGATTCATAATCCAGATGGACAACGACCCAAAACATACAGCCAAAGCAACTCAGGAGTTTATTAAAGCAAAGAAGTGGAATATTCTTGAATGGCCAAGTCAGTAACCTGATCTTAACCCAATTGAGCAGAATTTCACTTGTTGAAGACTAAACTTCAGACAGAAAGGCCCACAAACAAACAGCAACTGAAAGCCGCTGCACTAAAGGCCTGGCAGAGCATTCAGAAGGAGAAAACCCAGCATCTGCTGATGTCCATGAGTTCAAGACTTCAGGCTGTCATTGCCAACAAAGGCTTTTCAACCAAATATTAGTAATGACCATTTTATTTTCAGTTATTTCATTTGTCCAATTACTTACGAGCCCATGAAATGAAGGGATTGTGTTTAAAAATGCTTTAGTTTTTCACATTTTTCTGCAATCTTTTTGTTCAACCCATTTATAAAAGCTGGAAGTCTGCACTTCAATGGCATCTGAGTTGTTTTATTTAAAATTCACTGTGGTAATGTACAGAAACTAAATTACTGGTAGAAAGTGTCTCTGTCCAATTATTATGGTCCTGACTGTGTGTGGAATATGGAGGTGTCAATAATATTCTACTTTTGCCTTTTAATTCCACAAAAAACAGAATTTATGATCAATTTCTCCAACTGTCACTGAGTTGTGATAGTACACAAAATATTTTTGGTCTCCACCTGCATTTTTGCTTTCTTTGTTTTTTATAATATATTCCAATATGTGATACAATAAAACAGTGACTATTTTTATCTAACATATTCTGAAAAGATAAAGCTTTGCATACATAAAGAAATTTAAGATTGAAACTGCTTTTCCTAGGGTATTTTTTATTTCAACTGTTGTGAATCAGGATTAGACAAAAAATGCTGTTTGAGACAGAGCATATTTCTTAAACAGCTGTTATCAGCAGTTCACAAGCTCCCTGCTCTGCTCTGCTCCATTCTGATGCATTTACCTGCAGACAAACAGATTCATGAACATCTTTGTTTTCCTCGTCTGAGCTGGAATCTGGATCAAAATTGCGTGACTGGACAGCTCTGTTTTCCTCACTTTTTGTTGCACCGCTTTGGGATGTAAGCTAGCAGGAGAGAGTGTTAACAGTTGGGTGATGGAAAGTGGGGGGCGGGATTATTCTGCCCCAATAGTCCCGCCTACAACTCAGAGGTGAATTTTCTAATGAACTCCTGCTGCTCTGCAGAAACTACATCCAGGAGAAACGACACCGGTTTCTTATTTTTTTTTAGCTAAAAACTGCCTCATCATGATTAAATGATAATAATTAAAAGACCCCTGGAAACACCTTCACAATAAGATGATCAGGTTGGGACTTCAAGCTGTCATCATGAGATAGCTTTGTGATCCAAAGCTGTGGAAAGGTTTCTTCTCTGACATCTGCATATAAGTGAGAATCCTTGTGAGAACAGGACACTGTAGGAGCATGGGGTCTCACTAACTTTGCCTCAGGTTAGAATTGCACCATCGCTAATGCATATAAACAACCAGCTGTAACCATGGTAGCACTGGACCATCTTTTAAGCCGGTTATATATAAATGCAGTAGAACAGTTTGAGGTCTGTGCATCTGCTGGGGGAAGACACAAACACTGCTGGGGGATGGCACAGCATGAAGGATTCTAGAGAGGTGTTTTGACTTGACAGATTGTCAGCGTCTAACAGTAAAGACTGAGAGTTGGGCTAATAAACTTTTCATCCTGTTGTACTTTTTTGTTTTTTTAGAAACGTGTTGCATTGCAAAGTCACAAGTCTATTTCATCAAGGTTCAAACCAACCAATCTGTTTGCGTCTGATTGGCCAGAGCAGGTGCTGCACCAATCCCATGGTTGAAAGTTGGCTGAAAAATGTAATCGTATGACAATCAAAAGCATGCAGCATTTATGTCTCCAAAGCCCAAAGCATTTAACCGAAGGAGATGCGCATGAGAGCAGACAGAGCGAGAGTGAATGAGACTGACACAGAGGGAGATGCACCAAGACCAGAAACTTGTCATTGTGTTTCCTGGTTTTGCGTTTGTTGTAAACAGAAGCTCTGTAATTTCCCAGTGTCCCTTCACCGCTCGGCGCCACTTCTCCTTCTCCGCTCAAACACTTCCAGCCACTCAGAGGAGCTGTGTGACGCCGAGCACAGAGGAGATGCTGAAAACAAGGCTCCTGTTGGAAATTTCTGACACAATAAAACTCCAACAGGGGACTGAGAAAACCATCTCTCTGTGCATCCTCTCAATCCCAGCATGAAGAACCTAAAGAGGTTGTTCTTTTTGCTGCCCAAAACAAACAACTTATTTATTTACATAAAAATCCATTCCAGGATCATCCCTTGCTGCTTAAATTTAAGGAGCACATGGGATCCTGATGCCACCACCATCTGCCTCTTAATCAGCTCTGTTACTAAGACTTGTGCTGCATTCGTTTTGCCAAAGCGTGCTGAAAGAAACTGAGCTTATGACTGATCTCCAGCAATGCTGAGTGGTTTCAGAGTGCAGCCCATAGTCTTGACTTTCAAACTCTACTGTAATGCAAAGTGATAATGTAACTTGAAACAAAATTAACGTTTAAACAAAAAAATGTTGTTTTTTGTTTAATTTGCCAATCACCAGTTTATGGCATGAACCACTGAAAGGTCTTCAAAGAAAGCAAACACGTTAAAAAGTAAAGTGAGTGCTGCATGGCTCGGGTTGCTAAAATGATGTTACAATCTATTTAGTAAATGATCTATACTAATATAATGCTTTTCTAACAAAGTGCTTTACAGTCACAGGCCCATTAACCCATGCACACACATTCACACACACATTCACACACACATGGTGTCTCCGCTGCCAAACCTTCAACCACCAGGAGCAATGTGGGGTCCAATGTCTTGCCCAAGGACATTGAATTGAACCGCAGGGCAGGAATCATACCTTTATTTTCTGCTCATAGTTCAACCTCTCCTCCACAGCCGCCCCATTTCCTGGAAACTTGTAAAAAAAATGTACGCAGGCAAAAACTAAGCACCCTGGAGGAAGCATCAAACTAATTTGTTCTGTCTTCTCCTCAAGGTAATTACAGAGTCAATTTAAACACATTTAAGTCAAAAAGGTCCTAATATCCCTCATTTTTACATTTTTTTAACCCTATAAAGCCCACTGGATCAAATAATTGACAGAAAATATTTTTTTTGGAATTAGGGTGACTTTTTAAAACCATTTGCTTTAATACACCAACAAATGGCAATTCTTTGTTTCTTTTTGAAAAGGAAGATATCAATTTGTACGTGTTTTGCTCACAGCAACATTAAGGGTGTAAAAATCTTGATATTAGTGTTCGGGGGGAAAAAAACACCTCATTTTACCACCGACTCTAATTTGATCCACTCAGACTCAGACTTGTCATTTATCTTGAAAAAAAAAACAATCTTGAGAAGATCTTAAGAACCTCACAACATCCAACAGACAAAAAGAAAATAGCTCATAACTACATTTGCTTTGAAAATATGAAATCATTTTAAAAGCTTTGATACTGAATGTTGTGTGAGACTTAAAGAAGGTTTTGCCCAGATGTTGGTGTCATGTTGACCTATGTGTGAATGCACTCCCCACTAAACATTCGGCTAAACCTTCCTAAAGGAATTAAGATTATTTTGTCTGTCTTCATACAGACGTCCTCTGGCTGAACAAATCCAGAGCTCCAACAAACTTATAAAAGCTCGTTTCAAATTTGAAACGTATCTCTTCTTGACACTTTTTTTTAAATATCCTGGTCCCACCTTTTCCCTTCAAGACGAATAAAGATAAATATTAGCTTTGCTCAAAATTTCAAAATGAATTATTTCAGATTTTTTTTGTCAAAAGTAACAGGAATTTGTGATTCTGCTGCCATGTTGTCATATGTGAAATCAACTTGATTACATCAAATACTGAGGTTGTGAAGTTTGGACTCTTTCTGGGGAACTTGCTGGAATGACTGACACTTACAAAGATGCACATGATGGAAACGTTGTGCAAAAGCGCACACAGGAAGGCACACTGGCAGCTATCTCTGCCTCGTCCTGCGGTCTCCTTCATCCTGCAGCTCCCTGTCAGTCTGTCTAATTGACTTTGCTTTCTTACATTTCATTTCATCTCTTATTTCAGTTTTATTTCCCCCTTTTTCATGATCCCTCGGTCTTCAATTATTCATCCATCTCCCTTTCTCTCTGTGATTTTTTTCCATCTGGTCCTGGTGATGTTTAATTCACCTATTCATTTGGAACAGGGGCGGCTGCTGCTGTACGCCGTTAATTGGTTTTTAAGAGTAAGTACACATTTGCACACAGACACACACATAGACCCTTCCCTCTCTTCTGCTGCAAGAGCACACTGTATATGCCTGCTTGCATTAACATCAGCGTATGAGCAAGGAGTGAAAAAGGATGTGAGGAGAGGAGGCCGGTTCTGTGTGGGTTTTAGTGCATGACAGTTATTGAGTGTGCTGGTCAGTGCTGTGACTGTTGCATTCATTAGAAACCTGTGCATGGATAAATGTGAGCGTGTGACTTTACCTTTGTAAAGACCCGGAGGAGACCTGAACTATCAGGACATTTTGGACTAAAAGTCCCAGAGATGCTGTGGTCCACATTTCCTCGTGTTTTGTTTCAAATCAGGCAAAACAAAACTTTGATTAACAGAGGAAAATCTGCAATATGTGAATCCATTCGATAGTTACGCATCAAATCCTCTAATTTCAACAGGAAACTATTTGAAAAGGTTTCTTAATTCTCTGTATTCAACCAAGCACAAAGATTTAAAGGATGGCTGAAGACGCTGGCCTGATTGGTTTGTTAAGTGGTTTCAAAAGCATTTGAAATGTAAACATTGGAGGACACTGACTAATGAAAACAGATTTAAAATGGCTTGAGTCTTTTTAATGACTCATTTTTTTGTGTTCACCGCTGCCTGCTAATCACTAACAGTCATGTCAAATTGCATCATCAATCACAATTTTCACCCATAATGAATTCTGCGAGCGTGCAGACTGATTGCACTTTAATGCACATTCAGATCTTTTCCAATCACCATTTGGGCTGGAAGTGTTTTAAAGCCCTGATGCACTGCAGAGAAAAACCTGGAAGGACTCAATAAAGAATATTCCTTCTTATAATAAATGCTATCTGAGGGAAGTAGAATGTAAAATGCTGCTTATATACATATATATTGAGCTGCTGGAGTTCCATCAGGTTTCAGCTGCTGTAACGATTCACCAGTGTTGGGTTTATTCTAAAACCACATGAATTTCTGCTAAGAGGAAAAATAAAGCCTTTGTTTTGACTTTGAAAGACATATTCCAATAGGAAATTGTCTAATATCGGTCCATTTTGCAGCAGCGATGGCACCTGTTACCAGGCAACCCACATACACAAACTACATTCTTTGGCAATACAATAAAAGGGACTTGAAAGAAAGAAGTTGGAAACAGAAGTACCGCCATTCTTACGTTTTTGAGAGAAGCTCACGTCTCACAGTTTTTTTTCCAGGAAAATGCTTTTTTTAATTTCTCCATAACTTCATATTAAAAGTTATTTTTTGCAATTTTTGAAAACCAAAATTCAGACATTTTCTAATAAAATCCTGGAGCTTATTGGTTCACATTTATGTCCAGATCACTCAGATAGAACTTAAATTGATAAAAATAATAAACTAAAACTACAGAATAGTCCATTTTTGCAGAGTTTCTGGCATCTGACAAATGTCCAGAACCCCCACATTCTTCCTTTTTCTAAGTCTGTTGTCATTTGATAAATAAGATGCTAACTGATCTTCAAAACCAAATATCTTTCACGACACCCCCCAATCTGATCGAGATGATTGGACAAACACATTGACACAACCTTTGCTCATTCCAGAAATGAGAATATTTCACAGCATAAAGCGGTGGACTACAAATAGGAACAGAAAACAAATCTTCAGTAAAAAATTACTAAAAAGTAGTAAAATGATTTGAAAATGCAGCAAGTAAGTTTTACTTAGCAAGGAATCTCATACTGTAATAAGAGATCAAAACCAGGAGTTCCTTACAAACATTCAAATAGGTAAAAATAAACACAAAAAAGTGCCCTTGTATGCATGAAATATTAGTATAAGTATAAGAAGAATAAAGAGTCAGGAGGAATTCACTTTGTTGATACAATCAATGCAAATGTTGAAAATATGAAAGAGAGAGCCTTGATGGAGAAATTTAGGACACTTATGAGTGTAAATGTCTCATTAGCCTGGTTTTGGGTATGTACTTGTGTCACGGAGCAACTTTGTGTAGCTTTCAAGGTCCAACTCTGAGTAGATTGTTTGTTTTAACCAGTATGTTTTTTGTTTTCATTGTCATTATATTTTTATGTAATAATTAATTTATTTTTCCTTTGGTGTTTGTGTTTTGTCTAACGTCAGACTGTTATAGTGTTGTTCTAGCAGCAGATAATGGGGGGAAAAAAACTAATAAAAAGTGAGTTAAAAAAAATATATGTGCAAAAAAAAGCTACTGTTTGATAGAATTCCTTCAAATTGAATGCTTGGAAATGTGCAGAGCAAAGAAAAGTTAAAACATCTTAAAAACGGCTAAAACATCTTGAATGTCTGAAAAAAACTGGGTTTGAAATCTTGCTGAGGTTGGAATGATGGCATGAAGCCATTGTAACGGGGTAACTTTGATTCAGAAGGTAGTCTACAATTATGGGTGGATTAATTGTACCTTGAAAACAGTAAATAAGACTCACCGGTCAGTTACTGGCATCTCATGATGACTTTGTTACCTCCATGTTCGAATTCTCCTTAAAAAAACTTTTTAATTTATTTCTCCCAATCTGTCACATTTGGGTCTTCGTAGGTATTGATAAAGTTTTTAGTTATCTTACTGCATTTCATTTGTAATTCAAAAGAATAAATAATTGTGTTTTAAATATAAAAGAAATGTCTCTAATAAAAAAAAAAAAACGTGTTTTTTTAACTTCCTTTGAAGTAAATCAGTTTACAAACTGTGGAACATGCCAGGAATATGTCCTAGCAGGTCGGGGGCTGCACGGTGGTGCAGTGGTTAGCGCTCTTGCCTCACAGGAAAAAGGCCCCTCCCACCGTCCAAAAACATGCTTCATAGGTTGATTGGCAACTCTAAATTGACCATAGGTATGACTGTGAGAGTGAATGGATGTGTGATTGTGGATATTCTACCCTGCGACAGACGGCGACCTTCCCAGGGCATCCCCTGCCTTCACCCACAAGTGGCCAGGATAGGCTCCGGCAGCCCCGTGACCCCGAAAGGGAAAAACAGTACAGAAAATGAATGAATGAAAAGGTCAGGGGCATTGTCTTCACCTGAGGAAACACTGGAGAGTTTTGTCCTAGTTGATGCAGAGATGCCTGGTCGAGTTTTTTTTCCAAGCAAACAGTACAACCTGCCTTTTAGAACCCATTCCTACTTCTCTTTTTAAAAGATTGTATGGATTCTTTGAGCCAGAGCTTCTTAACACTGTAAACTGCTCTCTTCAGACGGGTGTCTTCCCCTCTGCCTGTAAGATGGCGGCGGTGAGGCCCCGTCTGAAGAAGAATAACTTGGATCCAAATATGATGGACAATTACAGACTTTTATCCCATTCACCATTTTTAGGTAAAATGATTGAAAAGCTTGTTTTCACACAATTACACGATTTTTAAAATGACCATAATGTTCTTGAAAAATGTCAACCTGGTTTCTGGACAAATGGCAGTACTGAGACGGCCCTTTTAAACATTTTAATGATCTCAGAAATAATTCTGACTCGCAGAAACCTTCTGTTCTGGTACTGCTGGATCTTAGTGCTGCCTTTGATTCAGTAGATCACCAGATTTTATTATACAGACTGAACAGTCGGGTTGGCCTGTCAGGAACTGCTCATAACTGGTTTCATTCCTATCCCACAGAGTAAGTAAGTCATCGGTCATCAATGTCCACGAAATACATTGTGGGGTTCCCCAAAGGTTAATTTTGGGTCCAATACTTTTAATGGTCCTGAAGACAAGAGAGAGATGATTTTACCCAAAGTAGGAATTTTAAACCTTCACACCCTAAATGTAAGTATTTTTTTTTTATTAAGTTAACTGTATGGTGAGGTGCCGCTGCATAAACACAATTAAAATACCATATGACTACTTTTATGTTTGTAGACTTGTCTCTGTCAGTCTGCTTTTAAAATGTTCCCCCCTAAAGTCCTTACGTTCCGCCGAACAGTTTGTGTTAATGGTTCCCAGAACCAAACATCAGTTTCGGGGGGACCGTGCTTGAGCTGCGTTGGCTCCTGAACTATGGAATCAGTCACCACCAGAAGTTAGAGATGTCACGCTAGTGAAGACTCTTAAAAAAGAACTGTTCCTCCATTTCAGCACTTTAGCATCAGCTTAGCCCTCTTATTATGCCAGATTAAATCTCTGTAATGCGTTTTATTATTTTATGTTTTATGATTGTCTGTATGTTTTGTGTTTGTTCTCAGATGTTTGCTGTCACTTGGGATAAAAGTTGTGCATCGTGCTGACCAAAAGCTTCTCTCTGCATTATTTATTCATTTTTCTGGTTTGGTTTAAAATTTAAACGTTCTAAAATTTATTGATTTTAATAAAACTAAATGCATATATGTATTAACTTGAGCTGAATTAAGATGTGGTTCATTTTTTTCCCTATGAAATGAAAAGGTGCCTTTGCCTGAGTAGTGGGAAAGCTTCCAGTGAAAAGTGCCTTTCATTAGGCTGATGTCAAAACTGTGTCATTAAAGATAACTCTTCCAAATAAGTCCTCGGAGTTCCCAAACAAGTGAATAGCTGCAGCTCTGCTTGTGTGTGTTCTGTGCAGTCCCTGACTGCGCCGCAGCCGCATCATTAGTCACACACTCCGTCTCCAACCTGGATGTCGGATCACAGGAAAGGAATCAAGTCTGGAGCACATTTGTGATTATCCAAATAACGACCTCGCTAAGGCAACGGCTGTGTGATCTCCTCTTCAATAAGAATCGGTGATGTGAACCACACAGAGGCAGAGGAGATGAGATTTTGCTGTGAAGGGAAAAGCAAAAAAAAAAAGAAATAATGTTGTAGCATTATGCACAAAAGACAGAAAACGTCAGCAGCAAATGAGGAATGCTTGAGCAGTAACGATGATAGGTTGGGAGGAAGCTAAAGGGGAAAAGTGGAGCATCCGTTACCACACAGATGCTCATATGGTTTAATGTAACCATTAGGATGTTATAGTGAGTTTTCATGGAGTTACTTCCGTAATGCAGCAGATACCAGAACTGGGCTGCTTTCCAGAAACTAAAAAAGCTGCATGTAAACGTCAAGTTTTATGCTCTCTGTAAAAAAAAAAAAAAAGTGATTTCCATGTTAAGGATTTTCCCATTGATGAAAACAGAAAAATAAAAAGTGGATTTGGCTTCAGGTGAATGAGTGAGAATGCTGCATTAATTGACTTCTTGAAGACAAATGATGACAAATCGCCTTCATTAAGTGGCGCATCAGCAGGATAACAATTTCACTTGTGGTAAGTTTTTGCTGCTGATGAAAACACACATGATTTGCATTTGATTTTTTTTTTCTTGTCCTTCTCACTGCATGACATATTCCTCCCTACGCCTCTTAATGCATATGTATTTCTGAGCGACACTGAGAGAGTGTGAAAGCTTGCCAAAGCTGTGCGTTGGAGGCCCTTTTCTGTCAAAACTTCATAGCCCAGAAACATTCAACATTAATCTTTTTTTCCCCTCTGATCTAACTGCAGGATACCTCTGGCACGACAAGCTTTGAACCCCCGCTCTTGAAATTGTAAAGAATGTAAAAAAAAAAATCAAGAAAGAAAAGCTCTTTTAGGTCTCTGTGCATTAATTTGGACTTTGTCACTGCATGTTTTACATGTGGGATGTACGATTATAGCTTTGGGGGAACTATTCCCTGTCTAATGCTTAATTTAAGAACAATGTGGAAATGCAATGTTAACCTATCTGAAAGACAAATTTGCAAGCTTTTGTTTTATAGGGATGTCAAAGATTATCATGCCTTTGGTGTCAAACTCTTCAAAAAGCAATTTTCAAGACTTCTTTAAGAAAGAGATTTTGTTCTAATTAGGTTTAAGTTGGAATAGCCTGTAGGTAAACTATCTCCTGAATGATCTTTATAAAACGTGTTGCCAGGGCAAAATTACGGTAATAGGTGTCATTGCTGCTTCAGATGGAAATTGTTCTTTTCTTTCTCTCCTCAGGAGCAGCAGCAGCTCTAAACCGCAGCTGCAGTCTCCAACACACACACAGACCTGACATTTTGCACAGTTTTATCACAAATTACATTTTATTTTCTGTTAATGACATTTCAGCTTTGTGTAGAAGGCTCCTTGTTTTTTTGTTCTTTTTTTAACAGACGTCAGGCCTCCGCTGACAGGTTGCAGGGGAAAGCTGACATGATGCGGTGTATGGTGTGTTTGGATTTGAAATTGCTGCCATCCTGCTCTTATTTGGGGCCACAGAAATCCAATTTATGACAGGGTGAAGCTGAGGTGGGATAAGCAAGCGGCAGCCACCATAGTGTTCCATAAAAATCTACACATTCTACTTATAGAAAGTGCCGGATAATCCTAATCTGCACACCTTCCTCCATTTCCCTGCAACAGATTGCACCTCGCTGTTTAGATTGGTGTAAAACTTAGTAAAACATGTTACATTTTGCAAAGCATATTTTTAGAAACATGTTTTCAGATTTTAAAATAAATAATTCTGTTTAAGAGATCTTTATTGCCCAAAATCAAGCCCCTCGTTTTCAATTAGTGCCATAAATCGTCCATCGGGACTGAGCCTGTCTCCTGATGTGATTAAGATTTGGCTTTGCTGAAAGAGCAGCCAATATCCTCACAAAAGCTCTTCACAGAAGTATATTGTCTGCCCCTGCTATAAATTTCACTTTTGAGGAGTTTGCAGACTGATATAGGCAAGAAATCTGGCCAGGTGATTAATCTGTCATATTTTAGGCAGCAACGAGAAGCTAAAAAAGAAGAGCTGTCATAAATGTGACTGAGAAAGGACCTGCGTGAAGATGACGGCTTTCTTTAAGGACACAACTCTCTGCCTGTATGTCTGCTGCTCCAGAAGGACTTATTCCTGGAACTGGTGATCCAGTGATATGTTCTGTGGTCCAACTCAAACTCTGCTTTTCCGAATAACAACAGCAACAATCCGGAATTCAGAAAAACTATCAAACAAACTAAATAAACCAAAGAAGTTAGGGTTAATGGTGTTGCACATTTGGGGTAGAAAGAATTTGTGTATTTGGATTTTATTAGATTTGCGACAATTCAGGAAGGAGACAAACAAAGACAGCAAACGTTTCTTTCTTCCTAGTTGTGCTGCAGCTTTAACACAAACTGTCCTGAGATTGAAATACAGTGACATGGATTCAAAAAACATAGCCTACCGTCTGCAATATATGCAAAATTAAAAGCCTTATTTTTATCTTTTTTCAAGTGTAAAATAAATTAATAATAAAAATAAGGTTAGACGTGATTTTAAATACACTAACACGGCTAATATGCAGTGGTGTCAGACTGCATTTTTTTTTTACGTTACTAACAAGGTTGGTAATTAGCGTAGTGACAGTAGGCTAACTTTTGTTTTTGTGGTATCAGTATCAGTTATCTTAAGTTGCTAACAAGGTCGTGTGTTATTGTGAACACGCTAACACGGCAAGCGTGTAGCTATGTAGGCCTGTTACAAACAAATTCTAGAGTTGATAAAGTCTGACTTCTGGGCTTGTTTCTGACTCTTTTGTCTCACTTAGTGCGTCTTATAGTTTGGTGCGTCTTGTATATGCCGTAGGTTTGAAAACATACCATTAACTGACGGTGCACGCTAGGGCATGTGTCACAGTTGTGTGTGTGCAGTTGACTAAGTGTCTTTATAATTTATGTCCCTTTTATTACTGGGGTAAAGCCAGTTATCACAAAAATATTTAGTATTGTATTCATTTCAGTTGATAGGAGAAGACTGCAGTTTTATCTGCTGCTCAGCATTAAGGTCATGGCTTTTTGTGAGTGGGTAGTTTTTAACCCGACCATCGTCTGCTGTGAAGGACTTTAGTGTGATGAACTGAGGGAAGCGTTTCTTGTTTCTGTGTTTCTGCAGGTTTGCAAGGCCCATCCCCTTGTTCTCAGTCTGTGCAAGAGTGTGCAGACACATGCACGGCAGGTTGTGTGTGTTAAACATGAGCCGGTCCTGGCAAATAGGCTGCCAGGCCTCAGCAGTGGAGAAAATGTGTATGAAGGAAGAGGAAGAGAGGCAGAAGGAGGGCTGGAGACAGGGGAGGAGAGTGCGTTTACACATGTGGAGGAGTTAGTGTGCATGTCAGCGGGTTTGGGTTCGTAGAAGGAGGAGGAAAGAGCGAAAAGCCTAGATTGAAGTTTGATATGTTTGTTATCCCCCCTCCCTTGTCCCACTTACATGTCCCCATGGAGCCCAGAGAGAGAAGGCAGAATGATGCTCTGAATGTGTGTGAGTGTGCATGCTGCACTCATGTGTGAGTGCTCGTGAAAAACTCAGCCAAAACAGATCAAGATAAACAGATAAAAAGACAGCTTGAAATAGACAGGAAGAGCTGGGCAAGAAGGCAGAGTTTGAGGACAGCAGATCTTCCTACACGCTCGTCCATACGCGTGCCTTGACGGACTGGTGGCTGAGAGCGGCCACCAGACACGCCTACAGAACGAAAGAAGGACAAGAGAGTGACACAGAAACTGGGACCAAATATGCAGCGATCCACTTTTGGACAACATCTAAAGGACAAAATGAGACAAAGAAACAAAAAAACAGATCAACCAAATGAGAGTTTCAACTGTAACTTGATCTTCAGTTGTTGTTCCCTTCGTTTCTAAAGGAACGTGGGTTTTTAGACACTAAAAAAAACATTCAGTAGCTGTTAAATCTACAAAACCAAGAGTCTGTAAAGATTTTCTTTCCAGAAAAGTAATTTTAAAAGTGAGAGAATTTTCATTGTTTTTCCCACATTTGTTTTATTTAGAATTGATTTTTTGAATTAAACTGTATGTTTTTTTTGTTTTTTCTTAGGAAAAACAAAGATCAATGTTGATTTTATGTTAAATATTCAGTTGAAATAGTTGCATTTGGGAAGGCAACAGTAAACATCCATAGTTAGTGGACAGCTGAGACAGCAGAGGTCTGTGAAAGTGTAGACAGTCTCAGAGACTGCTTTCAGACCACAGACTGGGACAGTCTGCAGCTCTCATTGAGAGGACATCGGTGGCCTCACCCCCTGCATCACAGACCAAATGAAAACACAAACAAATGAAAACTTTTTCCTGGAAAGCTCTTCACTCCACTTCACTTTTTGACAACATTTTGGTCTTTAGAATTTCGCTACAGATCATCCTTATAGTAAGATAACAGGTAAGGCTCATAGGGAACCAAAGTGAACCTTATCCAGAGGCAGAGCTGTTAGGTTTAACTTTTGCCACATGCAGAGATATGCTGTTTCACCTGTTTTGCCTTTCCGTTGCTCCCCCTAGTGGCAGAATTGCGCATTTCAGATATTTCTTTTAAAAATCATAACTCGCCACATGAATGGACTAGAAACTTCCTTTCTTTTTTAATCATCCTTATGATTTTTACTTTGTGTGGGCCGGAGTAAACCACCTGGCGGGCCGTATGTTTGACACCCCTGTGCTAGAATCCTCACACTCCGGCCCTTTGGCCGATCGCTGGACTCTGTGAAGGAGGTGGTTGAGAGGAAGATGTTGAGATCCATCATGGACAACAGCTCTCAGCCACTGCAGCAGACTGTGCAGGGATTGAGAAGCTTCTTCAGGGAAAGACCCAGACACCTGCAGTGTTACAGCTGGTCATTCATTCCCTCTGCCATCCGACTGCACAACTCCTTTGTATGAATAGGCCATCAAAATCTGAACAGGTGTTTGCACAGTTATTTATTTATCTGTTTACTTATTTGTTTGTTTACACTGACATTTGGTGAGCTGGAATTTGAATGATCACTTTTTTTTCTCTTTGAGTTCTATTTAATTCAGTTTACAGATGGGATTTTTATTTTTATTATTTCTTTGTTTGCAGAATCCTTTAGGTCTGGATAATGACTGAGAAGTCACTGACAGGTGACATCAGAAAAAAACATGCCAGAAAACAAGCAAGCTTCTCCTTATCTTTCAAGCATGTAACTGCATTTATAAGTTTGAAAAGCTGGCTCTTTGCATTTCTGCACGTTCATGCAAACATATCTAAAGATAAAGAGCCTGAAGAGGCAAACGGCTCAAAATCCAGATTTGTTCCAAACCCATTTTCCAACCTCTTGGTTTTACCACATGGAGAGTGAAGATAAAGCATATCTGAAGCAGAACTCTCTGTACAAAAACAGTTTTAAGGACTTTTCTTGACATTTATTCTAAACATTATGCTGAGAGATGATTGTGTTTCTTCAAATATTGATTGAATTCTATCAACACTTTTTGTGGTTGGAATATTCAGACAAAGACTCAGGTTACTGTGGAGGTCAAAGTGACAGACAGTGGGCTGTAATCCACCCTCTCTTGCTTATGTGCATCGTTTTATGGATATGAGTTTGCACAACTGTACATACGCACAAGGCAGTCAATGTACTGTGAAACGGTGAAGTACAGTTTTTACAGTTTAAGGTAAGCATGTCCAAAGTCCGGCCTGTGGGCCAAATGCAGCCCGGAGACTCCTGTCATGACTTAACTGCTCCCCCAGCAGATGAATCAAATGCAGGGAGCAAATTTCACACATGTGGATGACAGCTAATGAGACTGTAAGTGTAATAGTGAATAACATGTTGCATTTCACATGAACCCACATGAAAGTTATTTTTCCAGACAGACATTTTCTACATTTTATTTCTGGTCTTCAAACACAAAACTCACAGAAATGTTGGCATAAATGTATTTAGATCTATTTCTACTCAATGTGATGAAATGAATAATGTCCCATTGCAATCAAATGTTCTTTATGCAGTTCTTTTGCATTTTTATTTTATTATAAGGCTTCAAAGAATGCAGGCTGATTGGTTGTCCCTGACCTCACCACATCTGGCCCCTCTTTGCAAAACATCTGGACACCCCTGGTTTAAGGCTTTGATTAAAGAGGAAAAGTATGTTTTTTTTAATAATCCAAAAATCAAAAAGAAAAAACCAGAAATGATTCCACCAATTAATCTACGGATGATATCTCTTAGAGGAGGATCAACAGAAAGACTGCCCTGTGTTCTAAGTCTACACACCACTAGAGCTGCATCAGCTCAGGGTCTGACTCTGCTGACCAGGTTCTGGTCTTGGCCCAGACTGCCTTGAACTATTATTCAAATGATCCTCATTACCACACTGAGAGCCAGTAAACATTACATCCTGGCTCCAAACTGCTTGACACAAATCTCTGGCTTCAGCTGCATTCAGCAACTTTTCAAGCAGATATCCAAAGCTTGTCACATTTGTGAAAAGGTTGCAGCCCCATTTTAATGCAATATACAGTAAATTATAGGTTTCTGTAATGAACGCTTGTCTGCATGCCAGGATTCTACAGTCTTTTTATGCTGACATAACAATATCTCTGCATTGGTCTTTTCATGAGAAATGAGGGGGAAAAAGCTGCTCAGCAAGTAGAAACAAGAATGTTTACTTCTTTTTATTTAGAAATAACTATGTTTTTCTTTTGTCCCACAAAATAAAGATTTAAATGATGCATTTTATGACATAGTCCTCTTTTTCAGGTAAGTGGAGCTGCTGCTTCAGTTGTAAATGTCTTTGCATTTTCTTTTTGGGGCCATTAAAATCTTATTTTCGATTGGTAGGTGTGAGCTTTGCAAATTAATGAAAGGAAAATCTACATGATTACATATTAAGACATTGGAAAAATAAGGAGAGTTCATTGATATCTATGAAGGTACAAGTAACTTTAAATCCAGCACATCACACGATATTTACTTCCTCAGATGAGGAATAACTTCCAAAAAGTCAGAAAAACTCTTTCCCTGGCTTTCTTCTGATCACGATTTCCTTTTCCTGCTTTCTTCTCACCATTTTGCTTCTTTCAGTCTCTTTTTTCTGCTTTTCCTCCCTCCGTTCTTTGTTTTCCCCTCCCCTCCTCTCTCATTTCTTAGAACAGTTTTAATTAGCTGGTAGCCCGAGGTCACCCTCTGCTCTTCACACTCAAACACCCCATGCACACAAACACTCCCTTTTTTGTGCGTTGCTGTGATTGTGCATGTCTGCGTGTGCTCGCACGCATTCGGGTTTTGACAAGCAGAATTGATTTCCACCACTTTACTCCAACATCAGACAAATGTTCTGGTTTCTGCTTTAATGCTGAGAGCTGGAACTCCCATGATGCCGAGCAGAAATATTACATGTAGAGTGTGTGTTTGTAAAGGGGTGATATAGGACTGAATGCAGAACTTTAGAAAACAGAGGAGCAGTGATTGCGTTAATGGCTCAACGTACATTTAAGGTTGTGTCTAGGAGTGTGTGCATGTGTGCATGAAGCCTTGGGTGATGTGTTTGAGTGCATGAGTGTGGAGTCTGCCGATCTCTGGAGGTTTTCAGAACTTGTGACATTAGCAGTGACACAGAAGAAGTGAATCATTCATATTTCCTGATGCACATCAATACACACAGAAAGTCATATCCTAACAAGTGTAGGAAAAAAAGCAGAGTTCTCTTTCAGTTTAATGAATTTTTTATTTGTACTTTTTACTTTAAAATCATCAACGTAAAAAATAAATCTTGTTTTTGTGACCAACTGCTGCAGGGAGGAAATAAATGAACTCTGTGGAGTTGGACTGGTGGACTGACTTGTTCAGGAAGTATCTTTGCTCCCAAACGGGGAGTCATGCACTTTGCACATGTACATGTCTTTGTTGTTTGGAATTCAGAGCATGTCATGGGTTTATGTTATTTGTTCTGCTGCCTACCTATCTGCAAATACATCTCTGGCGATGTGCATGCTCGGCTCTGAGTACACGTGTGTGTGTGAGTGTCTAGCATAGGGAGACACACACAGCGGAGGGGTTTTCATTAGACAGCATATGCAGGAGATCGTGAAAGAGGTGCAGGAGTCAATATGCAGGATTTTCTACTTACAGAACTATCAGCGGGAGGCAGCACTTCAATCTGTGCAAACACACAAACCAACACACAACATGGCCGTGCACATAGGGATGCACAAAAGTCTCATGACAACAAGAAAAAACAAAACCCTAATGGCTTTAACTGAGGGTTTGCAGCAGCAAAGATACTCACAAACCAACAAAACCAAACAGACCATCATCCAAAACTGTCCATTTTTCAAGCAGATAATCTACCTTATTTTTGGTTATGAGGGAGAAACTTGTTTCCTTTACCAGAAAAGATGACAAGAGATCAAAATAAAATACACTAAAAATGATTTCGGGTTAAAATGTTTGATGGAGGGACGGGGTTTCAAACTATTTTTGTCTCATCAATGTACAAGTAAGCATACTTGAAGATTCTGGATTTTTTTCTCACCCACTGCCTCCTCAAAACATGTACTAGTTACGCTGATGAACATCAATGCAGCCTCTGCCCTGGATCCATCTCATTCACAGCAAAAACCTTGTTTTCAATGTTGGATGCTGCTTCCTTGGAAGCAGGCAGCATTCTACCATCTTTTCTACAGCAGATGCTGATGAAGTGTAAGGATTCTGTGGTTTGGTGTTTGGTGTTGGTTTGGTGTTTTTTGGTCAAGTCCCGAGTTGCCCTCAGTCACACTGTTTCCCGGTCCATCATGATCCACAGCTGTCGTCATTTTAATGAATTGCCCTCACTCTATTTAGGTGTCTGGTTTTCAGTTCATCCTTGTCAGGTCTCTGCTCTGTTGTATTATCTTTTTTTTGTCACTCCATGGGTTTTGTCATGTTTCAGTTTGGTTCTTAAATTTTTTATTTTCTGTCACCATGCCCGGTCTCCTGCATTTTGGGGCCTCCACCACCAGTTCCTGACATGAAGAGGAGTTCCAGGAAACTTTGAGGTCTAATGTCAGTCTGCTTACCTAAAAACAAATCACCAGCAAAAACCTGTTTGTTAAAATGGTACATGGCATATACTAGGGATGGGAATAGAAGCCCCATGAAGCTTTCTTAGGGGTATTTGTAATTGTGCCGGAAAAATGAACCAATCAATCAGGGCTTTGAAACCACACAGAACAGCGGCATCTGGTGGCGGACTGGACGAGTATCATATGCTTTAACTAAGCTACTTGCAACACTTCAGTGTGGAAATTATGTTGAAAAAAACGTAAAACAAAACAATGTTGGTAATGATGATAAAAAACAATGTACATCACGAGTTATGTTTTTTGTGAGAAGTGCTTGACACAGCAAAACACACATACATGAAGAAAATAAACGCAAAGCAAAAACAAAAATAAAAATTGTAAAACACTAATCTTGAACCCAAGATCTCGGAGATGCAGACGCCATGATTATTCCGCTGAGCTATCTCTACTACTACAATCGCATCTCGCAATCATATATTGGTACAAGTATTTTCCTTATAATTAACGTTCATAGTGAATTGTCTTATTAGGAGAAACCAAGTTGAAACGATCCTGGGCCACAGTACCTTTTTTACCAGGAACTATGGTAAAGTGCAATGAACTGACGCTGATTATACAGGGGAAACAATAAAACTTGACTGGAAACGTTCGGGATTCATTTGTATTTATTGAGAATAGCGCGCCCAACTGTTCAAACACAAGTGACATCTGAACCGTGGTTCGACCAAACTAAGCATTTGGTGCTTCATACGTCATTAACCACGGGATCTGCGCTAGTTGACACACGCCCCGAAACAACCAAACCACTCTGTTTCATGAAGGTGAAACGCGCGCCGGATCGTCCCTGTCAAACGGGCCATCCCTAGCGTATACTTATTTAGCACTTCTGTACGCACTTTAAGGCCCAAAACGCTTTACAGTCACCCAGGCACACACACACATTCACACACTGATAGCGATTTCTCTATCATACATGCTGCCATCGTTGAATGTATATGGGAACTGGAGCGAGTGAGTGTGAAGTCCTTCATAGAAAACGACTTGCTTCCTTTTCCAACAAAAGGAAGTCAATTCTTTTAACCCTTGTGCTATCCTATGGGGTCAAGATGACCATTGACGTGTTTGGTGGAAAGATTTCATGTAATCCATGGACACCAGTGAAGATCACAAATCATTGAAGAAAAAAGGTTTAGAGCACTGTCTAGTGGGTCTAGATGACCCAACTCCCAATGTTAAAATGCCTAGGATTGCACAAGGGTTAAGCTACGGCCACCGCCATTTTGGAGCCAGACAAACTCTGTAAGTAGTCATCAGTTTGGATCATCATTTCCATGGCAACAACTCTCACTAATCAGGAGTTAGCTTGTTGAAAAGCCACACACCTACTACTTGAAAGTGGGGTCTGAAAAATCTCTCAATGTTGGACAACCACATTCTTTTATTGAGGCATCTGATTGGTCAGTTTGTTGCTTGAATAATTTTCACTAAAGAAAAAAAAGGGGAAAAGAAATGAAGATCATCAAAAACATTAAAAAAGGAAGGAGAGGAAGAATGGTTATTATGTCAAGTGGAATGAGTGAGTAACAACTGTTTATTTCTCTATAGAAGCCTCTAGACTTTGGCCTCTTCGAGCCTGCGGGTACTTCCTGTTTGGAACGCCAGGGGGAGGGGTCACTCAGTCCAGTTTTCAAATAAACTCAATGGTGTGCCAGGAGCAATGTGGCGTTCAGTGTCTTCCCCAAGGACACTTCAACACAGGCCAAGGCAGGAATCAAACCTGTGATCCTTTATTAAGAGGTCAACCACTCTACCTCTGCCTTGGAACACAAGGTATTTTAAACAAACACAGGATTGAATTATTAAACAAAAAAGAAAAACGTTTTTTTCACCTCCTGCGTGTTGAAGTGAAGTCAAGTGCATGTATATTTTTTCACATTTTTAAGTCAGGCAAATTCATCTGTTCGAGGCCACATTGGACAATTTTCAGAATAAACTATTAAACTAAGTCCTACTTCAAACCTGAGTTTTTACTAAAAAAGCATTTAAAGATCCTTAACAGAGATGTCCAATGGAGTCTACAGCCTCATTGCAGCAGGAAAAGTCAATGCATAAACCTTTAGCTTCCAATGGGATTTTTAAAATATGAAATATGATTTAAAACCTTACAATAATAATGATATAACAAAGTTGTGACGGTGCCAAAGACAAATCTATGGGGATTTCAACTGAAAACAAACACTTTAAGGCTCCCTTTTGTATTTATTCAATCTTCTTTTTTCACTCAGAAAGTCTTTAAAATAAAGTTCTGCAAAAATGAAATTGAAAAAGTTAGGTCATTCATCTCAACACACAGAAATAATCTCGGTATTGAAGCCAGTTTTCTGTGGCTGCTCTAACTGTGAGCTTGTTTACTTCATCTTCTCACCTCATTTTACAATACACTTCTTTTTGCTCAAATAACCGCACTGCACACGCCTTTTCCCACACAAAAACGTCCTCAAGTATTAATACTTTTGCATTTCACAGACTTAGTGGCAACAAAAAGAGTTGATTTTACTGAGAAAGATCAGCTCGTGTGCTTCTTTTTTATAATAATTGTGTTGGAGTCGGGTAAAGCTGTTTACCTTTTGCACATGAACAAGATGCAGGATATCATCAGCTCCCACAAAATCCATTCTGTTCTTCTTAAAAGTTCCGCTTTAATGTCATTTAGTGTGTTTATAAATTTTCTTAGATTTCCTTTAATATTCAATTCCATCTATTTGAAAATTCTCCATGAGCTTTGGCTCAGAAATGATTAAATCATGAATAAATGATCATTTTCTTTTATATTTGAAAACAAGAGGGGGAATTTCTGTTGCCTCCAACACAACACTGATGCTCTGTTTCTCAAAGTGATGAAACCATTCCAAGTCATGATTCTGTTTCATTTTTCTGACTTCACTGTTTCATCAGATGCAAACATTTTTGCTGTCCTGTGCATCATTTATGCGTGCTCCAAATAATTTAGGCTGACACTCATTATCCTTCAGAACTCCTCTAGGTCTGGCAGAGTTTGAAATAATTATGAGTCAAGGTGCATTTGTAAACATGGACCAGTGAATCCTGCAATTTCATAAAAAGATCAAGGTTTAAAAATAAAAACAGGACATTGCTGTTAATAAAACTTGTAGAATACGGTATAAATTCCAACATAACAATATAACAGAAGCGTTAGTCAAAAGGATTTTCCTTCTCTGTGTGAGTCAAAAATCTTTTTTCTGCGAACCACAAAAAAATTGTTGCTGCTAAGATCACAGTGTAGCCATGGTCTTTGTTCAACGCACCTCCATCTTTAAACTGACTCACTCTGGCTCAAATCCTTCTAGGAAAATGTTATCTTGCAGTGAAAACAGATCCACTTCCTTCCTTTCTTCTACGGGAGCGAAAACAAGCAGGTTGGCAGATGTGCTGTGTACTGGGTTCAAGTTACTGAAGCTGCTTTATTTCACATCACAACTATGCAAGACCTTTGGAAATTCTTGAATGGTTCATTTATGACATGCTCAGCTCTAAGTTGGCTCTATTCAACAGACATACTAGAACCATGCTGACTGGAAACTAGAAAGTGTCTGCAGACTGGCTGTAAACTGTCTGGAGGTCATAATTCAACATTTTTGACTCTCTATATTGGAAAAAAAAACAATTTTAACTTTGAACTAGTAGATGAAATAAGTCTCCACAGTGCGCTAACAGCACAATAGATGATTCAGTGTCTGGAGTCACACACTTGTCTCACAGTCTGTTTGTTTAAAACAAAACATGTTTATTTTTTAACTTCTACACTCATGAGCTATGCACGCTGAAAACTAAATTGATCACTAGGCCAAACCTTCCCTAAGAATAACATTCTTTTTTTAAGCAAAGGGGATCAAATTTAACAATCAGTGTTCACAAAGCCTCCATTCATGCTCTTCCCTCATGTGTGCGCAGCCAGAGTGGCCGAACATAGGCCCAGACAGGAATTCTGGTTTGATAATGTGGCCTGTGTTTGGGTTGGAAAAAAAAAAAACACATTTCAATATGTGACTTAATTACTTTGACGTTCCCAAATTATTCTGAAGACTCCATCATGGGAGGCCAAGCCTAAAACTGTTACAGGTGACTAAGATTAGGAGGACATTCCTCTGGATTAATCAGTTGATAAATAAAGAACAGAATTTGTAAGGATTAATGGCCGACAAAGTGTGCATTATCAGACATTGACACGCTGTGGAAGCCTGAACCATCCAATGCGAAGCGGAGGACGGTTGCTACCGCGAAGTGTGTTGATTCTGACAATGCACATGATACCATAGTCACTTAGAAAAGAAATAAACGTTCAATCAGTTTTTAGTAATATATTTTGTTATTTTAAGAGAAACAGATCTCCTATGGGTGACATCACAATCACTCACTCCTGTTCCTGTACAGTCAATGGCGCCAACCTACAACACAAGCATTATAGGGTTCAGTGTCTTGCCCAAGGACACTTCGACACATGGGCGGGAACCAACCCTCCAATCTTTCGATCAGGGGTTGACCGCTCTAACACTGCACCATGGCCAGTCCTTATGCCAACAACATGGCCACTGTGGCTCAAGCATTCGTCGGACTGCTGCAGAAGGTTTTCTCTTGATGATCTACAGACTATGTCTGGTGGTAGAAAGCAGTGGGGCTGGGGGTTGGGGTAGGTGCCGGGGCTGGGGGTTGGGGTTGGGGTTGGGTACTGGGGCTACCCTGAGATTTTCAAAGTTAAGTGACGCATGGCAGTCATCACACTCCAGACTGCAGCCTCAGATGGAGCATGACTGAAGCTGCTGCTCACTGACCAGCGGCCTTTATCAACACATCATTGCATCCCCATCATCAACCGAAAGGGATTTCAGGTTCATTTGTTTTTCACAAGATGGGGGAAGGAGGCTAAAAATGTTTGTGGATCGAATGCGTCACTCTGGATACAAGAGGCGGAAAATAAAATTCTTTTTAATGTCTCAACAAATTATTAAAACACTTTAAACAGATTCACTGGTTGCTTTTTACATATAGTTGCTTGATAGTGTAAAATAGTGAAAACCTCTATATACCCAAATATAGGAAACCAAAAAGATAGAAAAATGTATATAAATTAATAAATACACATTAACACAACTTCAGAACTGCAAACCAAAACCAGAAAAAAACAGAAGTGGACACACAAAGACTTGAATAGACAACAAGAATAATTAACATAAACAGTGATGGCTGTGGATCATTGTGAATGTGCTGTGTTTGAGACTGAAGAACCAATACTTAAAGAAATCTTGAAATAATTACTGAAATTAAACAAAACACTAATATTCTAATAAAACTAATGGCTCACTGAGAAAAATAATGTAATTTTAATCGATTCCAATGACTTTTATCATTCACTTTAGGCTTCTTTAAAACTTGTGTGCATTGTTCCCTAGAGGTTTGAGTTCTAATCGTATAAACCATCAGTGGTGAAACAGAGGAGTATGTTTTCTCACTGAGGGACGGGGAGGTCAGAGTAGCCCATGCTGCTTCAACAAGTTTTCTAAATTGCCAGACAAACACGTTGTTAGCTTTGCCCTTTAGAACAGCTTGTTTAAGCATTCCTAGATCTGAGGCATCATCACTTAAACTTCTCAAGAAAGCTGATAAAACAGAACATCCTTGTGTGTAAGCCTTTTTAGATGGAGGCAGAAAAATAGTGCGCTGACAGTTGCCAGCCAATTAATGATTATTAAACTTGTGCTTTTGTCCTTCATTAGTGTCAAAATATCAAGCTTTAACACTGATCAGAGGAAAACTAGCAACAGGTTTTTAGTTTCAGTACAATGGTTTTAAATCATGATCACATGCTTTGGTACGGAAAAGAAAACACAAAACTGTCATTTCTCAAAAATCATTAGGACTCAGCTGCAGGAGAGGCAAACTTGTTCACCTTAGCTCAGTTCTTCCTAAGGTGATGAATTTAGATTCAAAAACTACTCGGGTCACAGCCTGACCTTATACTGTAAATATAATAAGAAAATATTTAAAGGTTTGTCAGTTCTGAATATTTATTACCAAATAATTATAACATCTACTATTTCGTCCACATACAGCATTATTATATTCTAATTGCACGTATGGAAATAAATAAAAGCCATTTGTGATGCCAAAAAAAAATCCTTTTTTATCTGAAGCAGAAATGTGAAGAGTTTTTTGATTTTGCTTTATTTTTAAAATGAGCTTTTCAGATAAAAGTGAAAACCAATAAAAGCTTTTCTGTGCTTTTTTCTTCCGTTAGAAGTTTTAGGTAACCAAAAAAAGGGCTGTTTTTTTTTCATTTTGCTGAGGCCAGAAGACCCAAAACAAAAGAACTTTGTCTCTTTTTCGGAAATAAGTAAAAAGTTTCAAAATCCTGAAAACAACAGTTCAAATGTTTCCAGTTGGTGGTGCAACAAGAACAACCCATTAAGGACAGAGTTAAGGTCAGGAGAGATTGTGGACACAACACAGTGAAGAGGTTCAGGCTGACCTCCAGCAGTGTGTGTGTGTGTGTGTGTGTTTGGGGGGGGGGGTAAAAACCCAAACATGACAATACCCACTGAACCGAGGAACGAGAGGCAGAACCCCACTGACAAACCCAAAAACAGATCGCAATGGGTGGGCTTCAAAAGCTTCTCAGTAATGATCAGCGCAGAAAAGAAAGACGGGGCATCAGGTGGGTTATGAATGATGTTTTTGATTCCTGCTTTTTTGGAAAGCACTATAAGAAATATTGACAACAGTGAATGTTCCAAGCCTTTTGTCACAAGATGTGTTTCACAAAACTGTTGCATTAATTTGTCACACACCATGTTGTGTGGACTTTGTTCTCCACATGTGACCCATTGTACATAGTAGGTGGTTTAATCCCCCAATGAGTGTCAACCAGGAAGAGAATTTAGTCTGATTGCAGAGTCTTTGGTGTGACCCGACTGTGCTTTTCAATCTGAACTCTCCCAGTCTCTCCCCTGCTTGACCACTGAACTGCTAGTTGTTTTCCAATCACATAAAGTACAGACTAAGATAAAAGAAAAAAAAATTGGTAATATAATTGAACATTCTCAAAATTCTCTGGACAGCTTCAACTAGTGGACCGGACCCGTTCTTTGGGACTGTTGGCTCTGGTAAAAAAATAACTCAACCTACATTTTCTCAGTTTTATTAATAATCTGATTCTTAAGGAATCTTTACTTTGAAAAACTACTGGGTTCTCTCCACCACATCCGAGTCATTCTTGAAGCATGTCCAGTCGCTTGGTCACATGTTGAAATTCTATTCGCTACTTTATTAAAGCAGCTGCGCCAAACACTACATTGAAACCCCAAGCTAGCAAAGGTCACAGAAAAAACAAATGTTTTTAGAAAGAAAACAGCCAGTGAAGAAACAGAAGTAGACTTCGACTTCAAAATAAAAGAAATCTGCATTTAACAGATAAAAGAGAAAATCTAGATCACATTTATGACTCCAATATGAAATCTAGTGTTAAAATAAAAATTAAACAAGTTATTGATATTTTACAGAGGATAAAGATAAACTTTACTTTCAGAATTTAAAGGAAACTGAAGTTTAAAAAAGCAGTCTACTTCTACCATTCTGTGAAAATATTGTTTGACTTTGATCCGGTTTGTGGCCTGAAAAAGGTTGGAGACCACTGAACTAAATGCTTTTCTATATTAGATGGAATTCGAATAAAAGTATAGAAATGAAGTTTTTGTAAAAAGGTTAATAACTGTACTTACAGTGAGAGAAAAAAAATTGTTAAAAACAAAAATTGTGTTTTCTTGACAAAAAATGAAATAAAAACTAACATTTGGCTTGTTCCCCTAAAAAACACTTTCCTTTTTCCACTTTTATGAATTACTACTTTTCCGAAATAATGTAAAGATTTTTATTTATTTTCAAAAGTACCAAAGTGTTTTAATACAGAAGCTGAATCTCTGAAATGGGAAAAACGTCGAACCAAAAAAGGGGCCCTGACTAAGAGATTGACTAATAGAGAATGTGCCACTAGCGGTTAAGATGTTATGTCACTTTGTAGTGGTTTATTGGGAGCCTGCTGTAAGTGCCTGCAGTCTTAATATAAACAAAGGGCAGTGGTAGTAGGAAGCCATGCTTTGACAACTCCAGAGCAAACATGGAGGCCAGCAGAATGTTAAGTGCTGCCTTGTCTAACCTTAACTTCATTTTCAAAGGTCAGGACCACGGCTGAGGCAGTGATGAATCAAGCACTTCATTCCTTCGCTTACAACCCCCCCCCTTCCATCTTTTCTCAAAGTATAGTGTCCCTAATTCCTCCCCTCCCAAGCCCTCCTCCTCTCCTCCATCATTTCCTGAATTTCTCACTCGTTTTCTGCTGTCCCCCCCCCCTTCTTATTTTTCTGTGGTTTTCTCTGGCTACTTAATGGAATGCATGGCATTTCCTTCCGTTCTCTCCTCCCCCCAGCTCTTCTTCTCTCCATCTCTCTCTCCATCCTTTCTTTAGCCCTTGCCTTCTGTAATGAAATGTAAACTTTGACATTTGTCAACTTAGTCCTCCCATCAACAATGTGCGCTGTCTGGGGGAGAGAGGTTTACTGTAGCATGGAGTCTCCAGGCGAAAGCGCTGCTCGCAATGAGCCCTGACCTCTTCACCTTTGTCCTATGCTCTTCTGTTTGTTTAATTTTTTTCTGTACATTTTTAGTCTTTTTCATTGCTTGACTCCTCACGATTCTCCTCCTGTGTCCATCCTTTGTGTTCTGTTACTTTTGTCTCTTTCACTTGCCTTCTGTGTCGCTTTATAATCTCCTTTTCTCTCCTCTCCTCTGTCTCTCCTTAATTCAATTCTCTGCTGACTGATAATCTTGTTTTCCTTTTTTTTTCCTTTTTCTGAGCTTCCTCATTTTCTTGCAGTCCCTCTTTCATTGATAAGATGTTTTTGCCCTTTTTCCCTCTGCTGCTTGTGCTTCATATTCCAGTCTGTGCAGCCTAAATCAATAGCAGTTTCACAGCTAATTCCACAGCTCTGCGTCAATACCCAAAGGCACCAGTCTCCTCCATCACCCCCCTGCCTGCCGACTATGAATATTCAAATGCCTATTATAACAAAATGTTTTTTTCTAAATGCATTAACATGCAGGAGAGAGGGAGGTCTATTCAAAAAGTGATTTTTCTTTTTTGGTTTTAAGGGAATCCATTAATCACATTATTCACTGAAGACAGAGGAATTGTGTTATTGAGCTTAATTTTTCTATCTGGTTTAGTCATGGAGGTAAAATCTACTAAAACATCTAAACATGTAAAGTCAAATAAAGTTTCTGTATGTGTCATAAATGTATTAAATTATGAGAATTTTTACAGTTTTTCTTTTTTTTTACAAAGCCTAATTTTTTGGGCTAAAAGCTTTTTACCATTTAAAGGTCAAACAGAACTGGAAACAAGGAGGGTTTTTGTTTTTAATTTCCCCCTTTTCTTCTCTCCTCGTACAGTTTCTCTCTCCTCCTATCCCTCCATTCATCTTGCTCTCCCCAGCAAATCCAAAAGTTGTGTCACCATAGCAACAGCTGCCGTCTGTGAAAATTACCTAAATCCCTCCCTTTTCTCCTTTTTGTTAATGCCGTGTGTTCCCAGTAACATTCGGTGGATGCTGGTCTGATGGGGGAGCAAACAGAGGAGCAGGGAGTGAAAAAGAAGACGAAAATCTGAGGGGAGAGGAGTTGATGTTCAGGAGGAGCATTGGAAAAGAGCAGCAGAGCAGAAAGAGGAGAGGAGGGATTAGAGGTGGAAAAGCCCAGTGGCCAGACAGGCAGCCAGCGAGCTGGAGAGAAAGAGTGAAGGGGGGGTTGAGATGGAGAGCAAATACAGGGAAAGAGGGATGCTGAAATCCAGCCAGACAGACGGAGAGAGAGACATACATAAAACAAATAAACAAAGAGTAAGCAAAGAGAGGCAAGCCAAGGGCACACAAAGCCCAGCTACAGACAGACAAACAGACAGACAGACCCAGACGGACAATGAGACTGACCCAGGGAGACAGGGCAGCATATGAAACAGGTAGCAGGCTTAGATGAGACAGACATGTGTCGCCATGGAAACACTGAAACCAGAAGGAAAAAAAGGGAAAAAGAGAGGTGGTTGTGATGCGTGTTGGTGGAATAGTAGGGGGAGATATAGGAAGCATGACATCCCCATGGTAACGCAAACGGAGGGATCCTGAGAGACCCACAGACGCCACGAGAAGACTCATTAAAAAAAGTGGGAAACCATGTTCATTACATCCCAGAATCCCTCTCTTCACAGCTCCCGGTTTTGTGCAGCTTCATCACTGTGGTTGTGTTGCCTGATGCATTCACAGATGCTCCAGCATGTTGGTCTGCAGCCAATTACTACCTTTTTTTTTTTTGCATTGCCAGACCCTGCCAGTAAACAAGATATGAGTAAGTTAGGGAAAAACCCTGATAGATGGTGTGAATCATTACAGCTTGCAACGTTAGTCTAGGTTGGATGGCGCACAAGGCAATCTGTTGTCTTATCGCGTGTGTGAGACCAGGCCGGCTTCCAGGATCACGACTGAGCCAATTCGACAAAGACAATCCCATTCAATTGAGATAAAGCTTCAGTAGAAATCATGTTGCTGGGAAACTTCCCCAGAATGCTTATCAGACACCAGTAATTACTCTTCAGCAAACACGCCAGCAGATTTGCAACTATTCTGCCACTTAATCAGGGCATTGTGAAAGCAAAAGTGCTCGTGGCAGAATGTGAATAAATGAGTCAAGTTGCTTGACCTGAATGTGCTGCTGACTACAGGAACTGTCATTGCCAGGAAAAGTCACCAAACACAGCCCCAGGATTTACACTGAGAGCTTGTAGCAGCAGCAGGGTCTCAATGAGCCCACTGTCATTGAACACATCACAGCACCACAACAGCAGAAGCTAGCAGGCGCTAAAAGCTACTTATCCCCTCCTGTTATCTGTGTTTGTAGCTTGGGAGAAGCATCCAAACCCAGAAGAGCTCAAAACTGCCTCAAATTATATCAATATTCACACAACATCAGCAACTTTAACAGCCTTTGGGCCATTTCACTATTGTGGGGGTCATTAGTTGACTCTCAATTCATAATTGCAATATTTGCAACGGCACTTATAGGAAACATAATTACAGCATACGGCAGATTGCTAGTGGCTAACTGACTTGCAGTCATGCCTAATGGCCATTTGCTCTGGGTGTAGAACAGGCAAAGTGTTTGCCAGTCAGCACAGCTCAGAACAGACAGCTGTCCTGCACACAGACGAACCAGAACAAAAACGACCACATGTGCTTTTTTTAACTGTTGTTTTTAACTCAACACCCAATAATTGCAAATTTTAACAAAAAGAAAAAAAACGATTGAAATCTGTTTTCTTTTATTGTCTCAGCGTACAAAAGCTAAATGTTGGTCTATGCAAAAAAAGGAAAAAAGCAGACCACGTTTACGCCTAATTAGTATGTTGTACTTCTTGAAAATTAGCAGTGTTATGAAGTCCATCTAAACAGATGTAAATTAGTAGCAGAACCGCAGCAGTTTACATGCTGAGAAGCGCTACGCACGCTAAAAGGCATTTGTTTCTTTTTCATCTGCAATGTTCTCTTCCAATTACAAGGAAAATATGGGAAAACAAAGGATTTATATTCCTTTATAAAATAGGAGACTAATTACAAGATATTAAGTCATTGCTTAGAAAATCTTTCTGAATAGTTCTTGTTCAAAGGCTTATTAATTCAATTATGTTATGCTATGTTTGAAAATACAAATCTATTGAATATTTTTTGTGGTTTTAAGGAAACTGAATTTTATGGAAGCACAAGAATAGCAGTTTATATTCTGTACAAGGTTACAAACCCTCACCCCAACTTTACACAAGGTGCCATTTTATGTTTAAAATTTGATCAAAACTGTACTACATTTTTAATAATTCAAAGGACACAGGATGCTTTGGGAAAAAAGTGTCTCTCATGTCAAGGCCCAGTTGTAGCTTCTCTGTGAAACACACTGAGAGGGTTACCCTGTAACTAAATGAACTTAGAATACCATCATTCCAACAGGAAAAAAAATGTTATCAATAATCTTAACAGCATGAACAAACAAATTGGAGCTGTGGCCTCGACTGCAAATTTCCTCGACTCTCACTGTTGTCTGTTTGCTTTTACAAGCGCTGCTCAGGGTTAAAAAATTCAAATTTCCTAAATTGTCATTAAGTGGAGTTTGTGAGGATGGATTCAGGACCACTTCAAGCCTTTTTTGTGTTAAGAGCGGCACAGCCAAGCATGTAAGCTGTTCATCTTTGGTACTGAGAGGAAGGACATTCACCGAAAAAAGATGAACGGACTGGAAAGAAAAGCATGGATTTCCATGAATGAGTGGATTCTTCTTCACAATATTTTATGTTCAATAACTGTTGTCTAACCCTGCCTTAACTGCCATACCCTCATGGGTGGCAATTTGTGGTAAATGCGTTTGAATGCTTGAAGGACACCAGATGGATAGCAGAATCAATTGTATTTATCATGGCCTCTTAAAGCAAGCTAATCCTGAGGGACAGACCAGATTCATCAGAATTTCACAGAAGTTTTGACATCAGGGACTCAGCATCCAGTCTAGACTCACCAGAGATCTACCCTGGAGCCAGGTCAAGGGGAGAGGGATGGAGACCTCTGCAATTTCTGTCACAGGCAGGATCGGCCCTAGCAAACATTTTTGGTTTGTCCTTGTTACAGCCTCTGGTAACAAGGACGTGTTTTTGATGTGTTGGGTGTGTGTGTGTCAAATGTCTGTTGGTTTGATGTTTATAGGGTTTGAGTTCTGGGAAGTTTTATGATTTTTTCATGCCTCTTCACACGTCTTAACTGTTAGGTCACCATTCTGCAGAGCTGTTTTAAGGATGCAACTCTCCACCAATTGCCAGGCTTGGAGGAACGTTTAAAAGCTCCCAGAAACCCCTGCTCCAGTGACGGCTGAATTCCAGAGAGGAATTTGTTTCTCAGCCCGCCCCTGCTTTCTGCCTGGCAAAAGCTTGTGAAAGTCTGTGGTTTCCCTCTCATAGGTTTTCCCCTTGTTTTGTAATTCCCCTGTTAGATTTAATCTTGTCCTTTGGTCATATTTTGTGTAGTTGTGTAGTCAGGGGCCTCAGCCCTTGCAGGAGCATCCTTGTTAGATATATGACAGAAAGATGCACCTTAATTCCAAAAAGCATACATATTTAGATTTGGAAATTTTGTAATTACACCTTGGCTGTTTGTGTGGTCTTTCTTGTTTCTTCATGATTTTCAACTTTCACCACAGTAGTTTGCAACTGAGTATGTTTCAGCTGTGATGAGAACCAACACCTCTGAGTCTGATAGTTCTCAGATGGTAGAAGTGAAAATAAGATTCAGATCAATTACCCGGGGTCTCCTATAGAGATAAAGTGTGAAGCTAAGCCATCTGGAAGGACTCGGAGTAAAATGGCCACTCCTCCACACTGACCACCAATGCAGTGGTTTAACATTTTGGTAAGAATACCAACTGGACATTTTCCTGGAGAGGAGTTCTGGGCATGTCCAAAAGGTGGGAGGCCCTGTGGCACAGGAGACGCTAGAGAGGTCGTAAGCTCTTGGCTGGCCTGGGAATGCCTCTGTATCATTCTGAAAGAGTTGGAAGAGGTGGCTGGGGAGAAGGGGGGCCTGCACTGTAACTGCTTCCCCAGTAACCAGAATTCTGGAGCGGAAGGTAGCAGACAATGGATGTATGAATGCTGTCTATCACTTCTTTAGCTGCTTTGGGGATCATCTTTTAACCCTCTCTTCTGCATCCTCCTCACTGACAGCATCCACCTTCATGGTAGCTTCAACCCCAGCATCTGTTTCCAAACATCATCACTGTTTTCTCCTCCAACCCATCTCAATCTGCTTCCCTGCATTTATCTCTAAAACATCTACCATGAGTTGGTCATCTGATGGATTAATTCCAGACCCTATAGAGAATCTCAACACTCTCATCCCTGCTACCTCCTCCTCTGCCTCCTGTCTCTGCATCAGAGGCTCTGTCAGCTCTTCGTGTTCTTCGCCAGAACCATCCTAAAGCAAAGTTTGCTTCTGTGGTTCTTTTGGTCTTCATTGAACCATACTGCTGCTCACGAATGTTCACCTCTGACCTCAGCATTGCTTCACTACTCTTTCCCACAGCTTCATTGTGACTCATCAGCTTTATTCCTCTGTAGTTTCCAAAACTCTGCCTGTTTCCCGTCTTCTTAAAAGGAGGCACAAATACACTTCTCCAGTCTTCATCAAAGCCTCCTCTTACTCTCCAAGATCTGGTCTAACAGCTCAGTCTAACATTTTCCTCATTCATCAGATCTTCAAAGTTCTCCACCTGTCAACATATTTCCATCCCTGTCTTTGTTCATCCTAACCTGCTGCACATCCTTCCATTTGTTTCTCTGGCTCACCAGTTCAGATCCACCTCTCTCTCCTTTCTGTCCAATCCGTTATGGAGGTCCACACACAGCCTTAGTTTGGCCTTTACCACATCCTCCTCCATCTCCATGAATCCTGTTAACCACTAAATAAACAAACTTCAAGAAAGAGGACTTTAATTCCAGATGTCATGACTAAGCTTCAAGACATTTATCACTAAAACAGGTATTTTGAAACACATTTGTTCTAAGTACTACACCTATTCTGAGAGCTCGAAAAACTACAACATCAGTTAAATGCCAAAAATCCAGGATGTGGTGCAGCCCTCTCTGTCAGTAAGACATACATTTAAACGCGCCTGACAGTTACTGATGGTGGATCAACCTATGTTTGGCCTGTATCCTATATTTCTGGAATACATTAGGCTGTGATTGACCTTTGCTTTTCTGTGAGTTCCTAAACTTAGCACCACAGCCAGCAGACGTGGCTAAAATGCACATCTTCATACAACCCAAGTCAAAGACAACCTATGGTATGGGACCACATGCAGTCTTAGGCTGCTTTCAGTCAGGGTTAGTTCTGTGGAATCTGTTTGGTTGGGTGGACAATGCTATTAGGTGTTAAACCTTCATCTTGTTAGGTTTGCTTTCACACAAAGGATACCCTCAAGAGTCAAAAGTCTGTTGGTTGGGACTGAGTCTGCTTAATTTGGTCCAAATTCATTTCTGAACCTTGTGTTTGGTCTGTATTCAGACTATCATTCAACAGGACATTTCTGTTTCAAACCAAAGCTTGTAAACAAAACCATTTGACTAAAAATCTCTTCAGTGACTGGCCAGGAATAACGAGGTCCGGGCAAAACAAGATCATGGAAGTCCTGTGTTTTGCAATTTTTTGGGGATAGTTCACTTATTTAAACTTTACATTTTGCCGATCAATTTGTACGTCTGCGTCGACGTCAGGTACAACCCTTTTTACTGCTACTTTGGTACAGTGGAGACATGCTGCAAGATGGTTATGAGGAGCCAACGGCTAAGAAAGTATGCTGATAAATGTTTATGACCTATAGACTACTAGGAGAAGCATTATGTATCACTTTAAAAGTTGTTTTAATGAGTCTGCATTCATCCGATCACATTTCAATGAGTTGCTGTGTCTCATCATCGCGGTTGCTACCTTTCTACTGTGTTTATATCTCGTAATGTCCGGCTGCTCCTGGTGATTTGCCTTTTTTTCTTTTGGTTTGACTTGTCTGAGCTCTCACTCAGTGCAGAGTCCTGTGACCACATAACAAGCTTCATTTACGGTGGCCGTCTTGGTTCAGTTGTTCCGCTCCTAGCACTGAGCCTATTCAGACTGAGGAAACTAAAAGCAAGCGGGAGCTCAGTCTGATTGGAAATGAACCGAGACCATCTTGAAAGATGGGTCTGAGAGCAGTTCCTGGTCCCGGACCAGAGTCCGCTTGGGTGTATTCAGACTGAAAATTTGTTCTGGATCAAAAAATCAAATGTGTCCAGAAAGACTGAAGCAAACCAAACACCAGAAAAAAATGAATGCTGTTAAAACAGGTGCCAACTTGGGGGCAGGGAATGAGAGAGCAAAAAAAAGAACTCCTCAGTGGCCTTTGGAATTATACCCTTTTCAGACGACACCGTGTTCAGACTGTTTTTGTGGTTCTTGCCTATTTAGATTTGCAGGCTGTTTTTCCCCCCACTATGCCCTTAATCTAAGTTCACACGATTTCCCGCCTTTTAGTTCCCTTTGCTCTAAAGCGTTTTCTCTCAAGTGAACAGCACAAGTCAAGAGCTTACAAGTGAACTGAGACCCTCCCTCCCAAGCGGAACAGAGTTCACTTGTCTGATCAGCAGTTCAGGTGAGCTTTCACACTTAGCAAATGAAGCAAAATATCAGAGGAAAGGAACATGAATCAAGCCTGCCAGTCTGAATGTGCCCTTATCTCAAGTCAGTGCCAATGTTTTAGGTCTAATCCCTCCTAACAACTGCAAGTTCTGTAACTGAGCACTTATTCTTCAAATAAAGCCAAAAACTCCCAAATACAAAAAATAACCTGACATTTAATGCAGGAAAAAAAGCAACAGTAACAAATTTATATTCCTGTTATTTTCTTTTTAAAAAATAAATGAAATTTAGAAACTTAAATCCTATTATTTAAAGTCAGTATTTTCAAATGTTTTAATACTTAATCAGCAGTTGTTTTGTTGATTTATGTTTGTTACCTGTTCAATCCATTTTTTAAAATCCATTTCACTTTCACCAGGTCTGGTTTAACAGTCTAAACTTTTTGAATGAACCAACTTTTACATGATCTTCACTTTTAATCCCAGTCTAAGGGCTAAATCCTATAAAGATGTACCCACCAGTTATTTATCATGAATGGGTTGAGTAATGCTTTTGAGTATTTTATTCTGATAAATGGCAAATGGCCCACACTTATTCAGTGCTTTTCTACATTGATTAAGGCCCAAAGTGCACAGAATCATTCACAGACTGATGGTGACAGAGCTGCAAGGCACTAACCATATTTTCATTTCATTTGTAAAATCAAGCATTTTAACAAGATTTGGACTTTTACTTCATCATTTCCAGACTGGCTAAAACTTTAACTGAAGAGCTCAAAAAGGGGAGTTCCACCAAACATAGACTGCTGGCTTTAAAGACTCACACAAATAAAAATAGTGTTTTGGGTGTTTTAACATGTTCTTGAAGCATTTTTCTCATATGATGGAGGGCAAACATTAGGAAATTAAGCTTTAAAATGCATTTTTGAGTGTTTCTTTACTTAATTTTTTCTAAGTCAGAAGCAGAAAAAAATGGTGTTTGAAGAAGAGCTTATGTGAGACATAGAAAATACTCTGACGGGGGACACAAACACCCCACTCCAAGCTCCCAGCAATGGGGAGGGGAAAGGGGTCGGGCTTGCTCCATGCCAAAAGTCCCGCCCACAACCCATGGTGGATTTCTTATGAACTACAACTGCTCTGCAGAAAATATGCCATGGAAAACGAAACAATTTTTTTCCCTCTCATTTAACCTAAAATGGCACAAATACAATTAAAAGATTAAAGATTACATACTGGTACATTAGAATGTACCAGTATTTAAAAGAAGAACAAAAGGTGATTGATGTGGAACTTCAAATGCAATAATATATTCAGCAAATGAAATTCAGGAGAACACAAATACCAATAAATAAACACCTAAATCATTTCACAATTGCACAAACAGGAAGGGAGTTTCCATGGTAATATAAAAAAACTGTAGGTGAGCAAACAAAAAAACATGCACAACAGTAGTGTACCGTATTTTCAATACTATACGGCGCACTTGATGCTTTTTTTTTCTTCAAATAATTGTGTGCGTCTAATAAACTGGATATGGATTTATTCTGGTGTTACTGATGTCGCAGCGATTTTGAGGACTAGATTGCACTTTGTCAAAATGTTTGGTTGGATGTTATTGTGAATATGCTAACGCCACTAACAATTATTTTTTTGAGTGTCACTAACAATGTTGGGAGTTTGCTTAGTCACAGTAACGTTTTTATTTTAGCGCTAGCAGATCCGTCTGTATTTTGCAAACAAGGTTGGAAGTTACAGGAATTGTGAATAAGCTAAGGTGGCTAACCTGGCTAATGTGTAGCATGTTACAAACAAGTGAAGTCTGACTGACTGATGGACTCATCCTTTAGTCTTTTGTCTCACGTAATGCGCCTTATAGTTTGGTGTGTCTTATATATGACATATGTCTGTAAACATTCATTGACGGTGCACCTTATATTCCAGTGATCTCTATAGTGTGGGAAAAACAGTAAACATTCACTGGCAATAATGCTCTGAAATTAGCAGAGCATAACCTGATCTTTAGTGGTGTTCATGAAAAGGAATGTGAACTTCTTGCCCACATGATCCATGTCGTCTGGCATTTTGGATCACCAGGTAGCCTCGGAGCTTTTGGGAAACAGATCGAGGCCTCCGTGTTCAGAGCTGTCTGAACTCTGAGACTCTCAATCAATCTTCTCTTTTTCCCTCTGCCTCCCCCCTCTGTGTTCCTCATCGCTCACTCTACTCAGAGATGGAGGTCATATGTGGTCAAGAGCGGAGAATGGACAATCAGGAGGCAGCCAAACACCCAGAGCAGTTATCACTGCGGCTCTCATCTCACCCTCTCTGCAGGCTTCATGCAGTGCTGCCATATTACCTAGCTCTCTCTGTCCTTATCTTTTGCTTGAGTTTAATACAGAGAAATTCAATAGAATTCTTTTTTTCTATTAACAAAAACTGCAAAGGAGTTATGTTCCAAAGTTGTGAACCTTTGGGAGTGATCTTTTAGCAACAGTTTTTGTTACCTTAGAACCAAAATGCCAAATCAGTCTCTTGGCTTAAGCCTAAAAGGAAGAATGAAGTCATGTTTGTCCAGCGCTCAGAAGCGGTTTCACCTCACAACTTCAAAGTAAGAGCAAGATCTTCAGGGGCCTAAGAGTTAAGTAGTTCACACTCACTGAATACTTTTAATCTGTAGGCCAGCTTGTTAAAACCACCCTTGCCTACAGGAGATATGTGATTGTGGAGGACCTGGAAGTGTTTGAGACAGAACAGACAGGCAGAAATCTGAGCATTGGCTGGAAAGACTTGAATGCAGAAACAGATGTTCTCCCTCTGAGTATATTCCGTTTACACTGTCAGAAGCTCTTAGCATTCCTTCAACAGAAAATAAGTCATTTCCAAGAAACAATTTTCTCTGGAAAAATATCTTAAACTGTTTGACATTATACCTGATTTGATTATAGTGCAGCATGTAAGACATAAGCAGGACTATACGTAATTCATTAGTGTTTCTTCCTAAGTGTTTGTGTTTGTCATTCTTCAATGTGCACAGATGTCATTTGACACTATTCATTTGGCAATGCTAGAAATCAATGAATTTGAGTGATTTTTCTTAGTTTGCTGGTTTGCTTTATAACCATACAATCTGAATTCCACTTTAAGATGCAAATCATTTCACGTTCCATCCTAATGTTACTAAAAGCAGTAACATTTCTCAGAAAATAACTATCGCTTTCATTGTTTTTCTGGATAAAACAATGCAGGAATCTTGAACAGTAGCTGATTATAATGTGCAGAGGAAAGCCCAGTCTAAATCTCATCTGGTCGTGATTCTGCACTGCAAAAACTGAATCTTAAGAAAGCAAAAAGACCTTTCTTCAAGAACAAATGTCTCCTTTGTTTAACTAGAGATCAGAGTTAAAGCTGATCTTTATCTCTTTTTCTTGCTACTTGTGTAGTCTTTTCTCCCGGATGACAAAATAAACAACATGTCACCAGAGCAATGACTCATGAGAACGTATACAGTCACTGCTTATGTGTCATGACCCAAAAGCAAGGAACAGCTTGTGCGTGTCTCAAAGACTCCTCGTAATGGTCCATTCCATCAACTTACAGAGTCTGATCCCCTATTAACCAAAATGAGCTAGAACAATCTAGAAAAACATGAGTCATTCTTGATAAGAGGTGACGGGGCATTTGAAGGAAGGTTTAGAGTGTGATGTGTAACTTTAGAGTGTGATCAAGAATGAAAGGAAAGGTGTAAAAGACTGGGGTGAGAGCAGCCATGTTGCTGGTTCACTCTGATGCAGACAGGAGGCAGAGCTGAAGGTCGCAGAGATAAAGATGTTGAGGTTCTCTTTGTGAGTGATCAGGATGGATAGGAATGGATCATGGTAGATGTTTTGGAAATAACTGCAGAGAAGCAGATTGAGATGGTTTGGATACGTTGAGAGGAGGAACAGTGATGATGCAGGGAGCTACCAGGAAAGAGGACTAGAGGAAGACCAAAGAGGAGGTTGATGGATGTAGAGGAGGGGGACATGAGGTTGGTTGGTGCAGAGGTGAGGGTCAGATGGAGATAATTTGCTGTGGCGACTCGTAAATAGAGCAGCTACAAGACAAATAAGTCTTTTCTTTTGTCATCTTGTCATCCACTTCATCAAAACTGTTTTTTTTTTTACCTTTTTGCATCCTGTGGACATTTTTTGACAACAAAATGTGGAACAAAAATTAGGAATTTATTTTAACTAAATGTTCATATTTTTACAAAGTGAAGGTTATGAAAATTAGCCATTAGGGGTAGAACGAGTCCTTTCAGCAATGATTCATATTGGATCCTAATTTGTGGATGCTGATAGAATTAATAATGACTATTGGTTCATTTTGAGCGATCCGATTCACTGACCTAAAATCGATCCAGGTCATCTTTACCCAAATCCTGAACCAGTGTCACTCAGAGATAAATACCTGGTACTAAACGGTGGAAGGGAAGTTTTTCACATTCCTTGTAAGATAATCAAATCTTAATTAAATATGTGTTAAAAAAAAAGAAATAAACAAGAATAAATATCAAATCTTTAGTTTTCTTTAGTTTCCTAAAGTTCCGCCCACTGTTCTATTTCCACATCCAAATAATCCAAAGGGAACATTCCAGCACACTGTATGATCAGATGTCCTCACTAAATTCAAAGTGTTTCCACACGTTGAACTGGAATGATGGACTGATCACATTTTGCTGGATCACATGTGTGTTGTTCGCTGTGATCGGTACTTGGCCGTTTTTATGTTACAGTAAAAGAAACTTACCATGTCTCAATCCAAATGGTGTTTTCCAACTATGATATTATGGATTCATTTCATTTGATTGAAATTATTTTATAATGGCGTAGTTTGATTTGATTACCAACTTGCCTCAGACGGATCAATCTAATTGAATCCTAGTAATATAAATCGTTTAATCAATTAGCCATGTTTGTTGACATTCTTTTTGTCAGATATGATATAATTAGAAATAACCTGATCTGTTTTTGGACAAAAAATTTGCTTTACTTTTCTAAAGGTTAATTATCGCAGTCTCTTTTTATTTAAAGTAGAACACATTTTATTTTTTATTAATTTGACACTTCCTCGTGGAATTGTTTTTTTCAATTTGCTCTTCATTTCTTTACCTTTTTATATTATTTTTTCAACTTTCTCCAAGTTCTTTTTCGACCTCTTCCAACGTTGCTATGGTAACTGTATCGTATTCTCTCTGTATCCCTCTCTTTCCCTATGTCTCTCTGGTGCACCCGCACTTTCCCCCCACTCTAGTGGCTGGTTGGACGGTTGCTATAGAAACAGACTCATTTAAAAGAAGAGCTAAGAAATTATCTTTTTCTCTCACTCTCCCCACTGCGCTTTGCTTTTGCTCCCCTCGCCTCTCCTCTCTTTACTCACCCCTGCGTATCCACCTCCCTCCTTTACCCTCTTGTGCTTTGCCTCAATCACGGGCAAACAGACCTGCTCTTTTATTCTCCTTTGGCCTGTGCTGTTTGTTGTGAATGTGGAAATCATGTGTCCCTTAAATCTTGAAATCCTCGTGGCATGCTTGGTGTGTTTAATAAAAGACGGGTTATGAAGGAAAAGACAGGTATGAATAATACAATTAGACATGACAGAATTTTAATTAGGTGCTTTGGTGTCTGCGCCCCTGTTGACTCACTGTCATGCTGCCTAAACTCAATAAAGACTTCCTTTCATAAGCGGGAATTAGTAAAGATGCTGCAAGGTGCATGTCATATAAGCAAAATGGGATAGATGATACTAATAAGCGATAACCGTAATCTTATCTCCCCTCTGAAACGGTGACAAATCCCAGCCTTTTGTTCACTTCACCTGTGATGCCATAACTTTCTCTATGGCCACAGGGGTGAGACACTGGATGACGTCTCTGCCCACCCTTTTCCTGCCACCGCTTGGAGCTGCTGGCTTATCTCCTCTGCACCCAAGTGTAACAGGCTTCACTGCGAAGAGATAGTGTCACCCCCACCTCCCCTCGCGCACCCTCTCCAGCACCTCACCCAGCTTCGTTCTCGCCTTTCTCCGCCTTTGCCTCATCAAGCCTCAGCGAGTCAAGTGGAGCTGGGGTGTTATCAGTTCCTGATAGTTATCGACTTACATTAAAACATGAGAGGGTAGAGAGGAGGAACACGCAGATAGAAAGGCAGAGGGAGGATGGAAACACAAACAGAGTGGGTGGTGATGGATACCAGCTTTCATCATTCATAATCATGTTGTCCATCTCCATTTTTAAATTGCTGTTGCTGCTTTTTATCACTGTTTAAAATCCACCAAAGCAAAAGACATAAAAGGCATAGAGGGATTTATTGAGAGTTCAAACAGAACAAAAATACGAGAAACTGCTGGAATATCCACGGAACCAAATCCCTTTGTTAAATCTGTGTAGCTTCTGATAAGAGAAAAAAGTTTGGAAATGATAAAATGCACAATATCACAAGTTACTAGTTGCTGTTTAAGATAAAAATGATGTTTTCGTGCATGAAAAAACATAAAATAGGGGTGTCCAAACCTTTCGCAAAGAGGACCAGATTTGGTGGAATGAAAATGAAAACCATTTGGTCTGACATTCTTTGAACCATTTTAATAACATTCAAAGCAAATGGACTAATTATTGAACATTTATTCATTATTCACATGGAAGTGACCTTCATTAGCTGCTTTTCCATTATATTTATGCACAAAACGTTATCAGAATTCTAGAAATGTTGAAAAAACACAATTTTGCAATTACACTTTCAATGAAATCCTAATTATGCAAACAAACACAAACCAACTCACATGATAAGTCATTCAAAAACATGGTGACACGTGGAAACAATACTTTGATTTACAGCAGAAACATTCAAATTTCTGCCACAGCACTATAGCGCTCATCATCAACCGGCCATGGAGCGGCGAGCTCCTACATGTGGGAGGGGTTATGGATGAAGTCATTTAGGGAAATGGTGATTTTACACAGAGGCTGTAGATCCAACAATTCCACCTGACACCCTCAACTTTTGATGAGCTGTGAGATGCTGTGGGACCTCTGGTGGCGCCTGCTGTGCAGCGCCCAATGCAGCCGGTTCCTACCAAGAAGCGCATTGCTATCGCTATCTAACTCATTTAATTCCAGTCTTCAAGTGTTTCTGTTGGAATTTTGCGAAACATGTCAAATTCAATACACCTCAAAAACCACCTCCTCCAGGTGTAAAACCTTAATTTCAATAAATGCTATTTTTTTAAATATTCGTGTTTCCATTAGGGGAATTTTTATCGCAGTCCAATTTGCGCGACTGTATAGTCAATGGAAACGCAGTTAGTGTCAACTTTTCTTTTTCATTTAAGTTAACAGTTTTAAAAATAAGCCGGTAAGACCACACAACAGTGTTGTCACAGGTTTCCGACAGTTTATGACAGAATTTGACAAATGACAATCAAGAAATCGAACATGCAGCGTTTAGGAAACGCTAGAAACCGCTTAACTTGCATCACCTGCCAAAAGTGACGGCCTAACTGTTAAAGTCACAAAGGAACAAAGGCAAAGTAGTAAGTTCTTTGCTTCAATTTAAACCCAGACACTTTTTGATTTTAGAATTCTAACTGATAAACAAAGCTCTTCAATAAAGCTTAAAATTCTAGCAGAATCTAATGAGCCGTTCAGAGTTCTGTCTTAATAATCCTGAGCCAAAGATGAAGCAGGTTTTCTGCCTGGCAACAGCAAATTTGTGTTTTTTTGTTCAAAAGCTAAAACATGAATTTTATTTCCAATTTTAATGTGTTTGTGTGTGATGGGGGGTGGAGTCTAATTTAATTGAACTCCTCCAGGCTTCTGTGTGAAAAAATGTGTATGTGGGCTTCATTTGGCCCACCTACCGGACTTTGGACATGCCTGCTATAGAATATTAACTCTCTAACTAAATTAGTAGAACTGACTACGTTTTCTAGCACATCACTATCGTACATCTCAGACACACACTAGGAGGAGCGTAAAGGCATCTGGGTTGATGTTTCCCCCCCCTTTGGATGAAAGCATTTCCATATGGTCCTAACTTTTCCTGCCTGGAGGTGGATGGCTGAATTTGGACTGGGGTCTCATGGGACCTGATGCAGATTTGCAGGAGTGGGGTGTTGCTGCGGGCTGGAGCAGGTGTTGGAGAAAATAAACTTTTGGTCCCCAGTGTGACATTGACTCTGGCACTTTGTTAACATTAACAAGTGTGACAGAGTCCAGCCATGACTGGGAGGAAGACAAAAGCAGGGTTCTACAACACACCCACAGTCACATTCACACAGGTTTTTCTGGAGCAAACAAATGAATAGGGAAGAAACGATGAAAATGTAATGAGGGTTAAGAAAAGAAGAGCAGAGTTAAGAAAGCAGCCTAATGAAGTGCTCTACCCAGAGAATTTATCTGTCAAATGATGAAAAAAATGTCAAACTTTGGCAGTTGTGGGGGTAGCAGCAGCATGACTCACACACGACTCGCTTCTGACACGAGTCTTTCCTGCTGTTTTCTATTATTTTCATTAAGTTTATGTAGGCTATGGTTAAAAAGAGGTTTCCAGATTTCTTGATTAGACACTAACCGCATGGGTAAGATGCTCCATCTGGAACCAGCTCATCTGTCGGCGTATAAAAGTGTGTTCCACTGAGTTTGACAGTAACCCCGTCCATTAAAGGAGCTTTCTGTGCAAAATCCCTGTAATGTCAGGATTAAGGTTCCAGGTGTGAAGCAGATGTGGTTTGTGTAAACCAGAGTGACATCACAACAAAAAGAGAACAAATAATAATTAATTTGGCAATTTTACCAATTTTCACAACAGAGGTAAAGAAAACTTTTGTTTGAGCGATCTTCACACAAATTCACACCAGGTTAAGTCTGGAACCTCAACCAAAGTTTTGTTGACCTTTGACCTCGGGAAGAGACTGTCATCTTGAATCACCTCTAATACTAGCTGCAAATCTAAACCCCTCCCTAGGAATTTTGACCCATCACCTCCTAACTCCTCGAGCATCATTGGAAAGCTACTTGGGGAAAAAGATTTTTGGTTTTTAGAAGTTTTAGAGGGAAAAATTTATCAGTGAGGGGAGGTCAAAAGGGGGGACTGGGGGGCGGTGAAGTTAAGGGCCAAGTGCAAAGGCAAGAGCCTGCGGGTCACATAATGCAGCTCGCAGCTTTAATTTATGACTATTTCCCTCTAAAACAGTTGTCTGTACTAAACTGGCAAAGTCTTGCCATGTCTCAAAAAGCATGATGCTTTTCAAAAGTGTTTTGTCATGATAGCAGATTATTTTGTGCTATTTAATTCTTAGTACGGTAAAAACAACACACTGACAAGAGCAGTGTTACCAAGAAAAAATAAGGGTTTGTAAGGTTGATCTAAAAGGGTCTTCAATGGCTAATTATCTGTAAAAATGAAACATCAGTAATCTGACAGTACTGAAGTTCCTAACCTGAGTTATTGTTCTTCTGATAAGGGGAAACTGCATCACAGGCTCAGATAAAGAGCACAGACACGCAAAACATGCACACACTTATCCAGCGGCATGCATAATCCAGGCCAAAGACAAAAGGGAAAACCTTGTGATAGCAATCATTTAATGGATCTGATTGATTCAATTCAATGCGCCGGACAATTTCTCATTCTTATTCCTGAAGATGTCTCTGAATGGATTTTATGTGGGAGGCCCATTCAATTGTTCTCCCTCACCAGCGCACGAGCCTCAGATGAGGAAGAGCGAGGGAAAAAAACGCTGGCAGACAAAGAGACGGAGACACATAAACACAAACCACCTCCACGCAGCGCTTATTTGATATCACAACCCTTTTTTCTTGACATTTTTGCTCGTAGAAAAGGAAACCCTTCTATGCTTTTGATACTTTTATGCTTGACACCTGTGTGTTTTTTTCCAATTTGATTTTTTTAAGGAGATTCTCCTTGGAGAGGATGGCCTGCCTCCTTTCTCACTTTTCCTTTCAAAAAGCTGAGGTTTACCTTTTATCACTTTTACGGAATGCAGAGAAAGAAAAATGGCTTTATTTATCCTTGGAGGTCTTAGAACTCAAGTTTCAGGTGTCCAGTGCAGAAAGCTGCTTGAAACAGCAGTGAAAATATGCTGAAAGCATCCAGCAAATCCCAGGCTCTTCCCTCCCAGGAGACTCCATCTATAATAGGCCTGGCTGTTTCCCGGTGCTCCCTTACTGCAACCCTTTCCAAACATAAATCTCAGCTCTCCTGCCCTGCTAGACTACACCTTCACTCCTGTTAGCTCAGAGTCCTCCTCAGCACATCCATGTTTGCTTCTCTGTTCTTCCTTTTCTGCGTTTCTTTTGTTTTCACACTTCATCCCATCTGAAAGCATCTTCAGGCCCTGCACACCATCACATCTTCACACCATCAAATTCAGAACAACCATTTCTGCCATTCTTTTTTTCCATCCATTCTCTCGTTTGAGCTTTGTTCTTTTTCTAATCCTGCAAACCAAACCTGCTTGAACATTTCTCCTCCTCTGTCCGTCTCTTTTCCCATCATTCCCTCTTGTCACTTCTAGTTCTCTGCATGACCTCCTCCCCGTCTCCCTGCAAGCCCACCCATCTACGCCCATTCAGGCTGGCGTGTCAGGAGGAAGGACAGGTGTCAGTCCTAAAAGAGCTTGAGGGTCTCTCGTAGGTTTGGTGACTCTTTGCTCCCACTCAGGACAGACAGAAGGCTGTGCAGATGTGGACTGAGATGTTTCCCATTTTTGTGTCTCTTGATTATTGAGGATGAAGGACAGCAGCTAACTTGAGCAGTATTGATTTATTTTGATTACATCAAGGTATTCTCCTGGTCTACGACGGAGTTTTAGGGCCACGGTGAGGAAAAAAAATTCTGGCCAACGTGTCAACACAAAGTTTCGAGAAAAAACTCGTCGCGTCGAGATAAAAGTCAAAATAAAGTTTCGAGATTAAAGTCACAATGTTGCGCGAGAGAGATTTTATCTCGTAAATTTATGAGAAAAAAACTCGTAAATTTACGAGATTATTGTGGAAGTGAGCATGCAGAGCAGCAGGTGAACGCCGCGCAGCAGCAGAGCAGACCGACTAAACGTAGTTGAACAGGTGAGCTGAATGTTTATTGATAACGTTCCAAATGTCTGGAAGCTCATTTGTTTGATTTACAATTTATTAAAGTTTTATTTATTGACGGGTTGGTTTGCAGGATCTCTGCAGCCCGATGAAGCCGTCGGGTGACCCTGCAGCTGTTTGCTTGAATCCTTTCTTCCTCCACCAAAGACAAGATCTCTATGTTTGTGTGACGCTTCCGTCTGAGGAGCAGCACTTTTTGCCTTTTTCAACGTTGTAATGCTAATATAACAGACTATTTTCATTCATCTTTGTTTTTTAATGATCAAACGGGTCGCTTCATCTGCAGCAGTGGGCGTATGTAACACTGTTTACTTCCGCATTGGTGATCGGATGACAGGTTTATGACGTAATGTGACAGATGAACTTCAGGATATGTGAATGAAAGGGAGAATAAAGGCTGCAGCGGTCCTCTACACCCAAACGTGTCTCTGAGCTCCTTATTTTACATATGAAAGTCCGCTTTACTGACACCGAACCCCGGAAAGACTGCTACACGGAAAATAATCTGATTTTGAGTCGCCAAAAGACTCAGAATCTCTTTGTTTTAAACCTATAATCCGGAAATAAAGCTTCACAAAAGGCTCCATATATTTCATCTTCAAGATAGGCTCCGATAAACGGACAACTGTGTTTTCTCCTTGTTAATCTATGAATTTTTCCCGTAAATTTACGAGTTTTTATCTCCTAATAAAATTACTTTTTTTTGTGGCCATAAAACTCTGTCGTAAACTCTTAAATAAGCCACTAGCTCACTAACATTAGCCATAACACTGAATACTCCTGAAAGACTCAGCTTCACTGCTCTCGTGCAACATTGCGACTTTAATCTCGAAACTTTATTTCGACTTTTATCTCAACACGACGAGTTTTTCCTCGAAACTTTGTTGGCCAGAATTTTTTTTCCTCACCGTGGCCCTAAAACTCCGTCGTACCTGGTCAGATTCCAGAGGACTCCAAAAACTGTAACCTGATATGCAATGAGGATTTAAAAAGTAGTATTCATTTGCATAGTATCCTTTAAAGCACAATTACGGCATAGAAGGTGGAGCAGCTGTTAGCTCTTTGAACCCGTTTCCTTAAGAAAGTAAAAACTTTCTCTTTTTTTAAGGCAGACTATGTCTGACACCCATTTCCTTCCCTGTAATTACTTTACAACAAGCTCAAATTTAAGATATTTCATAGAGTACATTTTCAAAGGTACATCTTTTGTACCATCCAATTAGTGCAACAGAACCGGTGGGTTGCATTTAGCGGCCTTAATGGCCAGTTTTTTCAGGTTTGACTAATCCTGAGGCTGCTTATCCAAGAAATCCTCATCAGTGTTCCCCCATTAGCTAAAAAATCCCCACAGACAGGAAAAGGTTCAGAGGTTTTCTGGGCTGTATAGTCATAGAAAACATTTCTTGGTCTGTTTTTCTTTAGTTCACAGTTTGTTAAATGGGTGTTTGACCTGACCCTCTGCATCTGGTCAACTAAAAAAAGCTGTTCAGCTGAAAGAAAACTGAGATTCACAGAAGTGCTGTTCTTTTTTCATTTTTCTTTATGCCTCTCTTTGAGCCTGAAGCAAAAACATCATAAAGTGACCCAAAAGATGTCTATTTATTTCATGTAGTGAATTTGTTTTCGTTTATTTAGGAAGATTTTGCTCAGCAATGATGACACAGATGAACCTTTATATTTGGAACTAAGTGTTGTGGCTTCATCAATGCCTTTGCGACTGCACATGATGAAAAATCTGATTAACCAATAAAACAGCGCTCACAGGATTTCATTCAAAGGATTCAGATGTATTCTCTGAAGCATGATTGTCTAAAGCAGTTTGATTGGAACAAAGCATGAAATCACAGACAGCTGATGCAGATGGAGAGTGTAATGAGTGGGTCAGTGTCTCAGTCTGGCTGCATCTCTGGCATCAGTTCAGAAACAAACACATTTGGGGAACTCGCAGGATTTATATCTTCCTCAAACCCCACTCTGATAAAAAAAAGTGTTTTCAGTGTTTATAACATGTGCTTGTTTCTGATGATGGAGGACATACGATTAGAAAATTAAGCAGAAAATTGCATTTCCGAGTATTTCTTTATTCAAATCACTGTGAATCAGGAGCAGACGAAAAACTGACATTTAAAAAAGATTGTGGCGTTAAAAAAAAAGATGTTGGGTGGACCAAAAGCTCCCTGTTCCGCTCCATTGCTGGCAATTTTTGTTGCACCATTAGGGGTTTGAGGGGCTGTAAGATAGCGGAAGAGCATGTAAAAAGATGGGTGATGGGAAGTGGGGAAGGGCTTGCTCCACGCCAATGGTCTCATCCACATCTCAGAGGTGAACTTCAATAGATCTACTGCCGCTCTGCAGAAACTATGTCCTAGAAAATGATACAGATCTTTTTTTTTTACCTAAAAATTAAAAGAAATAGTTTAGAAAATAGTTTAAAAGATGATCGGAGTGAGACTTTAAGCATATCAAACAAGTGTGAGTGATAGATGTGTTTCCTTATCTTCATTGTCAACATCCTGGTGTGTTTCAATACATTTCCCTACATCTTTACATGCTGTAGCTGCAAAAGCGTTTCTGAATTCACCGTCAGACTTCTGCCTGTGAGTTTGTCTGTTGTTTGATGATTCAGAGAAGAATTACACTTCTAAAGGGCGAAACAGCAGGGGGCTTTTCATACAAACTGACTGTGCTAAGTCAGAGGAAGGGGAGGGATTCAACATTTTCGGGGTTCTTTAAAGACTAGCAGCAATCCAAATAGTAATTTGGCTAAGAAAACATCCTTAGATATAGATTTCTTCAACCGTTTTGGAGAAGTCTGGGAGAGAGGTGAAGCATTTCATGAATTTCAAACAAGTTTGTGGCTTGAAGGACACCTTGAGAGACTTTTCTGTGGATTCCCAGATGCCTCTGCAGCTCATTTTAGGTGTAAATCTTTTGCTGATGTCAAACATTAAACTTTTATGGTCCAGCTGGGGTGCTGGAGAAATGAGCACTGAGGCCAACTGGGCTCTATCTTTCTTTTGCCTGTTTTTGCTTCCTGAGCTCTCCTGCTCTGCCTCTGTTTATCCTCAAACATCCCCTCTTGTCAACAGATTAAGCCTGAGCCCGCTGTCTCTGAGTGTCTTCATCTCTCCCTGCCTCCATCTCTCTGTCTTTCGGCCTGTCTCTTTACATCTGAGACTCTGCTCTGTTCTTGTGACGGGAGAAAAGAGGGGGAGAGAAATGGGAGAAAAAGAAAGGGTATATGTGCAAGTGTGAGGAGTTAGATGGGACAGGTGCTGGCGGTGCAGGAACGGCTGCTCTCGCCCTGTTTGCATGATCAGGCTGCGAAAACGTTCAGCTCAAGCAAAACTGCTGTTCAGGAATCAACTGGAGCTTCATCGCCTGTGGCCAGACCAGAGCTGGTAGCATAGTGGCAGTTTGCTATACTTCAGACGCACATACTGGGACAAATGGTAATTACTGGGGCCCACACAAGAGCGGTCAACCACACCGAGCTGTAGTGGGTCTGCGATGGGAAGCCAGGCACACCACGGCGCAGAACAGTAAATCAGGCTCCTCAGACACAAGCAGTTTGAGCTGTCAGCAGCAGAAAGCAGGCAACAGACACCTGGAAGAGTCCAAACAGGCTAAACACACATCAGACTGCAGCTGCTGCATGTAGGCGACAGATTCACGCTGATCACATTTACAGGCTTACACCAGCTCAGCAAGAGACGCTGCTGCTCTGCTCTGTTCTTCTTCTGCCCTTGCTCCGCTCTCTGCTGCTCAGCTGCTCGGCTCTTTTGTTTAGTTCCTGTCTGCCTTTTGGTTGGATTCTGGAATCTTTGCCATCATAGCTTGGCTTAGTTTTGGCTGAACTGCTAGACCCCAGCCTTAAATGTTTTTTATTTTTTATTTTTTGTGTATCCCTCCTTCATGTGCATCAGACTGAAAACACAAAGTCTAATTGTTCTCCAGCCAAAGGTGGTCAGCTCTGCTGCAGCCGGAGAGCTCCTCTTGACTCTCTTGTCTGAGAAGATCATCGTCTGTGCTTCATCACACCGGCAGCCTGCGGCACCAGGGACCCAGGTGCTGAGGCAGGTATAAGAGGCACGCGCTCACACGCACACACGCGCTCACACGCACACACAAAAAAACATCTAACTGCTCTGCCTCAATTAATCACCTGTGTCTTGACCATCCCCAAACACAGACCCACTGTGGCTAAGGTGTGTGTGCCCAGAGAGGGCGATCTATCAAGGTGATCGATAAACAGGGACATTAATATTAGTAATGGCTCTCGTCTCCACTTCAGTGAATATGTCTCCTTCTTTAAGGTGAAATATGATTTTCTGCTTTGGCACCTGAAGGCTTGCAGCAGGGCCGCGGGCACGTGCACGCGCACTGAAGACTCTACCTGCATGCTAAGATCCGGATCCAGTTTTCTCTGTGCCCCATCACCCCCCCCCCACACACACACACACATACACACACATCCACGGACACACTGACTTTCTCTCTCTAGGGACATTTGCGCTGTTCTCCACTTTCACTGCGCGCACATTGTTACCAACAGCGCGCACGTGTCTGGCGCGTGCGTGCGTCATGCGTGGGGAAAATTGATCCGATGTGAGTCCTGTTAAAGCCCAGCGACCGGACTGTGCGCTGGATCCTCGCATCATCAATCATCCCCGGCTGGCAGGTTATGCGCAAAGATTGGGCTTTTTGCGTGCCCGAGTGGACCCACACTGCGCTCAAATCGTGTCAACCGAATCTGTCCACTCATGCGTTTCAAAGGTCACGTCAAAGCAATGTCGTGTGCAGATGCTCCACATCTCTGCGGAGAAAATGTGCTTGAAGAGGGATGATGAGGGCTGCGCGTCTGCCTGCGCCGTTTGGCTTCTCCTCCAGCGGGGCAAAGACCCCAAAAGCGCCGCGACTCTTTCCTAAAGAAAGTCATCAAAATGCCCAAAGAGCATAGATTTCTGCCAGCATTTTTACACACACACAAAAGCAATTAGCGATTAGTTCTTGCAGGAAAAGCACTATAGTCCAGAAGTGGCGGCGCAGACAGGAGGAGACCCGCAAAGCGCGCCGGAACCGCAAAAACTGACACAACACAAAGAGCAAACAGTTCTGACAAACTTTCCTCCATCACCTGAGCTCACATCAGCTCTGCTCCTTTAACTCACCTGGGTTTAAAGTGATGACCAAAGTTATGATCCACAAGGCTGGCATGGTTCAGCCACGCGCGTTCACTCTGCTCCCCTCGGCTCCGTTCCCCCCATCAACTCCTCCCGAGCGGCTGGATGTGGCTGGAATCCTCTCTGAGTCATGGGAGTGAAGAAAGACTAATCTAAAGCAAGAAACACCCCATGTCTCCCAATAATCTCTATTTCTTCTTTGGTTTTCTCGCTTTTACAACTGTTTCAGATGTTCGTTTTCCTTTTTCTTTCTTTGTTTTGTTTCATGTGTCTGCCTGACTCCTTTTTCCACTCTACGCTGAATATTCCCAATAAAACGGACCAGAATTCCTCTTGCTCTTTCTCTCTCTGCCCCCCTCCCCTTAGACAACCCACCCCCTCCCTCATGCGCTCCAGCCCCCCCCCGCTCCAAATCCCTGTTTTAGACTCCGCAGAGGGGAGGGGGGCGCCACAGCGGCCGCAGCCAGAACTGCGCTTCAGACGAAAAGTGATTTCATTTCCATCCCTCCCGCAGCACTTCACATATTACTGAGATGTTCTGCCGCGGCGCGGGGATTTTCCGCTTTATGGATGGACTTTTCTAACAAACACAACAAGAAACAAGACACAGGACTCTTATGAAACCAAACAAGGTCAAACAGAAGGACAGCTTTGAAAGGGACCTGAGTTCAAACCCATTATAGATTTGAAATTTTATTCAAGAAAAGAGAACCGTTTTTTTTTATTTGTTTGGTTTTTATCATCCTGAAACCAAACACAACACTTTGATATTCTTACTATGGGACTGGGCCTATATAGTAACTGTCTTCTAATAGTAACAAAACGTTACTTTCACTGTCACGGTTTAAAGAAGCACTCTGATGCAAATGGAGTTTTTGGGGTTTGTCATAGGGCTGCGTATCACCAATCATTTCTAGAACTGATTCCAATCACCAGAACCTGGATAGATTCAATTTGCAATCATTTCAATCCACTTCAACTTTGAATTTACACATTTAGACATATTTGTATAGAAATACATGAATAATCTATGTATGATTTAACCCTTGTGCTATCCTAGGCACTTTAACATTGGGAGTTGGGTCATCTAGACCCACTAGACAGTGCTCTGAACCTTTTTTCTTCAATGATTTGTGATCTTCACTGGTGTCCATGGATTACATGAAATCTTTCCACCTTTATCCACCTTTGTCATGGTAGGGAGAACACGTCAATGTGAGGGGGGGGGGTCATCTAAGATAGAACAAGGGTTGAAGATATTAATCGGATACAGTTCACATACTTTAAAATGTATAATAATAAACCACAGAGATTGTTAATACCATACATTGTTACATGGTTTCTTAAAAAGAGAAGCTCCAACAAAAATGGGCAAATCATCATGTTTTGTCTCTCCTGGAGAGCGGTTCAGGTTGGCCACTAGGTGGAGCTTTAGCATTGCAATTTATTGCAGAAGATTTAAGCAAAAAAAACTTCTTCAGACTGCAAATGGTTACTTTAAAAGTATTTCCATCAGAATATTCCTGGCTGTGAGTATATTAAAGCTGTTCATTTAGTCAGCAATGTATGTTTAGGTCAAACAAGTATTAGCGTTAGCCGTCCTATGAGAAATTCCATTATACGTTAGCATTAAGCTAGCAGTTTTTGGCATTACTGCTGTTATGCGTTAGATCACCGGAAAAAGAAAAGCATAAAAGGTTGATCTCTACTTTTATAGATCAATTCAGATCTATTAATCGATTTTATCAACTCAGCCCTATTGTTTAGACATATTTTTTGGGGCATTTTTGTCGTGATGGAGGTTGATAGAAAATTAACCTGAAAATTGCATTTTCGCATATTTCTTTATTTAAATCGTTGTGAATGAAGGTGAAAAGATAAAAGAAGGATTTTGGAAAAAGGGCCTATTTTTGACGTAGAAAAACCGTTGGGTGGGTTGAAGTCTACCTCCTCTGCTCCATTCTGATGCTTCCACTTGGAGACAAATAGATCCATGAAGGTCTTTGTTTTCCTCGTCTGAGCTGGAATCTGCATCTAAACTGTACGATTGGATAGCTCCAGTGTTGCTCACCATTTTTGTTGCTCCTGTAGTGTTGGGTTGGGGTTGTGAGTGGCTGTGTACTAACAGGAGAGTGTAAACAAGGGGATGAAGGGAAATGAGGGCAGGCTTACTCTGCGCCAACAGTCCTGCCTCAGACTCAGACAAGAATTTCTAATGAACTTCTGCTTCTCTGCTGAAACCATGTCCTAGAAAAGAACTTTTTTTTCTGTGATTTTGGCTGAAACAGCATAATTACAATGAAAAAACACTGGAAACCCTTTGAAAATAGGTCAAAGATAATCAGAGTGGGACTTTAAGGTAACCTGTCTATTATTGTAGGGTTATGTTTTTAACAAAACAAAACAGGCAAAAACCACTTGGATTAATTTAGTATAGACTCATTTTTAAATATCATCAAACAATTGGTGTATATTTATGTTATTTATCTTCTCACAATCATCCTAAAACCTCCTCCCTCGTCTATCGCGCTTGTTTACTGCGCAGCCTCAAGAAGGTGGTTACGTTTGAATGAAGTGCCATGGTTTTGATGTGCAGGCTCCTCCCACACAGCCTCCCTGATATCATGATGCTACTCCTCGCCAGCTCAATCATCCTCTGCTGCTCCGCCTCACCTTGACCCTCCCTCTGACCCCATGCTCCTAATGATGCTCCTCTTCATGAAGAGGACGGTGGTGATGGTGGAGTCGATAGCAGCAGCCAATCGTGTCTGAGAAGGTTGGAGACATTTCTATCCAAACATTTTGATATATAGAAGAAAGACATAGGCTGTTAATTTGATTACATATGCTCATGTTAAATCAGGTATGCCTTGTTGTCAGGACAACAGCCTCTTTGTTTCAGGAAGACTTTATAAAATTTCCATCCTCGTGTTTTTTACCTTAACAATTTCAAGAAATAGATTTCCCTTCAAATTAGTTTTTGTTAGAAGGTAGCATCGGACAAAAGGATGTGATAAAAGGATTTCTTTTTAACACAATTTTTCCATAAGGGAGACACAAATTTCTTTGTATTTTCACTTTCCCTCAAACTCAAAGGAGCAAATGTTTGTTTTGTGGATGTCTGATGGACTTTTCACGCATGTACCACTGATGTATGACTTTTATTTTGCTTATACGGCGCACATACCCCTTTCAAATCATGAATCACTAATGTATTGAATATAAACAGCCCAATAATCACACACGGTTTGTGTTCTATGTTGATTTATGTGTTCTTTGCCTGGTTTATTTGTACTTCTTCCGTGGTTTTAAAGTGGTTCATTGGTGATACATCTGTGAAAATCTCTCCCGTTTTCCACGTATATTCATTTAGGACTAATTTTCATCTGTGCAGTATTGACAGCATGTAGGTAGTGGATGTGTGACACGGCCTTTGGGCAAAGGGAGCTGCAGAGCTTGGGCGGGTGGCTGAGAAAAGGGGGGGATCTTTGATGACCCTGCTGAAGCTGAGACAAGCAGACGATGATGGACGGAATGATCTTATCTGCAGTGCGTCTCACTGACCACTGTCAAAAAACTGCAAGAACAAGTTCCGTTCCAAACATCGTGAAACAGTTTTGGAGTTCGCAATTCTTTTTTTTTTTTTTTTTCACAAAATTCTTTTGTTTTTAAAGTCCCCCTCCGATGAAAATCCCGTTTTTTTTTCAGACTTTGACATGTACTTGTGGCATTTTTCTTATGAAAGTGAACAAATGTAATAAGAAATCCTTCCATTTGTGCATTTTGGAGTATTTCTCCTTTTAAATTGCTGTCAATCAAACTGTCGCAAAGATGCTGGGTTTGACTTAATGAGCAAATGTGATGACACAACGGTCCAGGAGCGCATGGACGTTGCACAAGCTCCCTGATTTGCCCCCCCCCATCCAGCGTCCATGAGCTTAGGAGCGGCAGAAGAGAAGATACACATTGCTGCTTTTCCTGCGCGCAATTTAAGTGCGTCCAAGGCTGGACTTTGTTGTTGGCTGCACTTTTAAACTTAAAGTTCCAATCGTGTTCTCCGTTTGTATGTACCGAGTTTGAAGGCTTGCTGTCCTGCATTAACCAGATAGAGTATAAATAAAAACAAATTAGGTCAGGGAACCTTTTTATTATTGCCTCCATAAAAATAAGATAAATATTATGAAGTTCAGAAGGCCCGAGCAGGCTGGCTCCCCATCCAGCAGCTGGTCTCAGTCTGGTCGCCAGCTCACCTCCTGGGAGCCGCCACAGTGCTCGGGGTCGCTCCAGCTCCATGGGCCCTGCAACAGGCTGTCCAGGGTGTACCCGTCTTTGCCCAACAGTAGCCGGGACGGGTACAGATGGGCGATTTGGTTCAGACGGGTACAAAATTGCACCGCATCGCTGAAATAGTGCCCATCACACCACTCAGATCGCGCCGCTGGACCTCAGATGGCGTCTGTACCATTGGCCTAACATTGAAATGGTCAATAGTACAGACGCCATTCTCTGCCACTAATTGTGTTTGGTGTGAACGCAGCTGAACTGTAACCCGTAATCCTAAACTTAACCCTTCCTCTGGGTCAATGCAGCCCAGAATAAAGTTCTGCATTGGCCGCATGTATTTAGAAAATAACGTGTGAATAGTCACTTTCTTTATGGTATTTCCTGGAATTTGCTGTGTAGCTTAATTTAACAATCTGCTGCTGCAATGTAGCCTAAATTCTAATGTCATTCAAAGCATTTTTCATGGACTAATCAAATTAATCTGTCGTTTTCATCAGGCAAAATAGCAAAATATTATAAATTGTAGCATAAATTGGAATGTTTTGCATTATAATAGCTTAACTCATATGTGTTTTTATTGTTAATATTTAAAAAGTACAACAATTTCTTTACAGGATTTCTTGAAACAGTTTTGGTTTAGTTGCATCATTTATCTTTTTATATTCTCAGCAGCAACACGATTTCATCAGACACAGCAACATTCTGCAGCACATAGAAAATAAGAAATACTCTTCATTAAAAAAGATCTATCATCTACGGCATAAGTTACAGGTAAAAGACCGGATTATTTGATGCTGATCATGTTTTCTTTTTGTTTGTTTTTATTGTAATAAAGGGCACATTAATACCTGCTTAGATGACTAAGAAGGAGATTTCTTTATCGTCACTTAAGCCTCATTGTAAGCATGCAAGCAGTTTTCACAAATAAGAAATAAATAAGAGAAACAGACAAATAAAACTCAAGTCTGCAGTTTCTTGACTCCATAAATGGAGACTGTCGGTTTTTATAAGAAATATAAATTTGAGGCAAACATTAAAGGAAATTGTAATACATTCATGGAATTAATGATCAGTGATGAGTTTGAGAACAGCTTGTTCTGATTTATTTGAGTGCACTGCCCTCTGCTGGACATCTGTCGTAATAGCCATAAAAGTTAAACTTTTTAAATATTTAAAATCTGCTAAAAAAACTACCACAAATCAGACTAGTCGTGAGCCTGGATACTCCTGAAAAAACATCATTTAAAAAAGGAAAACTTAAAAGATTTTATTTCATGAGAACATTTTTATTAAATCACTCTTAAATAAATGTGATTTTTTTTCTTCCCACCAAAACAAATAGTAGTAAATGAACTATTACCAAATAATTTGCTTTAATGCATATGTCAGAGCTTTTGAAAAGTAATTTTTATATCCATGAAACGACGGCAGGTTTTCCTAAGAATCTACAGTGTTTGTGAATAAATTTAGCCTAATAGACCGCTGTTCACAAGACAAAAAACAAAAACAGGAAACAGATGAAAATAACCCAAATGAATATTTATTGAAGTCAACAATTGAACTGATCGTCTAAAAAAAACAGAAAAGAAAATAAAGCAGGAACAAATGCTTTGTGGACAAAACAGCCAATAGAAGCAAAACCCACCACAGCATGTGTGGGCGGGTCTCACATGACATCATCCGTCATTTTACAAATTAACACACATGACAGCACTATTCCCGTGGGTTATGGATATTTACTAGAAAGGAAGACTTTTCATTCAAAAAGACCAAAAAAAACCCAACATTTTATTAGTCATGGAAATAAGAAACATTTATGTGTATGCAACACACATAAAGAGTGTCTCCAGAGTCTGTTTAGGTCACACACTTCACACTCGTACACAAACACACATTCACACACATATGTACAAATATTCACAGACGCCATGCCTGCTGTGCATATCCAAATATGTGTGTGGATGTGTTTGTATCCCACGTGTGTACCAAAGTGTGCACGGATGCATGTCAGAGTCTCCTGTAAAGGCAATGCTATATACATGAAAGGATTCTAAAACGGCCGTTGAGACAATGAAATATGCAAAAAAACTACATTTCTAACATTCAAATTTTGCAGAATCTAACTTTAAGGAAATGAGAGGGTTGAGAAATGAAAGCGACACACTGAAGATTATGCACAACTTTTACAAAACCTGATTTAAAAAATAGATTGGCTCTACAAAAAGAAAAGATATGAGTGTCTGCCTGATGAGCGTCAGAGTCAGCCGCATGTGGAGGGAGGAGAAGCCAAAGCTGCTGTTTGCTGGCATCTGGTGACAAACGGCCATCACTGCACTGATGTGTCCCAGCTCAGCCACCACCCAATGTGGCTTTCATGTTTGCAGTAGCAGAGGGAAAGCAAAAATCAAAGGAGTCCGCTTTGGTTGTTTGCCTTGGAAGTTGTTTGGGGACGACTGCACTTTTGAGAAGGCGCAGCTGGATTAAACTGGGGCACGGCTCATGTTTGCAGATTAGAGGACGGCTGGGAGGTCTGCTGGGCAGACCGCCGCTCCTGTCTCAGGGGAGGAGCTTCTTATCTCCAGAAATATCTACAGTAGTTTCAAACCCTTCTCATGCAAGCTACATGCTAGCACATCGAATAAGACAAAGGACAGGACACGAAATCACAGGCAACTACAGGTCCATCAACTTTTATTAGACGACACTTCTGTTGAGAATGAGGCAGGTCCTCCATTCTTCATTCACAGAGAAGTTAGACTGAGGCTAAATACAATTCATCGCTTACATCTTTGAAGTGAGCCGCTGGCTCAGTGAGACAAAGCCTGTTCTCTGGTCTGCAGACATGAGACGAATAAAACGCTGAAGGGGGACATAAGCAGTGTTGTGATTTCTTCTTCACTAAAAACGTCCAATAAAGATCGTAAACTCTCGCCGCCTCTGCATCCTGTTGAGGAAGCCGCCTCTGCTGAAAGTGCGTGAGGTTTTTCACACGGTGGCTGCTGCTGAACGTTGACCTAACATGCAGCCGAGGCTGGAGGAGATTCCTGAAAGTACAAAGCCCACCAGGAAAGGCCTCAGCTTTGAATCTGTAGCGAGGGGACGTCTCGAAAACTCCCTAAACACTGCATCATCATCTTATGCAGGGAATTAGCCATTGTGGAATCCAGGCAGCAGCTCGTGGGTATGGGTCTGAAGGAAAAGAAAGAAGGGAAAGCAGCTGACCCGACTTCAGATCCCAGAACAGAATCACTAGATGATAAGCCTTCTAGCTGCGCTACTTGTTTTCAAAGCAGCAGGTAGCAGTTAAGGACAATGTGGGGAAACAAACAAAATCCCTGATCAATTGGAAAGGTTGGAAAAATGATTACAGACAGAGCGGGACTGACAGAGGTGAAGGGATTCCTTTCCAAAAGCCTCCCACAGAGCTCCATCGGCTACCATCCAGAGATGCTAAATCCTAAATAAACAAAGATGGGCGAGGAGAGTCGACATCGATTCGGAGATGGTGATGCGGAGGAGAGGAGAAAAAAGGTGAAGGTGGATTGGGACGCAGACGGGTTGATTGATTAAACCATGAAAGAGGCGGATGCGAAGCAGAGAGGAGAAGAGGGCATTTAGGCTCCTAAATGACTTTCTTCAGCTAGCTCAGCCCAGACCGGGAACAATGCCTGCCAAACCAAACCTTGGCACGTGCACAGTCCACCATCCAGTACCTCTCAGTTCGATTGCAATCAATTCCACCGGGCTCAGTGGCGATCGCACGGAAAAGGCAGGCTCCCAACTCTGAGAAAACAGTTCATTTAAGGGAATCTTTTGTAAAGCTGGTAAATGAGTTTCATAGCTACAAATTTCCTTTTGTTTTTACCCAACAACATTTGATAGAATTCACATGGGCGGTCCTGTCTAACCTTGAGTGGAAAACGCTCCCTGTCCTGAAGCGGCAAACATGCCAGCTTTTTAGAGGACGTCTATGATGTCACTACTCAGCGAATTTAGCGCCAAGCCTCCAAGAACAGTGGTCTGTTGCCGGGCAGAAAAAGGGTGAAGGTGAAAGCTAGATTCAGCAGAGCACTACAAACTCCATGAAAAGACTGGGACACCTTTCAGAGTTTCTGTCCTTTCAGCTCCTGCTACACTGTAATGTTTGTCGGGTCTGACGGGCGACTCAACACGATGCACAGGATCAAGCCCCACAAAATCAACACACACATTTGAAATCAGGATTATGGAGTTTGTGACAGAAAAACCATCAGACACTGTAAACCGTTAACACTGACAGTAACACAGAGACGCTGCAGAGAGAGAGAGAACAAAGGGCAAATCAAACTTGAAAAACATCCTTCATTCAGTACAAATATTTGCAGATAAGGTTAGTTTTTATCGCAACATCATAGTTGTTAAATTTACAATTTTCCCCCAGATATTGATATTTTCGACTGCATGTCCACGCATGTCATAGAAACAGGCAGGCTTTTTTAGAGTATATGCGTTACTACTGTCAGTAACAGGATGAATGAAAGAGGAAAGAGAGAGACAGAGTGTGTATTTACAGCACACCAAACATTTTTCGTCTTGTAAAAAGAATGCTATATAATTTATGTATATATATATATATATATACTGTATATATATAAGTATTTATTCATATGCTTGGCTGCACAAGGTGGGAATGCTATTTTTGCACCAGTATTGGAGGTTTTTAAGAGAGGAAAAATCTTTGCACCTGGATTTAGAGGTCAAATTGAATTCTAAAAGTAAGAAATTTAGTTTGTGAGTCAAAATTGTTGTTTAGACAGAGTTGTGTCTTGTTCTGAGACGAAAAGGATGAGTCAGGTTTGGTAGAAATGTCAGAAAAAGAAGGTGTGGAGGCTGAAGAAAGGAAACATTGTGAGGAAATGTCGGAATGTGACTTACAATTTCTGTTTTCGCAGCACGTAAGAGAAGGACGCTTGTGTGACAATGTGATAATGAGTCAAAATCAAGTTAGTAGAAAGTCTGGGTCTGTTCATCTGAGCGTCTACAAGCATCAAGTCTGTGTGAAAACACTGGTTTGTTCAAAATTTGACGTGTGTCTGTGTGTGTGTGTGTTTTAAATTCAGTTCATCCGAATGTCAGTGCAAATTCTCTCTTCCCTGTATCAAACCAAAGAGGGTAGTTGAAGCTCATGTCTTTATCCCACCCACAGTTCCTCCCCTCCCCCCCACCATCCCTCAGACAGAACCGAAGAGAAAACAAACAGAGCTTTGTTTCTTTCCTTCACTCCACCCCTACTTCTCCTCTGCTGCTCCAGCATCTTTTCTTTTCCTCCAGCGTTTTCGTCCTTTGACTAGATGAAGTACTCCTTCTTGTCGTCCGCTCCAGAGTGGCCTCCCTCGGCGTTGATGATAGCCGTGTCAGCGTCAGGGGCGTCGTCCGAGCCCTTGGCTTCGTGGGTCAGATACGTCCCTGTGGCACAAGATTGACGAAGAGCGCCAGTGAGCAGCAGACAGACAGAGAGGGCAGTCGATGCGTTAAAGTAAACCTCTGGAAGTGGTAAAGCCTGGGAGCTCTGACAGCTTTATGGAAGGAACATTTCTGTGGGACACTTTTTCTTTAAGCCCAGAGATAACCAGCCTTCTTAACACCTTTGGGAGTTATGCAAAAATAAAAGGATAAAAGGAATTTATAAACAATCCAATTCTCCTTTTTATTAGAGATCATTAACTAAGCAAACATTTGTATTACTTAATATGATGAAATTACAGAAACATTCTTACACAAAAAATAACATTTATTAAAGATTTGCTCCAATGAAATCCATGTTTTTGTTTTTTTCTGATAATGGAGGACATTCACTAAGAAAGTTAAGCCCAAAATTGCTTATCTGAGTATTTCTTGATTCAAACTGTAAAAATGGGGCAGACAACAAAAGGCCATTGGAAAAAGCTTGTAGTTCTTAAAAAACAAACTAAAATCGGCGAGCCAAGCACTTCCTGCTCTGCTCCATTCTGATGCATCCACCTGCAGACAAATAAATCCATGAACGGCTTTGTTTTCCTGTCTGAGCTGGAATCTGGACCTGAACTTTATGGCTGGATGACTCCAATGTTGCTTGCCATGTTTTTGCACCAGTAATGTTAGGTTGGCTGTAAGCTAGTGGGAGACAATGGCTGCGGTTACATGGACAAAAGTAATTGGAATAAACACCTAGTTATAATCAGATGTAGTTTTTCTGCGACCATGTACACAGCTACAACTCAAAGGTGAACTTCCCATGAACTACTCTATAGAAACTATGTCTTATAAAACGACAATTTAAAAAAAAAAATCATTTTGGATAAAAACGGCAACCATGATTTAAAGACAGCTGGGAACACTTTAAAAATAGATCAAAAGATTATGGGAGTGGAACTTTAAAGAAGCAGATAAAGCACAACAGAGGGGCCAAAGTCATCCGCTCATCTTCTTTTCCTGCTTTTGAGCCGGCCATGGGGTTGCTGGAGCCTATCCCAGCTACACCAGGGCAAGGGTGGGGTTCCCACTGGACAGTTCGCCCATCCCATCAAAGGGCCACACTCCTATTCACAGCTATAAGACAATATTAAAAGTCATCAGTCCACCTTTGAAGCATGTTTTCAGAGGAGGAAACCAGAGTGTCTGGAGAAAACCCACGCATGCTCGAGGGGAACATGCAAACTCCACACGGAACACGGAAAAGACCCTGCTGGGATTTGAACCAAGACCTTCTAGTGGTGAGGGGAGAGTGCTAACCATCAAATTACCATCCACACATTCTAAATCATAAAAGCAGGTTATTAAGAGAAGATCTGATGGTTTCAAGAGTTAATGTCCTCACACAGTTTGAGTAAAAAAACGAAAGCAAAAAGCCGGCCTCTCCTGGATCCAGGTTTCATTTCAGGACCCAGTTGACCCGTCTGATCTTTTTTTTAAATCTGACTGCTGTGTAAATGTGATGGAAGGCAGACATGCACTGGGGGGCCAGCCCATCCCGTGCTTAAAAAACAAGAACAAAAAGCTCCAAAGAATTTTTAAACAAACAGGAAGTCTATGCAGGGAGGCAAGGATTGGGGTTACAGCACATCTATGTGTTTGTTGGTTCCTGTTCAAAGAGGAGCAGCAGAGCTCCACAAGGCTGTCAAGGTCAAAGGGCATTTTGAGTGACTCCACAGTAGGTCACAGCAATCCAGTAGTGATTCAATCATTGGTTGGAGCATTTTCAAATTGGAGAATTAGAAATATAACTTTATTATGTCAAATCACATCTCAATTACTTACTATTTACTATTGTTGCAAGTTCCTAACTTTTTTTTTTTTTATTACAGTGGACTCAAGAGAACCATTTCCATTTTTTAAAATCCCCTTGCCTAATTCGGTCTAAGAATTTACAAGAAATAAAGTCCCATACATTTTCTTCTAAAATAAAAATCTACAATTAAAAAAAGTTTTCTTAGTGACTAGCTGAAATATGTAAGAATTTACCACTTCTGGAAGTCATTTTACTGTAAAGATGTGCACTGACAATAAAATTGAAACAAATCTAATATATTTTTTTATCGGCTGTCCTATCTAGGCAGTGAAATGCTACTCCCAGCTTCCTTCCATTAGCTCTGAATGCATGGATGGGAGTAATGGGAGTTTTTGTATGAAAAAATCTACACTTTGAAACCTGAGTAAGACTCAAGAGATAAGGCTACATTAGCAAGTCAGTTAGTTAATCATCTTTCTTGACAGGAAGCTCTTAAGATTCAATCATCTGGATCCAAGTCCTGCATTTGGCCACCCGTCTACAAAAGAGGGATGAGCTGTGAAACCTCGACTTTGATGGAACCAAATAAAAGATGATAGAGAAGTCTCGTTTTTAAGAAAAATGTCATTAGTGCGTCTCTGTTTTTGAGGTCCGGTTTCATTCTTTTTTGTTTTTTTCACACACGCAGCGGTGTGGCTGTGCATCTTCATGTGTGTGCATGATTAATTATTCGGGCTCTCTACCTTTGTGTCTGATTAGGTATCTGCCAAAGACAATGAGCAGGCAAAGCAGGATGAAGACTATAACGGCCACCACCCCTCCGATCACCGCGTGGTCCACTCCCGAAGACGTCGACATGGCAGTGGGGTCTTCAGAAGAAGGTAGGCAGAGAGAGGACAGGTCAGGATCATTGAGAGATGAGTACAAGCCATAAAACAAGGAGGAGGAAAGGGAGTGGAGGAGAAGAGATAAATGACCAATAATCAAATCGATGAAGAAAAAACATCAAATAAATAAAAATGAGAAAAGAAACAATGATTTACAGCAGAATATTAAAAAAGGTGGTGGATGAGCATTGATGGAAATGGAAGCTGGGTGATGAAAGGCCACAGAAACAGTAAGAAAGAGAGGGAGAAGAAAAGAGTGACAGTGATGAGGCACAAAGAAAAGTGCAGAAGAGTCAAGGGTAGTGTACAATATTTCCAGCAGCAATTCTTCAGGAGGAGAAGAAAGGGATGCAGAAGAAGAGAAACAGACAGGCAAAATGACGGAGGTCATTTCATCACCCTCCGCTGAAAACTGTTTGTGCCTGACTTGCAGCAGGGTTGCACAGGTTGCAGACCAAGTCCCAACAAAGAACCCCTGAAGCTGTCGGTGTCAGAGGAAGTTTCTGTTCCTACTGCAGCCATCTTTGGCTTTTTTCTTTGGCCGTTTTGAAAAATTCAGAGTTGAATCAACAGCTCCCACATTCAGAGCAGCCTACACGTCAGTGAGGCGGTCAGTCTGCAGGCTGTGTATACAAGGTAAGTTGATGCTAACTACAATGTGATACAATCTACGAATGTACAGCATTGGAGGACTGCTTAGACCTGGGGTCAGCAACCTGTGATGCTGAAAGAGCCATTTGTGCCAGTCTTTTACTGACCAAAACTAATGAAAGCCACAAAATCCCACCTCTCTGTTTTGTGCACATTAAGCCTTTTATACGTGTGCATGGTTGTGTGATTGTGGCCCTGCGTCAAACTGCCGACCTGTCCAGGGTGTCCTCTGCCTTCGCCTATGAGGGGCCGGGTTAGCCCCCAGTAGCCCCGTGACCCCGAAAGGGACAAAAACAGGTTTAGAAGATGGATGAATGAATAATTATACAGCAAAACATACTAATTCTTTTCAAAATAAAATACATTCTGTGTCAACTGCCACAATGTAGGGATAAAAGAGGCTCCACACGTGGCGCCGGAGCCTCAGGTTGCAGACAACTCTTGTTTTGAGTTTATTCAATTTCAATCATTTTAATAAATTGAACTCATAATTACTTTTATTTCACAGTTATAGCATTCCAAATGTATTTTCTTAATTCTCAACCTTTTCCAATCCCTTGAAAAAAAGTGTAACGAGAAAAGATATCCCTTTTTAAATCTAAAATGGCTAAAATGAACATTTATTATATATCTATTGTCTATTTATGGTCTTTTGTAATCCTTAACTGTGTAAAAGTTGTAAAAGTCATTCTCTGTTGATTCAAAGCATCAATAAAGGTCATTTTAACAATAATGTCATGTGAAACTGTTATTTTACTTTAAAAGAGACAAAATAATAGATAAAGGATATCTCTCATTAAATGAAAAACTTTAGTAGCATTTTTTGTTATCATCTTTGTCGGATTGTGTGATTTTGATTTTTGTGCATCCATTCATTCCTTTTCCCCAACACTACATACAAAGACCATGTGTTGTGCAATGGGGATGTGTCGTCCTAATTAAATGTGTGATCATTAATGCTCTCCTGCATTTGTACAAGCTCACCTATCTGGAAATCCTCTGCAGGGACTGTATTAATATAGAAACCGGTCTAAGTTGTGCGACATTCTGAAAAAATCCTGGGAATGTGCGAAGCCTTCATGGTTGCTCTGTAATAAAAAAGCACAAACTAACTCTGACAATCTGGTGTTTTGACTCCAACAGCGCACTTTAAATCGTCTTCTAACAGTCTTTTACTTTAAGTCTCTAATTTTCCATGTTTGGGAGTAAAGTTTGGTTTTTAACCTGTCTTCTAAAATTTTCAAACCTGTTTTAATCTGTGTGTAAACAAAGAAAAAAACCTGGAAGTATTAAATAATATTCTATAGACCGACAGTCTTCCAGTTTCAGCTTGTTCTTTTAACATTTTTTTTCTAATGAAAGAAAGGTTCTGTCTTGTTTTGTTTGTAAGATGTGTGGATGAAATAACGAGTACAGTAGATCATGTAAGGATAAAACCTAACTTTGTCATATCTGCAGTTTGTCATAATCCTTATTATTTTGTCAAGTATTTATCTTTTTCTATATAAATTTTAAGCGGTAATCATTTTGTCTTTTCAGACATCAATAAAGTCCAACAGTTATTCATTCATTCCTTCATCTTCTTTTTTTGTCCCTTTTGGGGTCACGAGGTCGCTGGAGCCTATCCCCGCCGGGATACAGTCTAATAGTCAATAAAAAAGTTTCCCAAAAGCCCTTCTAACACAAAGCTTCGGAGCCTTAAAGAAACTGATGACTGATACAGAAGGCAGTGGAAAAGGCTGCTTTCCATTTGGCTTGTTTTACAATGGTTCAGATCAGTGGGGGTGAGGATCAAACTGGAGGAAACTGCTTGCCTGTGCACCCAATCAGATTACAGAAAAGACACACAAAGGCACAACAGCAGACGTATACAAAACTGAAGCAAATGATGAAAGTAACACATTTCAACCAGCTGGGACGCCAGATGATGTGGTGAATGGCCAATTTTGTCTGACTAAATATTACTTCTGCCACTTAGAGAAGTGATGAAGCCTAACAACGTCCAACCAAAGACAGGGAGGAGGGAAAAGAGGGAGGGGTGGGATGAGGAGATGGGGGCTCTGAGCACACACAGACACACACGGAAAGTTCAAAACACAGTCTGGCTGGGCAGTGTGGAGGTGACAGGGGCATGCTGACGGGGCGAGAATGGGAATGAGCGTATAAATCCTCCTGTCAGCATCAAAAGAAAGCAGACAAGACCCAAGAACACTGCCAGTCCTGACCCCCTCCCCTGCCCAGCACAATGAGAAAGACACACACAAAGACACACACAGGAAATAAAGAACTCTGTAAATTACTTCTACCACTTACAGGGTCACACCAGCCTGCCTGTCTTTATGTAAAAGCTGGAGGTGCGTGCGTGGCCTCTGAGGATGTGTGCTTCTGTTTGCATGTGTTTTGTGGGCGGCAGGATGAAATATTCATCCCGCTGCTCTGGAACTCAAAGGGCCCCCAGACTATTCTACTTTCCCGTGTGTAAGACAGATAAGAGACGGACAGACGCACAGACAGGTGGACAAGAAGTCACAGGGACGGGTGACTGCTGAAAAAGTTATACCTGCGATGTTGCCTGCATCTTCTTCTGAAGGGGATCAGGAGATGAATTGTTGAATGTTTGGATGAACAGAGGGGATGGATGGATGGATGGATGAATGGATAGAAAGATGGATGGATGGATGGATGGATGGATGGATGGATGGATGGATGGATGGATGGATGGATGGATGGATGGATGGATGGATGGATGGATGGATGGATGGATGGATGGATGGATGAATGAACAGGAGGTTGTTTGGAAAAGAAAATGAGAATAGGGTATAGAGGAAAACAAGAAAAAAAAACATGAAACAGCAGTGAATCCACATTTTGCGCATCATTTCTTCCGTTTACAGGCATTGTGTGTGTGTGTGTGTGTGTGTTTGCAGATGTGTAAGCATAAAAAAACAAACTCCCGACTATTTGTGACAGCTACACAATCTGTGTATTGAAGGAGAAAAAACAAAAGCTGCAACTTTAACGTTTTTTCTCTTTCCACTCCATTACTAAGCGTGGTGTGTGTTTGTGTCAGTGTGCGGCTGGTTTTACCTGTGAAAGTGTTAAGTCCATCCAGCCGGACGGAAACTGGGGATGTGGGGGAGGAGGAGGAGGAGGAGGAGGGAGTGGCATTGAGAGGAGGGATGCTTGCAGAGGAAGGGACAGCTTTAGGGGAGGATGAGGAAGATTCAGGAGAAAGCGGCATGTCAGGGAAGAGGGCGTTGGAGAGGGTGGTGGTGGCGGAGAAGGACAACGTGGTTGAAATGACTGCGGTTGACGGGGAGGTAGTGGAGGAAGAAAAGAGCGGGAAGTCAGTGGATTCAGAGCCTGAACCAAAAAAAACGTCAGGAGTGGAAGACAATGGCAGTAAGTGGGTGAAGGATGAAGAATCTGGAGAACCAATGGGGGGCTGGGTGGTGTCTGGGGAGTCTGATTTGGTAAGATCTTTGGAGGAGAAGGAAAATGAGGCAGCAATGTGGGCAAAGCGAAGCACAGAAAACGGCCACGGATTGGTCGAACAGGGCACGCCAAGCAGAGGAAAAGAGGCGCCAGAATTTGTAAAAGCATTTATGACAGCGCAGTTGGATGAGGAATAAAAACAACAAATGAAAGCAGAAAGAAAGAAACGAAAGAAAATCAGAAAAGAAAAAAGATGGAAGTGCAAACAAAGCCACAAGAAACGACAGAAGAAATCAAAAGTGATGAAGAAACATAAAGAACCCTGCTCTTGTCTCCATCTCTCTGCTGCGTCTCCTCCCTTTGTTTTCATTTCTCTTCCTCCATCTCTTACCTTGCACCTGAAGCGTGTACTCCCCGCTGCTTTTCCCAATGCCGTTGTCAGCGTGGCAGACGTAGACGCCGTTGTCGGATTTGTTGAGCATGGAGAAGTACAAGACAGCTCCATCAGGTTTGGCCAACAGAGGGAGGTCTCCATCTCTTCTCTCCCAGATGTAGTTAGCAGGTCTGAGGAAAAAAAAGTAGTGGGAAAAAGATGGTTTAAAAGCCTGAAAGCGTGTTTGCTGAAGTTTCCAGAAATGAATACAGTGAAGGGATGAGGAAGAGAGTCAGTCTGCAAAAACAGGCCCCATAGAAACAAGTCTTACAATTTGAAAAATGCTCTTTAATTGAGCAAAAGTGTAACGATTAATTGAGTTAATCGATGAATTGATCTCTATTCCTTCGATGCAACCAGATCAATCTGTCTGAGACAAGTTGTTAATCAAATCAAACTAAACCATTATAAAAGTATTGAATGTAGTAAAATAGATCGATTATAATCAATATTGGAAAATAGCCTTTGGATTAAGACATGCTAGGTTTATTCTACTATAACGTAAAAATGACCAAGTGCCATGACAGCGGACAAAATATGTTAATGACATCATTCCAGTCTAATGTGTGGAAATGCTTTGAATTTAGCAAAAACATGCAGTGACCATACAGTGTGCTAGAATGTTCTAAGAATGCTCCATTTGGATTATTTGGATGTGGAATTTATGTCTGAGTCCCACCGGTTGAGGTTTTGGCTAAATATGTCTTGGATCCAATTTAGGTCAGTGAATCAGATCATTCAAAACAAAACAATATCCACTAGGAATCGTATCATCAATCACAAATTATGATACAAATCAAATCGTTGTTAAAATGAATCATTTAACCCCCAGCAAGTAAAACTGCCAGTGGGATAAGAAAAATTGTTTCACTTTAATTTTAGGATAATAGGATAATAAATAAGTAAAACTAAGATTATTTTTTTTCTTGAAAAACGTCTTGCAAAACCAAAAATGACACAATTGTTCTTAACACATTAGGTCTTTTTACTTTCCTGATATTCAGTTTTTGCATGTAGAAGGGAAAGGATAAAGAAAAAGAAAAGATAAAAGCAACAAATGAGTTAAACAGTCAAAACATACAGATGAACAAAGGAAAGAGGGATGGAACAATAGAGGAAGAAAGGGGCTAAAAAGGAAAAGATGGAGGAAGCAGAATGAACATTTCACGTGTGCCAGTGTTAGACCCATTCTGTGTATCAGATAGTACATGAGAGCGATAGCAGGACGTGGCGTGATAAAACAATCAATTATGTAAATGCAGCCGTCCTCAAGTGCTGTACAGTAATTACACGGGCATCCAGGATGGAAGTATTCATTACTCCATGAAATATGGAAAAGAAAAAACTAAATTTACCACTTCAACGTACTGAAGTAGGACTAGTTAGGTGAACAACTGTTCACTAGCTGTAATCACGGTCTGAGTAAATGAAATCGATCTGTTGTTGCTGATGGACAAGGTCAGGGGCCTGATTAAAAATGTATAGATTTCTGACTTTTGCTGCTCAAAAACACGGAGTGAGTGAGTCCGACCCAAAGTTTCCTTTGAGTTTTCTCTAAGACCTTTGACAGCTGAGGAGGAGCTCCTGAGTTCACCGAGGTGAATGAAAAGGATTTTACCACGGTTAAGTGTTTAGGGTCTGCGCCTCTTCCCTGTGTCTTTCTGCACAGTCTGGTTACCTGCAGTAAAATGTCACCCGCTGGATTATAAAACCACTCTCACATGCAAGATATATGCAATTAACCGAACAATTAACTTCTCATTTCCCGGCATTAGCTGGTGCTCAGTTGTTGAACATAATGTGTAAAAGTCACTGTCTGTTATACGGCAGGTAGCTGAAGCAGAATAATCAGAATGTAGGGACACTTCTCTTAATGCCTGCTGAAAATCTGTCTGTCATTCTGTGCTGCAAGATCTTTTGAGGTGAAACATTTTCATTTCACAATCATATATCAGTAAACATCATCTACAAGTAATGGTTTGCTTGAAGCTGAAACATATGGTCATCATTTTTCCTGCAGTAAAGCAGAGAATTGTTTCATTTTAACACTGAAGTCTTGGCAGCACTTCCTGTGTCTTTACAGACATGGACTCACTTGTAGCTGCACTCATAACTATTTTTACCCCAACGATGGATGATATAATTAATCACTTAACCCTGCAGTTGTGCAGGATTTCTGCTTTTTTACGTCTATTTACACTAACATTTTGTTGCAACCTGTTTTCTGCGGTAGCTTCAGTTTTTTTCAACAAGAAGAAAGAGCTTTGTTGCTGCTAAACACCAAACACACAGTCTGAGGTTAGCCAGCAAAGAAAGGCGAGCATTTAGTGGCTGAACAGACATTTTTCTTTCAGGAATAACAGTTGGATAAAAGCACACCTTCACACCTCTGTTACTTGTGAAGCTTTTTTGGCACATCATTCTAAACAGTCACACCAATTCAGTCAAGGCGTTTTAATCACAGCTTCTTTTCAACCTGCAACAAACTCAAAGATATTTGTGTTCCAGTTCGAGCGCCTGAAACTCCCGAAAAATGCAGATAGTCTCACACTGCAGTGAAAATCATGGGTTTCTCACCAGTCTTTACTAAAACAGTGAGCAGTTTTTACACTGCAAACTGCTGAGACTTAAAACCTTGTTTTAGAAATTCAAGATATTTTACCAGGTTTGAAGCTGTTTTTACTTCTCTTTGCTCCAAACTTTTCTGAAAAAAAACGGATCATTTTTGGTCACATTAAGAGCTAGGACTTAGAAAATGAGGAAAATATTTTTAAAATGAGTCAAAATCATTTTGCTTAAGACTCTAAACAATAGGAAAACCTGATTTAAGATAAAAAACAAACAAACTCAAATTTCTCTGTAATTTTGGTTCAATTTAAGGGATGTAATTTTAAAGTTCAACAACTGAAAAGATTGGCATTTGTTGTCATTATTTTGGAAATAAAATTAAGATTTATGTTTTAGCAATAAGTGCTAGTTTTAGATTTTAAGAGGATTTATAAAAATGGTCCAACTTTTACTAGATTTACATTTTGTTCACATTTTGTTTTAAAATGAGTCATTTCCACTTGTTACACTAGTTTTTAGGACCCAAAAAACACACAAAAAAACCACTTGCTTATAACTACCAAAAAATAAAGACTAAAACTTGTTATTGGGATGCATAACATTCAATTTTCAATGATTCTATCTAATGCAATGCGTGTTGAACTTTCAATGAAAAGCCTGTGTAATAGAGTAATAAACGTGTGTTTCATGCTTCTGCGATTAAAACTCGTTTTCACGCGACACTAAGTACATTCTTATGACTCTACATGCAAAATGAGTGTCAAATAAACATGTGTTGCAGATTTACACCACTCTGATGTTTCACACCAAGCCTAGAGTACACCAAACGGTAAGGAGCCGAAAAACAATAAGGAGAAGCCCCTCCCTGTTTTTCCAGTGTGAACACCGTTTGCTAAATCTGCTCTTGAACGTCTCATGTCCAGTGTTCACCTAGCACAACAGCTAGTTTTTTGAGCTATTTCGTGATTTAATCTTCCCCTTTTTTGCTTTTGTGCTGTTCCACTTCATAGTTGAGACGTTGCCTCACCTTAGACGCTGTTTAGTTGGAAACGACAGTTGTACAGCAGTAAGCCAGCCCAGCCAGAGGAAAATGTCACACTTTGTAGAATCAACAGTGAGCGGTCCGTCGTCTCGGAGACCGCACAGCTCTTTGTCACAAAGTTTTTCTTTTCACAGTTCTAGTCTCTTGTGACTTTATCGCTTCCACTCAAGAGTTTGATTTGATGCCAGCATCAAAACTGCATGATAATGTTGTCAAAATATGCTTTCACATAAAACGGCGCCTTTCACTGGTGTCACTGAGATGGGAAAGACACCACGTTCAGCCGACGATACATCTCTCCTTTATATTTATCCTCAGATGCATTCATGCGATTGTGCGCTGATTGGTTTGGGGAAAATATAATAAAAAACACAGTTTTTGCTCCCATAACCGGGATGAAATACACAGACACCTCGGAGCGCGGAGAGACGGATTACTTGGTGGTCATGATCTCAGGGGAAACATGCTGCCTCTCAAGGGAAGAGATTTACAACACCGACAAATAGCAGCTTTGCTGGCGCTGATAGTTGGTGATGGCAATATAAAGCAATGGTGAACTTATCTTTTAATAAGTAACAGCTTACTGTAATCCTGTTATAAAACCTGCGCTGTTTCTAAAGCTGATCAGAACCTTGCATAGGTTTGCAACTTAGTCAGGCCAATCAGGCTTTTAGTGGGCTAAATGGACAGAAGGGGAGGCCTTAACTTATTAAATCACCCTAAGAGGAACAGCAAAATTTCTGGCAGCTTCCTGTTTGGGCTACTAAAGAGGCAGAACATGTCATAGATTGCAAAGGAAACGTTCCTTTTTCATCTTCTTGCTGCTGAGAATCAGGGAAACACGGAGAATTCGATGCGCCGAGCTTTTCTTTTGAACCTGACACCATGACACGGCGCGGAAAATAGAAGTGTGTATCGGGGAATGGAGGGTGACATTCATTGAGTTTGATTGGGGAGGGCAGCTCGACAGAGGGAGAAAGGGGGCTGAGCTGATGGGTGTGTGTGTGGGGGGGGGGGGGGGGGGTTCGCAGTGATTGGGTTTTGACTGACAGCTGTAGGGGCAACCTGTATCTGATTTGATTGGACGCTCGCTCATTCGCAGGCAGTGGTGCACATAACTGAGCAGGCTCCTTCCGCCCTCCTTTTAACACACACACACTCACACGCACACACACCCACACACACCCCCCACACACACACACACACACAGGCTTCCCCTTGTTTGTGCTCACCCTGCCTGTCTTGGTCATTTGTTGCTTGTCACCGTCTCCCCTCCACCCACGCATCCCTTTGCTTCCCACTGCCTCTCCCTTTTCTGTTGGCTTGTCTTTTTCTTCACTTCTTCTTTTTTTTTCCTTTTTTAAAAATCTATTTTCCTTCGCTCTCTGGCTTTAATAACAAACTTTGAGTTTATTTTAGGAGTGTTTAGCTTCCTACGATCCAACCAAATCGATCCGTCTGAGGCAAATCGTAAAATGAGATGGCATAAATTCACTATGTACTAAAGAGATCAAGATTTTACCTACAGAAATTAATAAAATAACTAAAAAAAAACGTAAGGATGGATGGACAGACATAAAGAGAAAAAAAAACAGAGAAATGCGGCCTCAACAGGAACAACAAAACAATGTTATGCTTGTGCCTGTCCCGAGCCCTGTAAGTGTAGAGAGTAGTGTCAGGGAGAGCATTTAACATAAAACTAACAACAAAAGCCATTACAATATGGATAGATGAACTGACATGACGATAGCGTGGTGGTGGAATTGGATTGTTCGAAACAAACCAATATTGTATCGGCAACCACAAATCATGATGTGAATCAAAACGAATCCTACATCCCTATTTTATTTTATTTTTTAGGGGGGATGAAATCCTGAGATTTTTCTGAAAAAGAAAAATCTGAACATGGCTATATAGATTTTAAAACATCCTCAGTTTAACACCAAAGTGCATCACCCCCTCCCCAGACTTCAGCCCGCTTTTTCTTTTCTCATGTGTGTTTAATTTATAAACTCGTACATGTAATGACAGCTGCCTCCCCATCCCGTGAGTGCAGCCTGTCAGTCAACCACAACAGCTAGGCTTCTTCTCAACCTCAGGGGTGACGAGCTGACAGAGGATGCGGGAGAAAAGAGGAGGGAGGGGATGACAGGGCAGGAGAGCCTGGTGCAAATGGCGTGATGGCAAGTTCAGGGTGAAAAGGTCCAAAAGAAGTGGAGGAGAGTTATAGGGAAGGACAGAGAGGAAGAGGAGGGCTGAGAAGAATCTTGACAAGATGGGGAGCAGTGAGTGAAGTGTGAGTGACAGGGCTGCAGAGAGACACCCGATGACAGAGCGATGGTTGGAGGCTGGAGGGAGGGGGAGAGAGGGGAATCGATGGAGGTTCATCTATAATGTAGAGTGGATTTTTGTGTGGGCAGGATTTTAAAGGCGGGTGAAGGTTCGTGGTCTGTGTTTGTTGACTTCAAGGAAACTGTGTCGACATCCAGTCAGCGAACCGGAGCTTGTAGAAGCACGTGTTGTGTTTTCGTTTTGTTTGTTTGTTTGCCAGTCATGTTTGAACAGGCAAATATTTGCAGGAGGCTGTCAGAAACTGAGCATGTTAATGTGTGATTGCTTACAAGTGTTTCTGCAGGTATGAGAACACTTTCAACCGCTGTAACCTGCACAAACAGCCTGCAGGTGTGTGTGGCGCCATGTCCATTTCTGAGGGATTTGTTTGTGTTTGGGCACCTGCTGGGAAATCCAGCGCTTTTACAGTAATTAAATCTACCAGTGCTTATAGGTGTTCGCACTTCAGTGTCTGCTGGCCTAAAGTGGCTTTCAAATCTGTGGAGACCTTCTGCAGGGGTTGGGTGAAAGCTTCAATTAGCCTGAAGACTGCAGCAGCCAGCCTGGCCGATCAGTACGTTTCAACGAGCTGCAGTGTAACAACAAAAAATCTGTAAACAGAAATACTGAAATCTATTGTCAGTAAAAAAAAACTGCATTAGTGACCAATAACACGACAAAAAGCTTGCCTAGAAAAAAGGAACATATTTTTAAAATGTAAAAAAAAATAACTAAATAAAAATAAAAATACCAACAAGGTAAGAAAAGTGGTTGAACCAAGAATTCTTATCTTAAGAAAAGAAATTCTAGTCACTAGGTTATTTTGCTTTTGAAAAACCTTATTTATCAGATTATTTTTCTTGCAACACAGACAACAAGACATGTTTTCTTGACACAAGGGTCTTTTTACTTTCTGAAGATTCGGTTTTTGCAGTGAAGCTGGTCTCCCAAACAAGATGTTTCCTTGTAGGTCAATGCTGGCCAGCTGGACTGAGGTCATATTCAGATTAAGTCATGTCCCACATGCACAGTTCATTTAGTGTTTGTGAACTTTCACCCCAAGAAGCCACATTATGGAAGAGCCATTGCTGTTCTTTGCTGTTTGTCTGACTGGCTCTACTCTTTTAGAATGTCCCAATCTGGTGACGTGGTCGAAAATCGGGCCGATCACGTAGTTTGAGACTCGATTGGAATCGAACGTTGTATCCTGATCTAGAATCGGACGTCTGTTATATTATTATTTTTAGTCCTGTATATTTCAAGCTTTTTATTTCAAATAAATGCCCTTGAAGTCTAGAAATGAACATATTATGACACTTTACTGCCACACAGCAGAATACATTTTGAGCAAAAGGCGCTGTCGCAACCCAATCTGTAACGGCTGCCAAATCGCTCCCCGCATGCGGGAATTACATCTACTTCTGCAAAAGCATTTTATGGCAGTTTCTGGTCAGAGTATCTCTTGAGATGTCTATTACAATAAAAACCTCTTAACTGCAATGTTGGGTACAAGAGGAATAAAGTGAACCAAAAAAAATTGAAATACATCCATAATCTCTAAAAAACAGCCTAAACTAATATATGATTAGAGCTATCAGAAGTCAGAACTCTGTCTCCCCCTCTGGTCACCGGTGGGAGCCGTCTCCGGAGTTCAAGCCGCACTATACTGTACCTCCCAGCAACCCCCACGCACACTTCCTGGATGCCGCACACCTGACTCTTGTTCATTCATCAACCACAGCATATTTAAGCTCTGCACTGAGTGAAGCTCAATGTGAAGTATTGTTTGTGCTCCTCTGCCTGTGTTACTGAGTGTTTTATTTGGACCGGATCCTCTGACTCTGACTCTGACTCTGACTCTGACTCTGACTCTGACTCTGACTCTGACTCTGACTCTGACTCTGACTCTGACTCTGGACTGGATCCTGACTACCCTGTCTCTCCTTTGATGCTCTCATGCCTGTTATTGACTCCTGCCTGCCTGACTCTGATTTAGCTTTGTGGACTTCTAGCTGAGCTAATAAACCTGCTGCTTTTGGATCCAGGTGTCTGCCTGTTTTTGTGACAAGAGTTAGTCATCGATACTCGTCATCATATTCATGCAGCAATAACGGTTATGGAGGAAAGTCTTTATTTGTTTTTAAGAATTTTTTTATTTCAACTGATCAAAAATGTTCAATAATTCTGACGATATTGAAGCTACTTTTCTCACATAACTAAGTATCACCCATTTTTACTAGTTAATAGTCAACTGTTTTTCTTAGTTAATAGATGGACGATTTTTATTTGTTTGTTCAAGCAACTTCAGAGAATCCATGTTTAGGTGTTAAATGATAGAAGTCAATAAAACAAACATTGGGGACAACCTAGATCTGTTTATTAAATGTGTTCATTTTTTAAATGTGTTATAAAAGTATCAGATCAGAACTCAGTATTGGCAGATTCTGAAATGTAAATGAATTCAGCCAAATCAGTCTGATTGGGACATCTCTACGTTTTAGGTGTTTCTTTATCACAGTTAGAAGCATGAACGTTGATGGAAGAACTATCTGGTGAGGGCAAATCCAAGAAATCCTTTAAAAATCCCGCAGCAGAATGTTGTATCATCATCAACAGATTCCAAAAAATGATTCCCCAAGATGACAGTGATTCTCCTGTCGGCTAACATTTACCACCAATCTAAGCTGCGTAAACAGGTGGTCGGCTAAACGTCACATCTCCTGAGGTGATCACAGCAGCTTTCACTGCAGCGTTGTGTCTTAAAGGTCCATTTGGCATTAAATGTCTACAGCAGAACTCCATTCCTTCAACTGACTACAGAAGTCACAGTTGTGTCACAAACGGGGAGGTTTTGGTTCAATGATGTGTTGTTTCCAGGCACCGTGTGCAGTCATGATAGCATTCGCCCTTTAGCTGCTATTTTGAGCCCTGTAGAAGCCCAACAAAGAAGACAGTGAAGCAGGTTCCTCCTGTGTCGGTCTGTGTTCTTCACCTGGTTTGGATAAAAGCATCCCCCAAATATGTGTAACGCTGCTGTTGGTCTTGTGCTGTTACAGCAGATACCTGTACCGCTACCACCTGATCTGCTCTCTTGTTTTTGCTCATAGGAATACATTTCATCTAGTCTGGAACTCACTTCACAGGGGTCACATTTTGCATTCTGAATTTCTGCCTCCTGTATTTTGTCTGTTTGATGAATTCCGCTTCTGGCAGCGCAGTTAGTTATTTGCCTGCTTGGATTAGGTTATACTTTTCATCTTTTTGAAGCAAGCCTTCTCTTTATTCCTTCACCAGCACCTCGCTTTTAGTGTCATGCTCTTTTGGCTCTGCTGAATTGAAAACTGATGCTCTGGCCTGGCCCCCTTGCAGGCAGGATGAATCATTTCTAATTGTAAACCCACTGAGCCGAAGATGTTATAATCTCCCTGATTATTCAGCTTTTGTTTGGGTGCAAAATTAATATTTTTCCCTGTTCATACTTGTTTAGTTTTAATAACAGGTAAGCATTTCACATTCTGCAGAGTGCAGACAGACCAACATCATTCAAAATGAACCTGGAAAGACTTGCACCCATGAAAACGCTGCATAAAAGCACAGAATGGAGCTGCAATGAAAGCTGCTTTTCATTACTGACTCTTTCCCAGATTTAAAGCCAGGCAGTAACAGTAACATTGTGCTGCATTTACTTTAATCGGAAAATTTGGAGATGTAGAATTGCTCATGCAAATGCTTAATACCCCTAATTGACTCAGAGAAAGCCTCAGTTCTGTTGTAAACTGCAGAATCACATCTTTAAGTGGCATTATATGCTCACTTAATTGTTTTCCATGAATTATACTTTTCAAGCGATACTTGTACTTAATTACTTTTTTTTTGTTTAGCTGCATTTAAGACAATATACTACCTAGTAATTGTTGGCTTGCAAATGCAATTTGAGTCAGTGGGTGTTTGTGTGTTCAGCGGTCCAGACTAAGTGTTTCTGCATGGCGTGCACCGGGTGGACATTTGTCTTACTCTGGGTTGCCGTTGGTCAAACACTGAAGGGAGAACTTCCCCCCCTCTCTTGGTAGCCCCTTCTCAGGCTGGATCTGTATGATTGGGGAGTCTGCAAGTGGAGGACGAACACACAAAAAACAAACAGGAAAACACATTTAGAGAATGCAGCACTTGTAGCAGTTAGACGCATGCATGCTGCTCAAGAAGGTCTCATTCATCCCCATCTCTCTCTGCTACCATCTGAATCCTGTAGGCGTCACCAGCTTCCAGACTCCCACCATGACATAACCTCTTACACAAGACATTTCTTTTTTCCCTGACTTGCAGTACTGCAATGTTGCCTATGTGGGGCAGCACTGGCACAGAGTCTGCACAGGACTGCACCTCCACAAGCGGTTTCATTTTCGACGCTAACCTGCTCTTCCTGTCCACTTTGACTCAACTCCACACAGTAGGTGGAATTCCAGTGTGCTCATTACTACAGACTGAAATTATTGGACCAAAGATCAAACCAAAAGAGTGGAAAATGTTCTCATGGTGAGCAAAAAAAAAGAATTAGAGCAAAATGGGTAAAAAAAAGAAAAGAAGCAGAGTAATTTGAGCTTTTACTTTGCAATTTTGCACCATGTTTGCCTCCTCCTCCAACAGCTGCTGTGGTTCCCATCCCTCAACGCTACACCCATTCCCCATTAGACTCACACAACACTCGCAGAGCCTGCTCGCTCCTCTTGTCCCCCAGGGCAAGAGAGGGGTGGTTGACTGCGCAGGTGATGGGGACGTTGTCGTCATTGGAGCTCACCGTCAGGGAGAGCGTGCTGCTCACGTTGTATGTGAGCCCATCTGGAAGTGGCTCTGCCATATACAGATGATCTGAGAAAAAGCAGAGGGAAAAGAAGAGACTGTACAATTTTCTTTAACAAAAACAGTGCCGCTTACTTCTAATACATTTTACCCCTTAAAGTAAATGGAAAAAATCTCAGTTTCTTATGCTACATTCACACAGCACGCATTCAAGTAGCCACTTCCAAGGAAAAAAGTCAATGGAAATGCATGTATATGTATATTCAGGTTCTTGTGTTCTTATGCACTTTTTCAAAGTCCTTTTTCAGGCCCTACGTACAAAACGCACCCTGAAGGTCAAACCAGTTGAACTTTGAACAATCAGGGACTCTGATTTGGTAGTGAGGTATAGTAATGTCCTTTTTAATCCATGGAAGTGCCAACCATTTGAAAAGAATCTGATCATGGAATAGAAGTATATGGCACCAAGTCTTTCATTTATCAGAACAAGGCTGTGTAAGAAAAAAACCTTTGAGAGCGAAATTCATGAGGTTTGCACCACTTGGACATTTCGTTCTAACACCTCTTCCAACTGTAGCTCCATGCGCTGGTGTCAGGAAGGGACAGTCCAGAGTAAACACAGTATGCTAAACGTGCGTTCAAGAAACTGCCATCAGCTTGTTCTTGAACGTGCATCACATACCGGGTGTGCACGCAGCATTAGAGGAACATTGCTTAACTCACTCCTTGCTTCTCTAAACAAGTGTTTAGTGTGCAATTTCACAGCTGATTACCATTTCAGAGGATTAATAAAGCTCAACTATTGCATCAAGACAATAAATGATGAATATGAACCAGGTGTCTCATTCACCCTGAACTGTTAAGGGGATCTGAGATGTAAAACATCCCCAAAAAACAAGTGAAATATATTTCAGTTACAGCTCCTTAGACATCCACTCTCACAGAAAGAGTTGCGATCTGAGGCATTTGGGAAAAGTGGCTGTGGCAACATTGATGTCTGAAGGCAACAGGGATCAAACCTCCGACCCTGAGATAAGCAAACAAAACGCTCAAACACAGGAGCCACAGCCGTTCCACAGTTTTCTAAAGGGGTGTCCATTTCGGGATAGATTCCTTTTTTAAATCTTCCCAACCACATTGTTCATTTATGACCTTGACCAGGAAAGAACGTGTCTATCTTGAAAGTTAACCTTGCAAGATGGCCGTCTCATCATGCCAGTTCTCTTTGGCATCCTTCCTCCCTTAATGAGATGTCAGTCAACCACACAGAGATCGCTCATGTTCACAACGAGACTCCTTTTAAGCTTTAATACCAGACGGACACCAAAAAGACTCAAGTGGTGAAACTACTGTTTCAGCTTTCTCTAGACTTACATGCTGTTGCTTTGACGGCTCCCATTTCCCTCCATTTAAATAAGGGAGCCAGCCTCAGTCATCCATGCAGGTATATTTTGTTTTATAAAGTGTAACATCTATTAATCGGTTTCCTTCTTTGACATGCGTATCTGGGGGGAGTGTGATAAAGGGTGCATAAAGAGAAGGGGCGGGTGTAAGGGGGCGCTCTGCGCAGCGTCGATACTGCACTTCCTGTGTGAAAGCACAAACCTGGCTCGGACTTTCATCTGGAGATTGGCCCGTATTGTAGGAAGAAATATCAAACTAGGTGGTCAGACCGTGAAAGTGGCTGGTGAATGTTGGTGCGTGGACCAGAACCTTATCACTTACTACAGCACGGGTTGACAAACTCACTCACACATGCACACACAAGCACGGGCGCATGTAGGTCAGGCTCATGAATAACTATACTCAGAGGAGCCAGAGCCAGTGGCAGAGAAGCAGACGGAAAAACAAACACCAGCACACGCTCACCTTTTTTCATGTTTTACCTCCATTGTCTCCATCTTCCTCCCTCCTTCCTTCTCTGCCTCCTCCCACACCGCAGAGCCATTCAAACACCGCTGAATCTAATGACATATTTCTCTTTTTATTACCATAACCAGTCCTCTGACCCGCTGAGAAAATTAGTTTACTTTCCTGGTGAATTTCAATAATCTTGCGCCACTCAGAAGCTGTCTCCCCCACATCCTCCCTGTCTGCAAACACCAAGTCAGACAGCCTTTATTAAAGACCATGGATTTTCAGAAAAAAAAAAAAAAAAACTGGGAATTACAAAACCCCATGTGTTGGCTCAGGGGCTCCCGGGTACGCTGTTTTTGAAGTGACTGCATTGAGTTTTAATAAGTATTTCAGGCCCAAGGGGTCAGGGAAGTGATTCAACACATTCATTAGGAAAAAAATAGGAAACGGTATGCTTAAGTACTTCCTTTTCCCAAGACAGCATTGATGCACATTTGCCAATGATTCAGATTTCCTCAGTTCATAATTAGATCATCAGGGCACACACAGAAGCAGGCAAAGCAATGGGCTCAATGGGTTGGAGAGTTGTAATAGCTTGTATGGGATTATGTCCAAACTACCTTTTAAATGGTCATTTTACCCAAAACCACCAAACAAATGTTGAGCTACACATGCCGATTGACTGTTTGGGCCTTTAAGAAACAGTTCTGAATGTATATATAGTGGAGCAGACAAACTGTCAGCAGAGATCCACAGGGGAGTAAAACATAATTCAAGACACCAATTCAGAAGGATCCTATGTGAATTGAGGAATAAAATTAACTTATTTGCAGAATAATTCCACATAAGACGCACATGTGCACCAAAAGCCACTCTAATCACAATTTTGTACGTTAACAAGTCATTTTGCAGATGAGGTCAATCTTGGCGATGAATCATCGGGGAATAAACGCTCGACTCTGAATTTCCCATCAACTCTTTTTTTTTTTAGCTTTACAGCCGGCAGCTTCCCTCCTTTGGTCCACTGCCTTCTCCAAATCTCATAGTTTCATTCCCAGTTGCAGCAATCAGCTGCTTTCAGCTCAGATAAACCCATCACACAGTTTTAGTCCAGCAACAAATTGCCAACAGTTGGTGAACACATCAAAGCTGAGTTAGAAGCAGGAGTTGGACATGACCCTCCATGACCGCTGGAATAAATGAGTGAATAGCTAAAGAAACAATGAACATCACAACTGGAAACCATAGACCACACACCAAAATCTTAATGCAATTCACTCTTTTTCTCAAATCTGCCCACACTCACACAACACAAACACAGCTATGCAAATTTGTGGTAATTTCTTTACCAGTATGATTCTCCGGAATGACATTCTTTCATGATGACACGCTCATAAAGTGAGAACAAAACCAGCCATCGTGGCTGGCAAGAAATGCAAATGCGTCTTTACAAGTGCGAGATGTGCGCAAATAGGCAAATGTTTGCAACTCTAATGCCCTCCACATATCCTCTGTCTGTGGTGATAATAAGGCCCCTGTTGGTGTGCATGTCATTTCTCAAAAAGCAGATCGGGTCACAAAAATGTCCGTGTGTGACGGAAGGTGTGTGTGTAAAAATAAAGGTGCAAAAAACAAAACTTAGTTAGTACGTCTTCATGTTCACGTTTGTTTTTGTGATTTTTAGAACCTCTGACAAAAGAAGGCTACACTCTGTTATTTATGTCTCCACCACTTTGCATCGTCTTAATACTATAGGTCATGATACACATGTCGACATCAATCACTGATTTATTCAAATAAAATTCTTATTTGCCAAATTATTCATCATTAAAAACACACACAATAGCTTTAAAAATGCAAACACATTTTACAAAAAAACATTTTAAAGGCAGATTATGTTTTAAAATTCATATCAAAGAAAAATGATCAACACTTTTTTTCTCACTTTTTCTCCTATGTACTTGCAATAAATGAATAAAAAGCTTTGACGGGTTCTGTAAAAGAAGAAAATGACATCTGTCATGTGTTCAAGCATAATTTATCCGCTCTTTTTAGAGTAACTTTACTTCCATCCTCATTTTCCTCCTCTTAAAACATTTGGCAATATTTGAGTTGCCCACTTCAGTGCAGTTATGGAACAAAATACTCTTAGAAACAATTTTGAGGAGAATAATCATAATTGTCGGTTGTGTTACATATTGCTGCTGTGTTTTGTAAATATACAAAAAAATATAGGCCAAGAATCTACACATTTTCTGTATTTCTAAATAACTTAACAAATGCAATGACCTAGTTTTGATTCAGTATTTCCTCCAAGAACGCTCTGATCTACTGATGTCTATCTTACTCATTTTTTTACTGTGATAAGCCAAGCAGGTCACAGAGGGGTGGGGGGGCAACAGCAGTTTAACTCAAGGTCTGTGCTTTTACCACTGAAAACTGCTATCTTGCTAAATAAAATGAGTACCACAACATTTTTTGTTTGTGTTTTTGGATTTCAGTTGTTCCTTATTCCCAAAGGATTGGGTAACAGGTAACAGTGGATGCAGTTTATTTTTCTTAGGAACATAGCTGTGGAGAATGGGTTTCAAATTTTTGGCATTGCTTCCCATGTAGAGCTTTTGAAAGAAAACTGTATTAAACTGGCTCTAAAATATGATTATCCATTTTAACTAAACGTTCACTGCAGACAAAGTCAGAGCATAAATTATTTTCAGTGAGTTTACAAAATGCCCTTACCTGTTTGTTTCTGTGCACAGAGCATGTATAGGAAGTGGGCTGCACAGTGGGGTAGTGGTTAGCACTCTCACCTCACAGTGACAAATCCCAGCAGGAACTTTTCTGTGAGACGCTTGCATGTGTTGGTTTTCTCCAGGCATCTCAGTTTCTTCTTACAGTCCAAAAACATGCTTCATGAGTTAATTGGTGTCTCTAAAATGCCTCTAGGTGTGTGCGTGTGAGTGTGTGACCCTGCAACAGACGGGGAGCCTGTTTAGGGTGTACCCCACCTTCACCCAACAGTTGCTGGGTTGGCTTTTGTGACCCCAAAAGGGATGGGTTCTGAAAATGGACCAATTTTTTAGAAAATTCCGGTGCCCTTTAGTAGGCGTGTGGAATCCCAACAAAACAGCCTTCTGCAGACAAGTGAGGATCTAAAAGAATGAGTTCACATGATTTGAAGTTAGACACATTTTAGTCTTGGTTTAATGTTCATTCTAGTAGATTTGATTACCATAAAATGTGATTTGGCTTTTTTAGTATCTAATTAGAGAGCATGAAGATCAACATGAACAAACTGAACACAAACAGTTGACTGGCATTGTAATTCAGTGATCCACATATGTCGTTTTTTCACTGGAAACTCATTGTGGGTCATTTAGCATACATTTCTTATTGGTCACTGATTGAAACTGACCAGCTAATGTTATAATAACTCAGCAGGTAAGTAATGCGTAAATCACAATAACAATATTATTCCTCAGTCAGGTATAGTGTGTTTGGAAGGTGATGTGGATAAAGATTTACTAAAGCTTTCTTTGTAACAGCAGGATCGAGTGGTGTATGCTGACGGTGCGTTCAGGTGACGGGCACAAAATAGAAATTTCCAAGTCCAATCAGACAAAGCCTATGAATGTAACTTTACCAACTAAATTCTCCAGAAACTCACAACATTTTTCATCTTCTGATTTGAATTTGACTTTAATGCAGAGAAAACAATAATTTCTGAGAACTTGAGAAGTTTGTTTATTTGGTATGAGATTAAAGTGTGTTGGCACATAATTCCAAAAATCCAAGAATAAATGGCATATTCGCGGAAGCTAATAAAATAACATGATTATGTTGCAGTGTCTCATTAGCCAGCTAAAAACAACATTACAGAACAGACAACCCCATTTTCTACAAGATGTACCCTTTATTTTTTGGAAATGTTTTAGACGGACCACCCTCCTGCACGAGTTAAAGAAGCTGACAATGTATATTTTATTGCAAAGACTAAAATTCCTCGAATAAAATGTGGGAAATCAGCACAACACTTCTCAATTCTCCAATTCTCTCCTAAGGAGGTGATGTGAGATGACTCGCCGGAGCTGCTGAAGCGTTACCCCTCAGGCGTACAAACCACCATAAAATAATCATATTAGGAAAATCAAACAACTGGATGCAGGATTTACTGAGGCCAGCATGTTTGGAACTTTAAGGATGGAGAAACACACTTGCTCAGAATCTGAATTAGTGCATGTAGATGAAGCAAATGAGCCAGAAGCATTCATTCTGCAATGGCAGAAACTCCGTAAAGGTGATGCTCTGAAAATGTGGCTTGAAAATATAACAAGTGACTTTTTTACCTCTCTGAATAACTAAATTATTCAAATATATTAGTGTGTTGTATTGGTAAAAAAACATCTTTAATGAGACATATTTATGCACAAAAACTTGACCATGGTGATTGTGTTTTATAATAACAATAATCAGCCTGACTCTGGAGAGCAAAAACATAAATAAATGAAGCTGTAATGGAGGAACTTGAAAACTGTAGGAGGTGTCTAACTCCCACCTCTTCCCGGGAAGCCGCTTGGCAGCTTAAATTAGAAATGTCTAGTTCTACTTGGCATCTCAAAGGTGTAAAAATATGTATCTGTGAAACAAAAGTACCTCATCCTTTGCTATAGCTCTACCCAGAGGAACTGAAGGGGTTTTGGATGATCAAAACCGTCATCACTCTCACTTTTTAATCGGATTAAGGCGAGTGAAAGCACTCAAGTGAGAGTTTATATCAGGTTACAATATGTAAAGAAAGTTAGTGTGACTGGATTTCTGAGCAAATGCAGCTGTTGGGATTGGTTCCCCGCTCGTTCTCGGTGTGTTTAACTCCTCTGTGTCCCACTGAATGACTTCCCAGCTCAAGAGATATTAAATAAAAGATTTTGAATGGCTGTCAGGATGGATGGATGGATATTTTGTTATTCTGCTCCATTCAGTTCACTTCAACTGCCATAATTGGGAAATTTAGAGAAGGAAAAAGTGAAAAAAGGAGTAAAAAATTGTATTATCTGAAAAAACCCTTTGATTTTAAAGAATTGTTATTGCTAGATAGACATAGTTCATTAAATACTTGAATTAAGAGGATAATAAGGTAGTTTTTAGAAGCCTGTGGAGTACACAAGAACCTTTTGACTTCTTTTTCAAACACAATTTTTTCATCAGCTCCTGATTCACAACAATTTGAGTGAAGAAATACTTAGAAATGCAATTTTAAGCTTAATTTTATTTATCCATCATCAGAAAACCCCCCACAGTTTCCATCGGAGTGGTTCTTCACCTGTTTCCAAATGTTTTCGTCTGCTCTGACTTTTAGCTTCAGCGTCTTCATCTCAGGCGCTGCCCTTTCTCCATCCATGATCTTTCTCCAGACTGACGTACGCCCATGTACCGTCGCCATCCGCCCCGCACTCTGCATTATGACAACTTAGGCTGGAATTCAGCCACTTTGGTTTTAAGTGCCACCATAAATCCCCATTTTCCCCAATCCAATACATCGATGTCACTAAATGATCCATAGCCCTTTCACACAGTACAACTAATACAGTCTTCAAAGCTCTTAGCCTTTCATTCTTCTCAATTACCACTCCCTTTCCCACACTCTCTCCTACTCCCGCTCCTCTCCTGCCTCCCTCTATAACTAAATCCTCTTTCTGGATTTTTCTCTCCATTTCGTCAGCCTTTACTCCTTTCTCTTCCCTCTCTCCTGTTGCGCTCCCCCCTTCCCCATCCCCTCGGCTTTAAGATTGGTCTCCCTCTGCTTCATCCTCTTCCTCCCCGAGTATGTTCCTGCTCAGCCACAAAGCTGCATCACTTCTTCTTTTGTGGTTTCCTTAATTCCCATTCTGCTGTCTCTTTTTCCATCTGTCTCTCTCTGGTCGCTTTTTCGCAGCTTCCATCGCTCTCTCTGTATCCTCACAGTCGCTCTGTCTATTTATAAACACACACACACACACACACACACACACAGTCCTGCTCCTTCACTCACACTTTTTTCTCCTCTGTTCTCGCAGCACACACGATTTTTTCCTCCATCTCCCATGTACACACTCCCTACATCTCTGTCACCCTCACTCCTTCCTCTCCTTTCGTCTCCTCTTCTTCGTTTTCACTGTCAGTGCTGCTGTCAGAGAAGTGTCAAGCAGCCGTGCAAGGCCCCATCTTTCCAACATCCACACTCAACCAAACATAAACATGAAGTCCAAATATGAATGAAAGCTGCACAAGCCTCAGTGACCCGGGGACGCCCTCTGCACTCAGAAACCACAGACACACACCATGCATGTGTATGTTTAGCATTTTTCCTCCAAAGTTTTTGTGTGTTGGAGCAGAAGGGTTTGTTTGTGTGCCGCGGTGTCATTCCAGAGATGACTGATTGGCGTTGTGAGATGTCAGGACAGCTGTGCGAGGCTTGAAACACACCATCATTCACGACGAGCCGATCTCCTTCAAAATCTCTCTGTCTGTCTCTATTTTTCACTGAGCGCCCTCTGTTCTGGAGGGCAAGTTCCACAAAAATCGAAGAAAGAAATTTTGGATCCTATCCTAACACAGAGTCTGATCTCTGATTCAAAAACACTCAATATTTTACAACTTTCAGGGCGAGTGCTTTTGAAATCACTCATTTCTGCAACAGAATGTGCTGCAGCTTGATAACCATTGTTGGAGGTGACACCAGTAATTTTCTACTTGTCACAATCTTGATAATGTCCGCTGGCAACACTTTTGATCCTGAATGGGCTGCAAGATGCACGTGTTTGAGGGAGGTTCACCTGACAGGGAAGGACAAACAAGAGACGGCAAGAATGAATGAAGTGGGAGCTTTCAGATGAGAGATTTTTCACCTTTTTTTTAAGTTAAATGAAAAGTCCCCTGAAACTTTTCATAGTAAATTAAGAAAGACTTCAGGATAAATTAAATGACGACTCATTTTTGTGATACGTTGAAGCAAAAACAAAAAGTGCAGAGAGTTCCTTGGCCCTGCAGCATGTCTTATAAGGTCAAATAAAATGTAAATAAATCAATAGCTCCCAGAAGTTTTATCAAGATGTTTTCTGCATGTGCTCCACCATTTGGTTGAGCAGGCAGCTATAAGGGTTAGGCAGGGCGAGATTATGGTGCAAAAATCAAAATTGTTCCCGCCTGTTTTCCAACCAAGCGGCTTCTAAATTGCTGAAACCTCACTAAAGATGTGCGCATCCTGGACTGATGAGGATGCAGGAAAGAACTTCCGTGCTTGTTTGTGAGTCGCTTTATTCGTGGTTCATGTTGGCGCTGAGAGGACGTTGGGGCCAGAGGTTTACCCATAAACAGAGCGGCTCAGATGCTCGTGGGTTTTTTCCTAGTGTGGGGAAGACAATTATTCATTTTTGAACGCACAATTAAAAGTCATTTGTGTCAATGTGATAAAAAAGACAGCCCCAGTGGCTAGCATTACATGCAGAGGACTGTAGGCCTATGCGTGGTTTGCATAGCAATTCAGGTTATGCAGGACAATACTGGAGCCAAATACATCATATACATCAAAATAGCAAATATCGGCCAAATATTCGGCCTTGGCCGATTGTCAGTCCAAGGCCGATTATCGGTCGACTCCTATTTCAGATCTTTATCCATTGGAGATCTCTGTGCAGAACCTAGCCTGGTGGATGTTTTGGACAGTCTCTACACTTTCCTCCTTGCGATTTAATGGCTATAATTTCAAATCTGACAGTTCTTGTACAACAACAAAAACTAATGGAAAATAGCACGACTAAACCTCTGTCTTTGTGCTGGGTGTCAGAATCCTTCAAAGCTGTGATGAATCAAAGAAGAAAACTGTAATTTGTGCCCTCGTCTTGCTTTTAATGAGAAATTAACCCGCGGTATTTTCATAAATGCATTTTGTCTGGAGAAAACTCAGAGAAAACAGCAAATATAATCTGCATGTCTGTGACAGAACACAAACTCTGGGCTTTGGTGTGAAGCACATTCACCATATTTACCAGGCTTCACATCTTTACTTTTCATCTCTTTGTGTAAAGGGCACGCCGTTCTCCTATATGGCTCTACCTGCAGTATGGATGTAAATCTAACAGTGCAAATATGCCCAAAATAATATACTTCCTGTTTCTCCAGGTTGTATGAAAAAAATCAGACAATTCTTTTAATGGAGAGGCAGTTTGATACAGGAAAGAGTGACAAGTCTTCATAAATACAAATCCTTGCAGGTGAAATAGAAAAATATGTGTTTTTTGTGTTGTGATTTTCTTCTATAAATCACATTCCTTTACACTACACTTGTTTCCTTTCTTTGAGTCCCCTAATTCCAGTTTGGATAATCTGTTCTCAGTCGGGCTGCTCTCCCATCCTTTTTCTCAGTAGCTTTGCTGCATCCTTTTGATTCTGCTTAATCCCTAATTATGAGAACACTGCCAAAGCATCAGGACAACACAGGCATTTCTGTATCATATTGAAAAAATGCATAATGCTGATATAATTAGTTCACAAAGAGCTGAGAAAAGAAGATTCTCATGAGCAGCAGCATTTATTATAAGCAGATCTGAACTGGAAAGCTGGGTGGTGGGACAGAGCTATGACTATTGCTTTTGGGGCAGATGGTGGTGAGAGCAACCAGAAAACTGGTGAGGCAAGAATATATGTGGGGGTTTGCAGAAAACATGGATAGAGCTCGCAAAGAAGAAGCTATTGTTTCAGAATATACTAATTTAGGACAAAGGGGGGCAAACTGGGTCTATGATTTTCTCCAAAAAGAACATTGCAAATACCTCTCTCTCTCTTTTTTCTGCTCATTTCTCCTGTTTATCTACAACTAACAACCAGTGAGTCTGAGTTCCTGCACTGCTCCCACTATCTCCATTTTTCTGTTTGACCACATCCCTTAATCTTCTCCTCGCTCTGCCTTTTATTGTCGACTGCTGTTGTTATCGCCGGCTAAATCCGACCCACGCTATCGTTTACTTTCTGTTGTGTCACTCCCAGTTGCAGATATGTTGCAGCTCCCAAACAATGACACCTGCACATGAATAAACTCCGTCACAACACGCACAAAATGAGAGCAAACGCACTTGCAAGTCCCCGGATACATGCAAACGCACACATTTACAGGATCAGGATGGAAGGGAAGAATGAGAGGGAAGAGGAGAAACACACTCGCAGTGTGTCTCCAAACGCACACACACACACACACAAGCAGTCTGTTGTCGCACCAGGACGTTTGCATATGCAGACACAGGTTTAGGCCTCATAAAGAGACAGCAGGCAATGTGGCACAAGTATGACACAAACACAGCACGATCCACACACACACATAGAAGAAGATACACACAAATGTACACACACATGCCACATATGTCAAACTTTCAAACTGCTACCACAATAACCACCTCATGACAACTAAAAGCCTTGGCTTCCCACAGAACAGCCTCCAAGCCCAGCAAGCGTTCCTGCACAAACGCAGCTCTGCACATTGCCAAGCACAATAAATTAAAAGTCCAACACTCAATTGTGCAAAGCCCAGAATGCACACACTCCCAAACAGCAGAAGAAAACATTCACATACTGCCTGCATCCCTCACCTGTCAGTTCCTCGGCTCCTTTGTACCATTGGATCTTAGCAGGGGGCTTGCTGCCAGTGCTGGTGCAGGTCAGGGTGACCGTTTCACCCTCCATCACTGCATCCTCAGACCCAGAAATCTGAGGTTTACTAGGCACACCTAGAGAGAGATAAAGCAGAATATTTAATAAAAGAGCTAGTAAAAATGGAAACTTTCATGTGGCAGGGTTCACCTTTTAGCTAGAAGCATCAAAAAGGAAAGGCCAGCTGCTAAGCTGCAAAAAGAACTGCAGAGTATTTGTTGTTTTCAGTAAAAGTGAAGGAAACGAAAAAAAGAAAACAGACCAGCTTGAATTTCTCTGGTCAGTTCTGGAGGCTTGGATGTGAAGCAGGCAGGAAACAAATAATGATGTACAGTTGCAATGATTTGCACCAAAAAAGGTTCATAGTTATTGCACTGGAGCTCAAATGACCTTCCAGGGTATCAACTGCCTGTATTATTAACGCTTGTCATGGCTGGTGCACAAGAATATTTCTGTTTTGCTGACAAGCAACCAATTAAAGCTTTGCAGATAGTGACTGTTTCAGTCTCACTTGGAAATGCTGAGGATACACTTCAGTTAACCTTTCCAGAAAGCAGAAGCGGTTGGATGACTGGGGGATTTGCATGTTGGTCCTCCAGTGAAAGTCCTTAAAAATAATGTTCCATTTTGAATTTAATTTCCATCACCTGATCAGTTAACATTTAAAGCAGTATTATAACTGCACTGGGAGCACAGCTGCCAGCACAAACTCTGTGGTTTTGTTCTTCTGGTGTGTCTAATTTAGTTTTTCTCTTTAACCACTACAAATGAGCTAAAAAAAAGAAAGAATCCTGTCTAATTGATTTTTACAGAGAAAATGCCATATTGACCTATTAAGTGCATGAATTCATTTTTTACAACAATTTCCACCATTTTTTGGACAAAAATCTTTTCTGTTAGTTTGTAATAAAATAATTCATACTTTTAGTGATAAATGTTCCTCTTCCACTTATATGGACAAAGAAATTTTCATGACCAATTCAATTAATTTGAGAAAATAAATTTGATAAATTAACAGATATTTTAAAATTTCAAAATAGTAAATTGGCATCAAATTAACTTAATTATTTGGCGAGGCTACCCTCAAAATTAAACAGAATTTCTTCCATGATTTTATTTATTCAGTTTTTTTGTGGTGTTTCAACAATTAACATTCACCCCGTCAATCTCATCTGTAAGGTAAAAACATTGACTGAATAAGATAACTGGACTGAGCGACTCCTCCCTCCTCCCAGTACCCCCGTACTGTAAATTATTCAAGTTATAAACTGATCAATCAGATGCCTCAATGAAAGTAGGTGTGCTGGAAATCAGAAATTGACAATAAGAAGTGATTGTTTGACATTGGGGGGCAGCAGGCTCAACATACTTGTATAGAGGCATTGATTGGTCAATTTATAACTTGAAACACTTGCAATAAATAAAAAACAGAATGAAAAAAAGTACATATTAGCAAGAACATGTTAAATCAGAGCGAATTCTGACCAACAGAATGACTGAATAACAGCTGTTAATTTCTCTATAACTCTATGGGGATTTTGGCTTCTTGGTGCCAGCTGTTACTTCCTGTCTGGAACACAAGGGGGGAGGGGGTCACTCAGTCCTGTTCTCTTGTATAGTCAATGGTCCCACAGCCAACGTTTGAAACATTTGCTTGACGGGTTCTCCAGAGCTCACTTTCAGTGGTAGAGGTGTGGGCACACTCCTGATTGGCTAGACTGGTTGCCGTAGAAATGTTGACTTGGACCAGGGATTGTGTTTAAAAAATGCTTTATTTTTTCACATTTTTATGCAATCTTTTTGTTCCTGCTTACTGTCGACACCTGGCTCCAACATGGAGGCGTCTGCATCGCAAAAAATGGGATATGGACTTCATTTGTTTGGAGCCAGAAGTAAACCATTTTCTATGGGTGACGTCACACTCAGTTGGTCAATTTCTCACTTACAGTCAATGTGTTGAACTTACACTTATTCTCTTTTAAGGAAGTCATTTTTGTGTTACTGCTCTGTAGCATCATGTCACAAAAAGGTCCTTTGAAACAACACAGCTGAATGAGCTCAGCAAAGCAGCTTATTTAAAGACAGTGTTGAAGTCAAAGGGACAAAGGAGTCCCCATAACAGTATGAGAGCATGCAGTTGAAGCATCTTGGTGGTTGTTTTTTTATAATTTAGTTTATCAACCAACCCCTGAATATTTTGTGTCACTCTTGTCCACATTTACTTGTAAAAAAGACTTTGCGATCAACAGTCAGAGGGCCTGACTATCATGGACGGCCATTTTTTATATGCACTGGAATTTGCTTTCAAACACCAATCATTTTGTTTTCAAAGTGTTTTTTTACTCCATAAGGTAAGGGCGACCACTGGTTTGATGAAGTGTTTCCAGTAATTCACCATAGAGATCTGTTTGCAGAAAGATGAGCAGAGTCAAAAAGGCAAAGCTCTGAATTTACCACTCAGTTTATGTTCCTAAACAACCTATGGCCATGAACTGTGTTACCAACGAGCGGTTAACCCTTGTGCTATCCTATGACCCCACCCTTCCATTGACGTGTTCTCCCTACCATGACAAAGGTGGATAAAGGTGGAAAGATTTCATGTAATCCATGGACACCAGTGAAGATCACAAATCATTGAAGAAAAAAGGTTCAGAGCACTGTCTAGTGGGTCTAGATGACCCAACACCCAACGTTAAAGTGCCTAGGATAGCACAAGGGTTAAGATCACAGATGCGGTGAGGGGAAATGAGCTTCCTTATGAGGTTTCACTTGGAGATTGGGGGTGCAAACCTCAATCCTGCAACCATGAGTGGAAATGTGACCCCTCCACATCAAGAGGAGCCAGCCTGACAAAATCACCACCTTTCTATTGAGTGGTTATGGGCTTGTCTACCCTGGGAAAGGCCTCATGGCAATCCACATAGACTTTACAGACATAATTTGAGTTGTCCACTAAGATGGCACTTGATCGTTTTTACGCTATAGTAAAATAAACCTACCATGCATCAATCCAAATGGCATTTTCCAATATTAATATAATCAATGTATCTCTTTTTGAAACAGTTTCAAATGGTATAGGATAATTCAATTAACATTCTGCCGCAGACAGATGGATCTGGCTGGATCGTAAACTAAAGAATAACGAGAAAATGTGGCTGTTGCTAGTTTATGAATTCTGTGTATACTATTTACTGTTGGTGTAGTATCTTTTACAAAAGCATATACTCTAGGCAAAATGCAGAGAAGAGTTATTCCCTACATGCTGAAAACAGATGTCAAAATTCAAGCCCCGAGCAAAAAAGTTGGAAGATGCTGAGAAGTGCAAACAATCTCCTTTCTTATCTGGAGCTTTAAACATTTTCAATACTGTTGAAGTAATTCAACAAGATGAAATCTGTTTCTGCTGGGTTTTTCTATACTAAATGATTCTCTGGCTACTGCTTTACGGCCAAACACAATATGTACCATATTCCAGAGAAGCATTTATAGAAACATACTGTGGTCTCCTACTGTCACATTTTCCCCCCGTTTTGTGTTGCTTCAGAAGAAGGTCAGACTCGGTGGTGCACTCGAGTCTTGTGACAGAGTTGGAATGCTAACCACATCTTTAGTAAGACTTCAAAAACATGACAGAAGCTCCCCGAAGAAAATGATAAAATCCTTCATTAACTTAACATTCCAGCAGCACTTGTGGCACTCACATTAAGTATTCCAACATTTGCAGAGAAGCCCCAAATGGCACAAGGCTGCCCACTGAGAATTTGTAGAAATGCAATTAATTCAATGACACTAATATTAATGTGTTATCCCTTCAAAGTGAGCAGGACTCCTGCATTTCCCACCATCAACCTTGGCATTTCTAAATTTTAAATAAGTCTAATGAATACTACGTGCCAGTTCCTTTTCAGTGCTCATGGTCAATTTTAAAGGTCAAACAAACATTTTTGTAAAAACAACTAAATCTAGAATGCCACAACATATAGTTTTTTTGATATAAAGCCTGAATAAAATTTAGGCTGACTTTGTAAAATATAAGTGAGACTGAGGACGAAGAAGAAAAACAACCTAAAGATGATTTAGGGAGGCCACTGCAGCCAAGCCAAACCCCAGAACCTTCCCGGCCAAACCAAAATCCTCCCCCCTTGTTCCAGGTGTGATGGTCTGCAGCCATCAGAAAGGGTGCATTTTTGCTTAAGTACCACTTTAACTTGAAGCACAAGTTAAAATTAAAACAAGTCAAACTGGAAAGTGAATTTTGACATCCACTTCTGCCAAATTTTTCACAGTCCAATTTTTCTTCTCCATCACAGTTGAAGGCAAAAGGAGAAAGCCTTCTAAACGCGTCCCTCTCGATCTGGAGCCATTATAAGCAGCACTTTTCTCCAAGTGCTGGCATGGTCTGTTGCCATCCTGCGTTTTGAAATTATGAACATTTGGTTTGCCGTCTCCACTAAACTGCCATCATGTGCATTAAGGCAGCAAAAGAAGGTAATGCCTGAATAAAGTGATAGAGAGATAAAGCAAAGGAGTCTAAGACAGGAGGTTACAGGTTTATAGATCTGAGAATGAAGAGCAAAGGATTGCCAGACAGAAAAAGATGCCGTGCCATTAAGGGACAAGACGGTTGCATTGATGCATTTGTTGACCAAAAATTTGCTCAGTCATTAAGCAAAGATAAATGTGTATGTGTGAAGCTCTAATGCAATTCAGTGCTCAAAAAGGTGACATATTGTAAATTGCATAAATTAACAAGGCAGGAAAACATTAAAGTCCCTCTCCATTCGTCTTTTGAGCCACAATGGAAGCATTTCCAGAGGTCTTTTGATTATGATTATGCCATTTTAAGCCAAAACAAACAAAAAAACGGTGTCATTTTAATCAGTAGTTGGTCAGGAGTATTGAAGCGCAATAAGCCCGCCCCCACTTCCCGTCACCCATAACTGGGAGTTCTCTCTCTCCCGCTCGCTTACAGCCCCTCACACCTCCAACTTAACTTTACTGCTGCAACAAAAATGGTGAGCAACAACGACATACATGGATCTAAGTGTCAAAAGGTGGATGAATGGAGAGGAGCAGGAAGCTTGTGGACAGTCAAATGGAACTTCTACATCACAAATAAGCTCTTTTTCAAACAGCATCTTTTCACCTGTCAAAGAAACAAAGAAATGTTCTCTATGTATGTCCGCCATCATCAGAAGAATGGCACAAGCACATGTAAAAAACACCAAAAAACATGATTTTATTTGAGTACGTCTCAAAAAAAAGAGACAAAATTCTCTACAGATACGTTGTTTATGTTAAGCAAAAAACAAACAAAAAATAGTGAAAAACATCATAGATTAAACATTTTTTACCATTTTTTTTGTCCTGTCCAACAGCTGGGCAAACAGATGAGAGCTGAAGGCCTCTTGTGTTGGACATATTTTACTTTAACAACAGCGGTTATGACTTTTCTGACAAACCAGAGGTATGTTTGAGTAAACCCCTTTTGTAATCGAGGCCCAACTTTATTCATTTTAATAATATTTGAAAATCTTTTGTGTTGGAGCGGACGGAAAAGGAAAGAAGGGAAGAAGAGAGAGGGATGTTAGAGAGGGGGGGGGGTGGTAGAAGGGTGATCATAAGGGGGGGGGGGGTGTAAAACCATGAAGCAACTTAAAGCAACAAGTTGCTGGGTGTTTATCATTACGGTAAGGTTCAGATGTAATACAAATCTCAAAGGGTGGGGCCTGTCCTCACACACACTCAAATATTATCAACACACCTGCTAGCTGCAAAAATGTTCACATGTCAACATGTCCACAATGCAGATAGTGTTCACACACGCATACTTATGCCTTCAAACCAACTAGTGTGAAATATTTCATTCAATCACACAAAGTATTAGTGCAAAGGTGAGCTAACACCTGTGCTCAGGTGAGTGTTTATGTTCTTCTAAAATGGATGATGGAATGTAAAAAGAAGGAGGGAGAGTTCCCAGCCACCCCCACACCAAGACCATTTTTTAATGCAAATATAAATAAAAAGTGACATTTTGGAGCTGGGATCATTTAGGAAGTGTCTGCCAAGCCAAGCATCTCCTAAATGGTATATGGATTCCTTACACTTCAGACAATAACAGTGCAGAGAAACATATTCAAGTCTGCAGAAACATAGCTGCCATCTCCATTATGACACATGATGCTTTTTTGAGAAGACTTATCTGTGTTTTTGCTCCCAAACAAAGGCTCAGAAATAGTACAGTGACAATGTGTTCCCCACTTATTCCTCTTAGTTGAAACAGCCAAGTGTCACTGGACGTCCATTGGGATGTGTATTGTCAAATGCATGGCTAAATGATGACACAAATGAACACAAATGATGGTTTTCTCGTGCTGCATGTGGTTAGACCTCATCTCCGGTCCTTTGTGATGTGGGGATACATAACAACATTTGATTTTGAGTTTTAGCATTCAGAGGTTAACATAAAATCTGCAATTTCTCCACAGTTTGACAGTCCCTGGTTGTATGAAAACATGATTTTGCATTTAGGTTAACGTGGTGGAAAACAACTGCAGAGTTGTCTCTAGTTTTAGCACTAAACTGCCAAACTGTCACATTTTGGACTCGTGCACAAATGGGCCTTTTACAGATGACAATATTAGAGCCACGCTCAAACGTCACATGAGCTCGTTAAGACGTAATCTAAAGAATAATAATGATGATGAAATGAAATGTATATTATATCTGAAGTAAAAACAGTCAATTTTTAATTCAGCAGCAATTGATGTAGTGTCGTGTGCGGAAGCTTCCTGGCAGAAAAGTATGGCATTGAATATTAATGAAGGAATAATACTGCACAGATGGAATTGGCTGGAGAAGTCCTGTCGAGACCCTTCCCTCTACAAGATGAGTGAGGGAAACTAAAGCTGCGATAAATTATTCTCTGCTCAGCTCGGGACAGAACAGAGGCGTGACACACATTTTACTCCTGCAGTCACACAGTCATTCAAAAGGGCCCCCACTCAGCAGTTGTGTGCTGATGAGTCAAAACAGCCACATGTCAAACAAGGGTGACGACCTGGCAGACAAACACTGTTCTGTCAAAACTCCATATCTATGCCTGATTATCCCATAGAGATCCATGCATTTGAGTCATTTTAGCATGCATTTTTAATGGCTGGAGTCCCTCTCAGGGGTCATGAAATATTTATCATCTGCAGAATACAGTGTCACAGCCGTCAATTACAGCAAAGGAAAAAATATGCTTGAGTCACAATCGCTGCAAAGCAGGAGTGAATACGAAAGAGCGTGTTGAAATGATCGCAAAAAGATGAAGAAGAAGAAGATGAAGAAGCATCTTCTGCCTCGGCTTTGCTTTCACCCCCCAAACGCAAACTCACATCTGCTGTTGTCCAGAGCAGCTATTTTTAATCTTTATTTTTATACTTTGCTTCACTGCCAACACTTTTGAATAAATATCCAAGGATGCCCCCACTACTGCCAACCGACTCATCCCAAATATAGGGAACAACCCCTTGGCTTCTCAACAACACAACAGCCGTGTAAACATAAGCCACCCACCCCATCCAGAATGGTTGAATTTGAAGATCTCTTGTTTCAACTAAGTGCGTTTTCCATGAGAATTAGACAGAAACCCTCTGCAGCTTGGTTTGCCATCCAAGAATTTCTTGGCGTATAATGATGAAGCCATTGAATCAGAGGAGCAGAGGAAGTGTGGAAGAAAACTCCTCATTAAGACAAACCAACCTCCAACTTAAAACTGCAAAAACTTCATCTGTATCAGAAGTAAAATAGAATAAAAAGACACTAATTATGTGGAAAACACTTAGAGAAAAGTGGCCTTGGAAAGTCGGTTGGACCGTAAGCTAAACCCCCAACAGCCTCCCATGGACTTTCAGAACCAGATGTGTTCTCCATCTGCACACATGTTGTGCGGCGCGTCCATGAGGTGGCGCTCTCCTTTGACATAGCAAATCTTTTTTATCTTAGGCACATAAAGAGAGACAGCTACAGCAGACCAGCCCACAGATAACTATAACACAACTCGACAAATCAAAATCAATAGGAGAAATAGCATTTGTGGGGATTCAAAGGTAATTAGCACAATATCCAATCAATGAGAAGAGCCAGTCTCCGCTGCCATGGTGACCACAATTTATTACAGGCTGCAGGGGGGCGCCACAGAAAGGTAATTCATCCACCTCACAGAGGAAGAGTGGAGCCTCCAGAGAGTGTAAGGAGGGGTCAAAATCCCAAACGCAGGTTCAAAGCGTGAGCAAACAGTAAACGTGTTCCAAGGTTTTCAAATGCAGGGAACGCAAAAAAAAAAAAAAAAAAGCGGGTTATGATTTCTATCAGACGATGCAAAATGATTGCAGGCTCTAATGAAAAGATGCAATCAAGTTGCATTATGGGGAATGTGGGTTTCAGTGTTTATGTACATAATAAGCAATACATATCAAGCAATGAGTATTTATGACTCTGCTGTGAGCTTATTTCCCTTTCCTCCCTTTATGGAGGTTCTCTGCTAAATTTCTGCAAAGCCAACACTTTGTTTCCTACCGAAGGGCATCTTTCCAGGTGACAGATGCAACACAGACCTGCTGGGCCAACCTTCCTTTGACTCAGAAACATAGCAGAGTGTGGGTAACTATCACTGCACTCATCAAAGGGATTTCAGGCACATTTAAAGCAGCTGTGATTCAGAATTAGAAAGGACTTTTTCATTTTCATTGATCTAGTTTTTCATTTTTTGACATTTGTGGGTTTCTTAAGTTCCAATATATAAAACGTGTCTAATTTGAAATTGTTCTTGTTTTGTTTTTCAGCTTTTTTAAGCTGCTTCTTGTTCTTTTCGGATTTCAGTCAGAATAGCACACCTGCCTTTTGTTGTGAACAGCAACACCCTGTTCATCACAGTTCCGGATCTTCTCATTCTCTTAGTTGTTTGTCACATCTCTTTTACCACTCCTTGTTCGGAGGATTTCTCTTTTTTCCAAAGCGCATAGCCAACCTAATGCAATATTTCTGATTTATTGTCTAAATGAATCTTTTATCATTCCTTCATCTGTTTGTCTTCTCCCCTTAGCTGTGGATTTGAACCTTTTCTCACAAAACAGTCTAGTGTCCAGTCTCACTCTAAGTGCTTGTAAAAACAATCACTTTCATAAAACTTGCATCTTCAACATAATCATCGTAGAAAATAAGGACAGATACCAGAAGCTTTGCGTTATCTATTTCAATTTGTCTCAATCCAACAGGTCTATGAGGAATATTAAGATAGACTGCAGTCAAACTGATTTGCAGAAGTGTCAATCACTCTCAAAGAAGAGAATGCCTGGGTGTGAGCACCACAGAGTCTGCTCTAAAGTCTGCAGCGAGAACAAAGACGTGCTTTATACAGGAGAAGAACATTTAGAGAAAGTTTTGTAGCTGGAATTAAGGGATGATAGAGGACAGGTTGTTTCTGACTTTTAAAAAGAAAGAACTAAAGGAAAAAATAAGATGCATATATTTCCAGAGGACAGTGATCAAGCTACTCAGTGATGTTTCTCTTAAAAAGTGAGTTCTCAAAAGAGCTAACTCAAATCTGAGGGCTCAGCCTGCTTCCTAAACTTCCCTTTCTGAGGAGATCAAGATGACAGTGTCAGACTTCATGTCCTGTGGTGTTGCTGTGACCCACCCAGCACGGTGACAGTAGCTCGTGCGGTGCGGACCGGCATGGTGAAGATGGAGCAGGTGTACTCGCCCTCGTCAGACAGCTGCACGTCCGCGATGGTGATGGAGAGCTCTGTGGGCAAGGAGCGATACAGCTGGATTCGGTTGTCCCGCAGTGCTGAGGGGAAAAAAAGAGGAGAAGGATTAAGGTGATTGGAAGTTTACTTCAGTCATGGACACTAATACTAGTTGTCTCTTTAAGAAAACAAGAGCGCAGCATTGTTCCTCTGTGCTGTTGACCCAGGCGGGGTTGCTGAACAGTATCTCAGGGGACGCGGTTCTGCAGGAAGTGCACAGTCACCCCTCTGTTTGAGGTGATGGACGTCGTGTAGGTCCAGCTCACAGGACCAGAGGGCTCCAGCGGGAACACAAAGTCTTTCAAGCCTCATTGTTCAAGGTCTAACTTTCATAAATAGCTTGTGCTTTGGCGTTAAAGCTGCAGTCATCAAAGAAAGTTTTAGCGAGGTCCTGGTCAGTGTTTTACTCACAGTCCCACTCAAAATACATTTTGATCTATAGGACAAGCGTTCCCAGTGGTCTTTTAATTATGATTATGTCATTTTTAGCCCAAATCGTGTCATTTCCTAGGTCATAGTTTCTGCAGAGCAGCGGGAGTTCATCAGAAATTCACCTCTGAGATGTGGGCGAGACAGTTGACCGCCCCTGTGCACTTTCCCTTATCCATAACTGAAAGCTCTCTGTTTACACTCTCTTCCACTGGCTTACAGCTCCTCCCACCCCTTCTCTTTATTACCGGTGTAACAAAAATGGCGAGCAAATACGATCTATTTGTCTGTGAGTAATTCCATCAGAATGGAGCGGAGCGGGACGTTTTTTCCTACCCAGCGTTTTTTCTACGTCACAAATACAACATTTGTCAAACAGAATTTCTTTGTCTGCTCCTGATTCACCACAATCTGAAAAAGGAAATATTCGGAAATGCAATTTTAAGTTTATTTTCTTCATATATGTCCTCCATCATCAATGAAAATCGCTGCAAAAAGTATGAAAACATAAAAAAGAAAGCGGAAAACTGCACATTTCTGTGACGTTACACAAATCCAAATATTTGGATTTGTGTACTATCTGGGGGAGGTTTAAAGTGACACACACAAACTAATGGGCCTGACGTTACAAAGATTGATGTTTTGGATAATATAATGAAGAAGAAACAAACAGAAGCATGACGAGGCAGAAAAAGGGCTGACAGACAGATAAAGATGAAGGATAAAGAAGTGTGAGGAAATTACAGAAGACAGATGAGAGCATTGTGGAAGACAAAGAATACAATAAGAAGCAGGAGAAAAGGTAAGAACTAAAATGAGTGATGGAAAGAAAATCACTGTTTTATGTGTGAAAAAAAAGGAGAAGAAGAGCAACCTGAGGGTCAAGAAGCAGAGGAAAGATTGAAGAACTGAAAGTGGAAATAAGACAGAAATGATGTGACAAAGCAAAGGAGAAGGGAAGGCTTCATAGCTTGAGACCAAAAACTGACAGTAAGAAAGAAAGATGCAGCGCTGAATGTAAATCTTTGGGACATGAAAGCTGAAACAGAAAGAAGGAGGAGGGAGGAGCAAAGGTGTTGAGGGAAAAAATGATGTAAGAAGAGGAGAAGGGAGAGGAGAGGATGAGCTACAGACAAAGTGAAAGTGCTAAAAAAAATAGCAGAGATGTGAGCTTAAATGAGGCAAAGAAAGACAAAGACGGAGTGGAAAGGAGATGTAAATTGAGAATGAGAGACTGGCGAAAGTGCATGACGGAAAACAGAGCAAATAAACCAGTGGAAACATAAATAGCAAGTGGGATAGGGGAGGTGGGGGGGAGTAAGAAAGACATAAATGGCTTTGTCATCAATGAAAAACCCAGCCATGAAAGAGGAAGAGAGCGCAAGCGACTGAGATAGATGATGATGGTGATGAAATGCAGGGAAATAAAGCCTTGTTTCTGTGATAGCATTGACCTCTGCAGTGCGAGGGCCTCTGTGAGATGGGTGCCGGTCTACCTGCCGTTCCCATCCGCCTGTCTGTCAGGTAGATGTCAGTCTTTGCATCGCAGCAAAAGCTTTTAGGCTTTGTTTTCCATTTGTTCTTACGAGTAATGAATGGATGTGTCGCAATCAGAGTGTAGGGAAAGCAGAAAAAAAGAAATGCTGTGGTCTAAAAATGATGAATTAGCTTCCACATTATAAGATAATTTAACTTACCAGGGGACGAGCATTGTGGAATCAAAGCGCATTTGCACATAATACAGAGAGCAGCCGCAATGATTAACTGCAGTGGCTGTTTCATGGCAACAATTAAAGAGGACAAATTAGGCTGTAGGGATTTTTCCCCTTTTCTTCATTTTAATAGGTTAAAAAGAAAGAAAAAATGCTCATAGTTCATGTTATAGTTAGTTATTGCCTTTCACAGATGACAGCCAAAATAAACAATCTGGAAAAGCAATGGATGAACAATCTGCCTCGACAACATTTTTAAACTGGAGTCCATCTGCTAGATGACCATTTTTAATGGAGAAAAGTAAAGGAAAAACTAACTGCAGTCACGTTATTCTTAGTTTCTATTCGAGGAATAATGGTAGACTCAGTTTAAAAAACTGAATGTGTCATGAAAAAGCAACTGAGGACTTGTGTGGATCTTTGCAGTCTCGCTTTTGTGGACTTTTTAGTTGAAAAACACTTCCGAAACACACTTGGTACTTTACTTTTTACTCTTAATCAATCCCTCTATGGAGAACTGTAACACCAAAAACAAGAAGAATGAAAAACAAACTTTGTTTCGTTTCTGTCAGAAAAAGAAGCCAAAAAATAAAAACGAAAATAAAAGAAAACTCATAAAACTTTCAGTTGAAATGATGTTGGGGCTGCATGATACAAGAAAAACTCACGATGTGCGATATTAGTGATCAACGTTGCCATGACAATATGACTTCCAATACATAAACAAACAGCAAAATGAAATACTACTAATACATCATTTCCATTTCACTGCAACAGTTTTATTTAAACAAAATAAACATGAATCTTACTGCAAGTTCTCTCAACTGGAGACAAGTAAGAACCGGTACGTCTTTTGACGACAGTTACTCTTTAACTATTTAAACAATCAATGTAATTCCAGCAGATTCTAAAGCAGAGAGAAGCAGCCTTGTGCTCGTATGCAACACTTAGTGTTTAAGTGTTTATGCAATCAATGTAAATACGTGGATTCTGTCGCAGAAAAAATGCCGATATGTAACACGTTAGTAATGTGTGGCATAGGGGTTCAAAGGTTCAAAAACGCTTTTTATCATATCTCAGTTATGGCAGGGTAGGTCAAAGAGTGTGTGTTTTTAAGTGTTACTGGTGACAAGCCTAGTGTAATGCTACGTTCAAGTGACCACTTCCAAAGAAAAGTCGATGTAAATTCTCCTATATACGCGTTTCAGGCTTCTGCGTTTATAACTTTTGTTTTCATGCATAATAACCACGCAAGGTTTTAGGTTCATCTTTGGGCTCAACGTACAAAATGCGCTGCATTGAACTCGGGCTACAAGTTAAACCAGTTGACAAATCAGAGACTTAGATTATGTGATGATGTATGGGTAGCCTTTTTAATTCACAAAAGTGCCAACTATTTGTGAATTAATTATGGAGGAGAAATTACGACGATCACGATCAACCGGTCGATCTTCAAGGACATGAGGGAAGATCGCAGGCCAGCAAAGATAAATAACCATATATATATACCTTCTAAATAATTCATCAGCGAATCAAAATCCTAACCGAGAAACACATGACTTGATTGACATGCAGAACGGCCAATCGAACATCCTCTGATCCATACGTCACTGCACATGCGAGTTTAAATACACTGAGCGCTAATTCTGCCTGTCATCAGAAAGTTGCTACCTGCCCCACGGCAGGTCAAGTCTCCGGCAGAAGACCACTCCGGCCCACTGGAGTGTTTATTGAGGCCCGGATCGCCCCGCATGCCTCCGCTTTTCCCGCCAGATGGATCCAAGCCCACTAAAGCAGCAGTGTTTTCCTGTAGCACGCGCTTCTGGAGAGCTCCCCACAGAGCCAGAAAGAGATAGAAATGCTCCCCCCATTGCACGGTTTACAGCAGAGCATGACAAACGATAGTAATAAAACGTCTCATCTCTTAATACTAAAGTATCTCCTCACATATATTTGTGTACTCTTACTGTGTAATACAAGTACATAATGTTATGTACTAATAGTTCATAAGACTATGTTTATTAAAAAAGTATTTTAGTCTCAAAATACTTACATATATATATATATATATATATATATATATATATATATATATATATATATATATATATATATATATATACATACATACATACATACATACATACATACATATATATATATATATATATATATATATATATATATATATATATATATATATATATATATATATATATATATATATATATATATATATATATATATATATATATATATATATGTATGTATGTATTTAAGACATTGTCAAAGTAGCTCACATGCCAAAATAGTGTGGACATCCGTGACTTATGCTAAAAGTCCATTCAGGGTTAAACTGAGATCTAAAAAAGTTGTAGAAACAAAACATGAACGAAAACACACTTTATTTGCATTCCTGGTGCAAAAACTTTCCTTAAAAAAAGAGTGAAAACACATGATAAAATAAAGGGGCAACAATGTTTTCATAACGCAACATTTAAAGTGGAGATGAGCTGTCAGGATTCTGATATCAAAACAAGCCCAGTGAAAAAGCTGAGTCAGAAGTGAAGTTTTCATTCATGTCTGAATGAAACAGCAGCAGGTTATGCTTCAGAGGAAAGCAATTTCCTGACAGAGTTAGCAAAACTTCCAAAAGTTCGGCTTGTTGTCTTTTAATTGGGTCAATTTCACCAACAACACGTTAACACCCTGAGGTGGTGTCACGTCAGCCCTTCACTATAATTATTTGTCTCTGCGGCAACCTGAAGCAGGCAGGCCCTGTGCTGAAAGGCCCCGGCTGCTCTGATCGTTCAGCTCAGCGGGGCGAATTAGAACTGCTCAGCTGATGCTGAATAATAGCTTAAAGCCACGAGCGTGAAGTCTTCCGTGAGGAATTTATGAAACAGAGAGAAGATAACCACTCTGAAGTAGATTCTCTACAAAATGCATCTTATCTGACATTCAACGCTGCTAGTGAATAAAGGCATTTTTTTCCCACATACATTATAAAAACCATCTTCAGTCAGTAAAAAACACTTTCACTCATTTACACTTTTCAAATTGGAATCCATGACTTCATTCAGAGGTATTCATGAATGTGAGGGATCCAGTTGTTAGGGCTATGAGTTGCGTTTTTTTCTGCACAAGACCACAAAGAATGCCAAGTGATGTATTATTCACAGGCTCAGCATCTTGCAACCACTACAGCATGCAGGATCTCTGTTCCCCTGAGATGCATTTTCTTCCAAAATTCTCATAAGCTTCTTTTCTGTGAGCAGGAACATTCAGAGAGATGCTGAAGATGAACGTGTGGACAACATCGGCGGGCGGCATAGTAAGGGATTTGGTGCCTTTCTCAGAGATATTTCAGCTGCTCTCCTTTTCAGATGAAAATTTGAGTTTGGACATTTTTCATCTGAGTTCTGGTTGAAGTACAGAATGATGTTCTTTTTTCCTTAAAAAACCTTTGTAGCTGGTAATGCTGCGTCTCACAGCAGCTTCTGATTCTGTGCAGAAGCTCCAGTAATTGTCCTCCCGTGATTCAAATCCTACCTGTCTGTCAAGACGTATGCAGCTTTGAATAAAACATTTTTGTCCTTTTCTAGTGTTCTGACTTCTTGGGCTCAGGCTCTTTTCTGTCCATTCCTCAAAGGACTTTGTCACTATTTAGCTGTTGCAAAACATCATTTTTCTGCAGATGATTTGTAACTGGGTTTGTGAGTGTTTCCAAATGACCCCCAAGCTTCAGGAGTTGTGTAAATCAAGGCAGAGCTGCATTTCTTATATAGCACCTTTCATACACCCAAAAAGCCTCGGCAGGATTAAAACCATGAAACTTTTAACAATAAGGAAACATTAAAATAACAGAACTAAAAATTGGGTGATGACAGAAATGAAAAGGTGTGTGTTTGGCTCTGGTGGGTTTGAAGAGACCCAAAGTATTTATGCTCCACAGCAAAAAGTCATTTATAAATAAACAGCAAGACTTAAAAATCCATTCTTAATTAAACTTATAGCTTTAACAATCAAAGGCAGGAGTGATGTGGTCACTTCCTCTGGTTCTGCTTTGAATTCTGACTGCAGTGTTCCAACTGAGCCAAAAACCCTCAAACCCAAAGTTATTCAGAACAACGTTTGTTACAGGACAGCATCACTTCACCTTCGTATTCTAGCATTTAATTATTGCTTTAAAGTTTTATTCTGCATCTCTCAGGCCAGCGGTTCCCAAGCATCTGGCCTTGGACACGGGACAGTAGGTACCAGGCCACAGAAAGAAAGAAAAAATACAACCTTTTCTTCCATTTTATTTCTAATCTGAATCTGAAGGAAGTTTTATTTTGGAAAACTACTGGATTCTCTCCACCACAACCGACACATTCTTGATGCGTGTCAAGTCATGTGTTTAAAATCCATCCGCTACTTTCTTAACTGGCAAAGTTAAAAGGCAAAGTTTTTTGAAAAGTTACCTTTTGCAGAACAGATCCAGTGAGGAAACAGAAGTAGAGCCTTTGCTTTCCAAAATAAAAGAAATCTACACTTAACAGACAAAAAACCAAACAGGAGTTTTTACTCCAAATATAGATTCATTGGACAGTTGTTCCATAATAATAAAGCACACATATTCAGCAATCAGCTGTCTAATGTAATGATGCTGCTGCTATTAAAGTTGTTCAAACTAGGGCTGGGTTGATAAAATTGATCAGAATCCTAGGTTCTGTTCCCCAGGTGTAAATGTGTGTGTGCGTGCGTGGGTGTGTGTATGTGTGTGTGTGGCCAAGCGACAGACTGGCGACCTTTCAGTGGTGCATCCCACCTTCACCCAACAGTAACGGGGATAGGCTCCAGCAACCCTACTACCCCAGAAAGGATTTACAGGGCTAAGTTTAGACATTTTTTCCTGGTAGCTGATAAAATGTCAACAGAAGGAACAAAAGTATTTAGAGAATCTGTTTTGGCACAAAGTAACAAAACTTGTGTAACAAGAGATTGAAAAAAAGCCACTTTAAAAAAGGCTACAAGTGGAGAGCGAGGTGAGTTACTTTCAGATGTGAGTTTGTCTGTGTGTGCACTATCATATTGTTAAAGCCTCCTTCCTGACTCATGCTGTCTCTGTATCTGTTTATCTCTTCATCTATTTGTCTTTCTTTCCGTCTCACTATTATCTCTCCGAGTGTCTGCTCGCTTGTCTACCCCGGCGCTCTCCCGCACACACACACACACACACATATATCTCCACTTCTGTTGGTATATTTTTCTGTTATTTCATCCAACGCTACTTTATCTCCATGCCTTATCTCTAAGCAAGGTCACAACATTAGTCTTCATGAGCTTCCCACTGTGTGTGGGTGTGGGTGGATGTCACACTCTCAAACATGCACACACTTATCCATTCCCCCTGGACCTTGCGCTCAACTATCAGTCTCCTTAATTCTCTTCCCCTTGTCTCTGCTCAGCCCCCTTTCCTCCCCTCCATCTTGGACCTCTGTGTCTTTGTCCCACAAATCTCACCCATTCCTAATCTTTTCAAACCCCTGGCTTATTCTGTCCTTTTTTTCATTCTAAATGATGCATGGTGCGTGCACCTACAGGTAAGATAGATTTTTAGTAACAGTATAATATCTAGTTACAGGGGGTTATTGATTGGGAGGGCCCTGAAAATTGCACATGTGCCTTGTGCTGTTTAGTCTGATGTGGGTAAATAGTCTGTCAATAGGTCACACTCGGCTGTTTGGCTTTTGTTTCTGCAGTGAAAGCATGTAATGCATTTCTTAGTTTGGATATAAACTAGATTAATGGACAAGACGTGTGTGCAGGCCTTAAAGAGGAACACAGCCGAGAAGTAATGGTCTTGTGGGTTTTTCCGTGTTAGTTGACCAACACTCGCTGCATGCCCAAAGAAATGGACTGACACGAAGCTGAAATGACGATGGCTTAATACTTTCTCCAAACTGCTTTTCAAACATAGCTGAACAAATAAAAATCACATTTTCTGATCTCCTGTCATTCACAATATTGGAAAATTGTACACGTCTCACTAAAATCCTCCAAACAACAAAAAAATGTTTGTCTATTTGTCTGATGTGACAGAATATGGGCATGAAGGCTCTGACAGAAGGAAAAAGGCCAAATGTTCCCTTGTAATTTTCAACAAAATCCTTTTTGTTTCTTTTTCTCTCACAATCCATGAAAGCTTTTGGAATGTTTCTTTTATTATCAAAATCTGGAGAGATTTTGTGTTTTTTTTCTTGCATTCTACTTGCACTTTTAAGAAAAGTTTTGCGTTAATAAACCAACTGTTGCAAAGTTCTGTTCATAACTGTGACAACAGCCATGTTCTTTTTGCAACAATTTTGTTTTGTGGCTTAGAATTTGTTGTTCTGCATGGCAACTTCCACTCATGCCTTAGATTTTGCAAACAAAGATCCATCTGCTAAGCAAAAGAACAAAAACAAGTCTTTGTAATGAAGCTTCACGGATGTGATGTTTCAGAAACAGAACATGTTGCTGTGGAACAGTCTGGTCCTGCTTTTATGTACAAGGTTACAGCTGGACAAAAAAAATCACCCTGAAAACACATGTGCAACTCATTTATGATTATTATTTGTAATGAACAACTATGCTTAGTCTGAGGGTGTTACATAAAGCGGTCAAAGCGCCTCAAAGATGTCGTAATGTGCGCTGAAGTTCATGGCTGATGAAGATCTGACCACTTTGGAGTCTGTCTTACAATTGAATCGGTTAGTTCAAAAGGGGCCCAAGTCCACAATATTTCAAAATAGAGATATTATCTGTTCTATGGTCTTCAAGGGAAAAGCTATCTGATTATGTGCATAAAAGTCCCAAGTCTTTTGTAATGTATTGACTATGCTTGACATTTAAAATGCATTAAGTTCAAAATTCCTGGACTTGGGCCTCTCTTGCATGGGTTTAGCTTTATCCCATAGATGGCAGCGCCCCTGTTTAATTCAAGAAGGGCCCAAGTCCAGAGACTTGGGACCTATTGGGACATATTGAATACAGGCCCTTTACACAAACTCACACACATTTTTTCTGTCATACTAACAAGGAGAAAAATGTCATGTGACAATAAAAGCTTTTTCTCAGCGTCCAGTTGTACAGGTAAGACCCACTCCGATGAAAGTTGTGGGCATTTTTTTGTTTTTAATATGTTATTGTGGGATTTTGGATGACATATAGGAAAAAAATGGAGCTTAAAATTGAATTTCTGAGTATTTATTTTTCATATCACTGTGAAACAGGAGCAGACGTAAAAATTCAGTTGGAAAAAGATCATATTTGTGTCGTAGAAAATACGCTGGGCAGTCCATAAGCTTCCTGCTCTGCTCCATTCTGATGCATCCACTTGCATCAGAATGGAGCCAATAGATCCATGAACGTCTTTGGTTTTCTTCATCCAAGCTGGAAGCTTAAAGAGCTCTTTACCTTGCTTCTGTAAAAATTGTTTTGGTTTTTAACTTTACCTTAAATCTATAAAACTGTGTGGCCTAACATTGTACATTAAGATCCGATCCTATTACCAAAACTAGGTACATCTTAATTTTTAGCAGAGAAGGACTTTCTGTTCTTTTCCAACAATAGTGTGAGGAAAATGCTGCAACAGCTGTGTGTTGACCTCCTATCAAGTCTAAGATCAGCGTGCTCCTTTTATTGCTGCCTCAGCTGCTGCGAGTGTTTGGGTAAACAGTTGCTCCTGTCAGAACCTCAGACCTTCTGCTCAGCACTCCCCAAAGGTCCAACTGTTGATCTGGTCACGGGAGCTATTTTTGCTTCCTTCTCCTCCCTCAAACTTTCTCATGCTCTTTCAACTTCAAACACTCCGAGGCAGAGGGAATCTCTCCCAACATACTGCATGCGAATTCCTGTTTCATCTGCTTCCTGCCTCTTTTCGCCTTTCCGACCGAGTTCCAAGTCTGCCAAGAACTCTCTCAAATTTTAATTTGTTTTACTGGCACAACAGGGAGGAAACCTGTTTTGCGGAAGGGAAGTACATCAGCTGCAATCCAATATTTTCATATTTCAGTCTTCTTTCCCTCCCAGCTTCTTGATCTCTTCATACGCCTCTTTGTTATAACCCAAATCTGCGCTCCGCCTCCCTCCTTTTGCCTCTACCTCCATCAATTTTTCTCCAACACTCCTGCCTCGATCTCCCCCTTCCTTGTCTTCTCTCTATCATCTTTTTTTCTCTTCATCACTCACACTTCTCTCAATTTGTCTTACATTTTGGGCGTTTAGCTGACAGCCTCGCCAAAAGACTCTTCCTCTCCTCTTCCTCCTCTTCTCCCTCGCTCATACACATGTCACTACCAACCTCCCATCTGTTTCTGAATATTTTCTGCTGCTCCCTAATTATCTGTCCTTTTTGGCGGAAGATCTGGGTTCAGTGACCACAGGCTTCCCTTGATCACACAGTTCGCACTGATCACAGACTGTAAATTGATCAGGAATCGCTGCTCTGACTATGAAAGGTGGACTGAATACATGCCACTGTCTGTCTGACACTGTGCCTTCTCACCTCGCCAACACCTCTTCCTACTTCCCTTTTTCTGTCTGTATTAACTAAAATGAAGTCCTCTTTTTGTGCCTTTCATATAAATGTAGAGAAATATCCCACCCTGATCTTTTTTTTATCTATTGTAAAAGTGTTCCCAGTAGTCTTTTAATTATGATCATGCCGTTTTTAGCCAAAATCAAATAACCTGTGTAAATATTTGATTGGAACATAGTTAGTAGTTCTCGCCTCTGAGTTGTGGGCGGGACCCTTGGTGTAGTGTAAACCTGCTCACGCTTCCCATCATCCCCTTGTTTCCACGCTCTCCTGCTAGCTTACAACCTAACATTACCGGTGTAACAAAAATAACAAGCATTATTGGAGCTATCCATCCATGCAGTGTGGCTCCAGATTCCAGCAAACAAAGACGTTCATGGATCTTTGTCTGACAGTGGATGCATCAGAATGGAGCAGAGCATTCAGCTTTTGGGCCACCGATTGTACCGCCTACGTCACAACCACAAGCTTTTTGAAACAGCCTTTTTCTGTCTGCTCCTGATTTACAACAATACACTTAATCCTCTTTAAATATGTCCTCCATCATCAGATAAATGCCACAAAAACCTGTTGGTCTTTAAGCAGCTTGAAAAACAAATCTAATTGTAATGTTTACGTCTGCAAAATAAGTTCATAAATGCATTCTTCTTTAGGGTTTTGGACAAACCTTTCTAGCCAATACCTAAAAAGACCATACATTTTTGCATTTTTATTAAAAAAAGTAAAACACAGGGCCTTAATTATGTTGTCTATAAGCCTTCTGCTTGAACATGTTGCAATACTAACTGGTTGATGGTGTCTCATGCCAAAAGATCAGATTTAAGCAGTGAAACATGAGGGTTTTTTTTTTTTTCTGAATGTCCTCTATATCCCAGGGTTCTTTGATCTATGTGACTTTGATACTTGGTAAGATGTGTGCAGCTCTTTTAATTTCTTTTATGTTCATAAAGCCTCGCAGTTCGTCCTCATTTATGCAGGAGGTTAGTTTAAAGCCACAGTCAGGAATCACGTGCACCCTGGAGAAAGACCAAAAGACTTTTCCCCCAGAACACTTCATAATGAATGAAAGTGCATATTATTGGACTAATTATAGACAGAAAAGAAAGCCTTTTAAAGTTCTTAAAGAAAATTAGGCAGCCCACACACTCAACTCTCTGTAGGAGCTTATCCCACTGCGAGTTTGTCGGAGCTGCACAGGCACAGGTAGGAACTGCTTTGCATTTCCCATGCAAAGAATAATCACACCTATTTACATCTACCACTCAATATCATGAACATGCATTTAGAATTGTAACAAGTCTGCAGTTTATGAATGTTCAGAGCAACCACATCTCCCACACAGGGAGTCTATTTGCAGCTAAAAGCATCACGTAACCTGCTGAACTTATTTCCATTCAGCTTTTTTTTTTAAATACACATAAAAACAGTAATTTACTAGAGTGACTAAATGCTTTGATTTTTAAAACTCAGTCAACTGCAGTACAGCTTATAAAATAATACTGATAATCTTCTTTCTTATAATAAATTAACTTTTGAACCAGACGTGGCCCAAACATGTCAACAAGAATTAAGCTCAAAAATAGGAAAACGTATGAAATTGTAAAAAACTAATGTCTAAACTATCTCTGGTCTTTAACTATAGACTGGCATCAATCTTCACTGTTTCTCTGTGCACCAGACATTTTCAGAGCACAGCTTTAACAGGCCTCTGCTCCAATAAATAGCTATGGCATTAATTCAACATCATGAAGTCCGTGAAGACAATGCCTGTCAACAAAGTCTGTAAAACTACCTTCACACTGAACAGGATTAGTGCATCAGGGGTGTCAAGTTTCAATGTTAAGTTGGTGTATGGCCGTGATCAGAAGTCCTGCGTCGCGATTTAGGCATTTTGGGCATTGCGTTGTGGCGTGACGTTTTAAAAGCTCAAATATCTGAATATTGGCGACGAAGTTGCATCACGTCAACCATTCAGGAAGTCAGCTTTGGTCCATGACGTATTAATGATGTGATCAGCGGGTAAAAAACCACCATGACGAAGAAGCTGATCACTGCCGTTTGTGCTCCTCCTGAACTTCACGTAAGCGGAGGTCATTCAGATGCAGCTCCTGCAGGAGATGGTGAAGGTCAATCACTGTACTGGAGAGTCCAGCCTAGAAGATCTCTTGAACCCAGACATGAAGGCATGTTTACCGATGCTTTGTTGAGCTTTTGAGAATAAATAGATCTAAATTATCATCATCCGTGTCTTCCATGCATTGACTATATGCAATTAAAGCTTCCACGTAGCGATGAGCGTGATAACCTTTGACAATGGCGTCTGGAGCGTCAACACAGCAGCGAATATGACACCCGTCAAATTTAAGGCGGCGTGTCTCATGTGGGAACGCAGCGTAAGAGAGGCGAACTGCAGGTGGGATCAGGTGCTGCCGCTTTTGGTTTGGACTCCTTCTTAGCCAGTTATGGTGCCATCAAACACTTTCTGAACATTTGTGTAGTACAAACAAACACAACAAGTCCCAGCAAAACATATGCATGAAATCATGAACTAGAGCAGGAAGGCTTTATTCGGTCCACACCAAAGTTTATGGACCTCACCAGACTGTTTCGTGTAACTGCAAAAATATGAACCTAAACTATATAAATGTCAACAAACCAAAAGAAGTATGGTACTTATATAGAAACACACAGCCTCCAGTGTTAACCTAAAGTTCATAGATAAATAAGAAAAGCAAAAAAACGATCTCTTTCAGGTTAACAAATTCACTAAACTGATTCAGACAGTTGGATTTCTGATTTTTAATCATCAACCTATATTGAATTTCCATGCATGCATGTTTTTGAAAGAAACTGGGTTTTGATCCAGGTTGTTCAAATGATGAGGCTAAAGCACTGACTGATTTTTCCTATTACGTTTTTGTGGTTTTTAATGGACCCTCAAAGAACCTTTTCAGGCAACAGGACATGCATCAATAGCTTTAAAGAGAATGTCAAAAACAACTATTTTTGTTTTCAAACTTTAGCATTAAGGTAAAAAATTTCTGAAATAGTTTTTCAAAAAAAAAAAAAAAACTAAGATTTTTTGTTCACACATTTGGATGAATTAGGCAGTGAACAAATGATGGTGGAAAAAGACAAATGAGATTCGGTGGGAAGACGGGTTTATTTTTCAACCCTCCGTGACCTTGCTTTAGTTTTTGAGTTGTTAAAAACAATATTTTTTGACAGATTTCATTTTTTAATTGCTGGCCATCAACCATGACAAATAAAATAATTAATCCTTGTTTCTCTGGCTGTAAGTTAATCACTGGCCAGCAAGTAAATATAGTGTCCAATTAGTTCCGCTGTCAGAAAGTCCTTCCAAGGTAGAAAAAAAAAGAAAAAAGACATTCGTAACCAAGTTTTTTTTTTTAAATCCAGATGCTTTCAGTTTGACCTTTTTCCCCTCACTTGTGGCAGTCGAGAGCTGTTAACCTCTATCATATAGATGCATATCAAACAAGTATTTCGAGTATGAATGTGCGACTGCCTGAGTGTGAACAGGATGTCCTTGGAAAAGAGCCATCGCTCTCAGTGGATCTTCTCTGTTTGAAAAATGCTTGGAAAACCTTCAGCAGATTGAAGGAGAATTAAAACGGCGTGAATGGGATGGGATCCTATCGATCACTATTAACACAGCCATTTCCTCAAATCATACTAATGAATGAAAAACACAGGAAATTAAGCACAGAGGGAAAGAATACAATAATATAATTCAAATACAGAATTGTTGAAGTTGTAAATGATTGTTTTTGTTGCAAAAGGTTTCTTGTTAACTAATTCTATTTATTTTTTCATGTTTATTAATTTATCTATTTATTACCTTCTGTTTTTTTCTCTATAGGTACTTTCATTCTCAGTAGTGACACAAAAATCGACTGGAGATCAAACAAGATAATTATTTCAAAATGCAACTTCTCAACATTTGAAACAGAACATGAGGTACGGAAAATAATGCACGTTCATTTTTAGTCATTTTTTTAATATTGTTGTAGAAAAATCTAATTGTTTGGAAATAGGTCAACCTTAGTCTGAATTTTGAATTTTCTTTGTTTTTCTGTGCAGATTTAACAAAGTTAATTGGCTCAAAAACACAGAAAAATTAAGTATTCAGAGCTTGTGTTTTTATTCACAGTGCAGTAGAGCCATATTTAAATGTTATTGTTGCTGAGACTTTTGCTGTTTCGGTTTGATCAAAGCTTGTGAACACTTTCGTCTTGTTTCGATGTAATAAAAGAGGCGTTTGAAAGTACTGCTGTTTGTCCGTTAGGTTGCTTTTTGACTGCTGTGTTTGTTTTAGGTACAGTATATCTTGAGCAGTCTAAAGGGAATTTAAAGACCCACACCTATGAAAATGGAGTTTTCTGATAATGGAGGACATGTATGAAAATAATGAAGATCAAATTTGCATTTCTGAGTATTTTTTTTTTCAAACTGATGTGAATCAAGAGCAAATAAAAAAATGACGTTTAAAAAAATTGTTTATTTGTGACGTAGACGCTCCCTGCTCCGCCCAATTTGGATGCATCCGCTTGCAGACAAATAGATCCATGAATGTCTTTGTTTTCCTCGCCTGAGCTGGAATCTGGATCAAACCTCCACAGCTGGATAGCTCCAATATTGCTCACCATTTTTGGGGGTGTGAGGGGCTGTAAGCCAGCGGGAGAGATTGTCAACAGATAGATGACGGGAAGTAGGGCAGGTTTACTCCGCTGCAAAGGTCCTTCCCACAACTCAGAGGCAAATTTCTAATGAGCTCCTGCCACTCTGCAGAAACTATGTATTAGAAAATGAATCACTATTAAGTAAAAGACCACTGGGAACACTTTTAAAACAGCTCCTCACATAATTGACTTTGATCAAACTGGATTCATCAAAGGCAGACACTCGGATGACAATGTCCGCAGACTCGTTAACATAATAGACTTTGCCACCATCAAAAACCAGGAAATGACTATACTATCACTGGATGCTGAAAAAGCCTTTGATAGAGTAAATTGGAAGTTCCTCATTGCTGCCCTCCATAAGTTTGGGTTTGGAGAATCATTCATCAATTGGATCAAAATATTATATCACAACCCCAATGCATCAGTTAGAACTAATAAACAGACTTCCAACAGGTTTTTTCTTGGAAGAGGAACTAGACAGGGTTGCCCACTCTCCCCCTCGCTTTTTGCAATATTTATCGAGCCTCTAGCTGCAGCAATAAGACAGAATGAGAGTATTAAAGGAATTAAAACCAAACACAGCCATCATAAAATTAGTCTCTATGCAGATGACATATTACTGTTTTTAAGTAATATACATTCTGTAAATGAAACGGCAACAATCATTAATGAATTCTCTTCTATATCAGACTATTCCATTAATTGGAATAAATCTGTTTTATTACCACTGAACAGTAATGCGGAGCAAGGACTCACAATACCAGTTAAATCAGGCAATATAAAATATCTAGGTATTTATTTTTCCCCCAAAATATCAGAACTGGTGCTGCTAAACTACACCCCATTACTGAAAAACATACAGGACGACCTAACACGCTGGACCAACCTGCCTTTGTCCCTTATGGGCAAGGTAGCCACGGTTAAAATGAAAATCTTACCCAAAGTTAATTATCTCTTCTCAATGATTCCCACACAACCGCCATTAAAATGGTTCAAAACATTAGACTCATCCATATCAAGCTTTCTATGGAACAATAAACCTGCAAGAATTAGTCTAAAAACTTTAAAATCTGCAAAAAGCTGTGGAGGATTAGAATTACCTAACTTCCACAATTACTTTCTTGCAAATAGATTACAATACATCTTAAAATGGTTAAAAAATAATCCAGAAACCAACTCATGGTTAGACTTGGAACAGGCGTTATGTGGAAAGATCAACCTGTCAGATCTTCCATTTATTAGTCAAATAGTTAAAAAACAGGATTGTTTCAAAAGTATTAATATAAATGCCACTTTAACAGCCTGGTGGGAATTTCTCAAAATATCAAAATCATCAATTCAACCGTGCAAAATGACACCCATCTGGAACAACCCAGACATCCTCATAAACAAAAAAATTATCCACTTCCCAGCTTGGCAAGCAGGGGGCATAAAACAACTAGAGCACATAATTATTGATAGAAGATTCATAACTCCCCAGGAACTTCAAGACAAACATGGAATATATAACTTCTTGGAATATCAGCAACTTAAATCAATTATTACTAAAAAGTTTAAATACAGAGACAACGATTTAAAGCTACCAGATGTAGTTACCACTCTGATCAATTTCTCAATGAATAAAACTCTCTCCAAAATATACAAACTTTTATGTAATTTAGATAACAATATTTCACTTCCGACAACAAAATGGGATGCGGATTTGAGCATCAGCACAGATGAAAGTTTTTGGTCAGAACTTTGTCTAAACACCTTTAAAATGACAAAAAATCCAAATCTGCAGCTAATCCATTTCAAAACTCTTCACAGAATTTACTACACTGGACAGAGGATGTTCAAGATGGGTCTCAGTAACTCAGACATTTGTCAGCACTGTGACAGTAATCTACCCGACAATTACATGCATGCACTATGGTTCTGCACGCCTGTCCAGGCTCTCTGGCAGCAGGTATGTGCCGATCTATCAGTCTGGCTTAAGGTTTCAATCACAGCTTCACCGTCACTTTGTGTGCTTGGTGACATGAGTGCCATCGATGTAGAAGGAGGATTAGGCTCTATCATTTTCATAACTCTTTGCATTGCTAAAAAAACTATTTTAATAAATTGGAAAAGCAAAAAAAATATAAATATAAGTCAACACAGAAATCTGCTGCTTGATCATATCAGCTTGGAAAAAATGTCAGCCCAAAGTTCAAGTAACTTTGAAAGAATTCGGTCTCTCTGGTCTCCCATAGCTAACTCCGTGACTTAGGGGGTGGGGGGGGCATGGTCGTCGCTGCTCCTTGCCCTTCTGCCGTGGGCCGGGGTGGGGGTCGGGGCCTCCGGTGCCTGGCCGGGGGTGGTGGGGGCTCCGTTGGTCGGGGGGTCGGGTCCGGCGCCTGGGTGGGGCGGCCTGGGGCGCTGCGTGGTCCTCTGGGCTTGGGTGTGGGGGTGCGTGGTGGGGGGGGTGGGGTGGTGGTCTGGCTTGGCTTGGGGGGGTGGTCCCTTTGCCTGTGCTGGGGGGGGTTGGCGGGGGGCGCTGCTCGGGGGGGGGGGCCCAGCGGCGCTGGATGGGCTTCCCGTCTACACCTGGGGCTGGGATCGGCCCTTCCCTGGCTCTGGGGCGGGACGGGACAACCCTCTTGGGGCCCCCGGTCGCTCTGGGTGTCATCCGCTTCGGCTGCGGGGTCTGGGGGTGGGGTGGGGTGGGGGTCTTGTCGGCCCTGTCCTGTGGGGGGGCATTCTGGGGGAGGGGGGGGGCCCTATTGGTACGGGGCAGGGGGGGTTGACGGGTCGGGGTCTCCGCTGAGGCCATCGGCGGTTTCCCCGGCCGGTTGGCTGCCTCGGTCCCGTCGAGGCCTGACCAGAGCTCTTCTAGGGCCGGCGTTTGGGGGTGGGGGCCTGGGCTTGCTCCGGGGGGGGCCGGCGCTTTCTGGCTCCCCTCTCTCTGTGTGGGGGTGGTGGTGCTGGGCCTGGGGTGTCTGCGCCTCCGGGGGTGGGGCCCCGGGGCTGGGTGGGCCTGGCCCCCTTGCTGGGGGGGGGGGGGCGGGGGACGGCTGTTTGACCACCGGGGGACAGTCTATCATCTGTCCCCAACTTACCCCCTTCCTCATATAACCTCATAATAGGGTGAGGGGGTGGGGGGCTTAGCCTGCGATGAGCCTTGGGGGGGGGGGTTCACTAGGCAGTGACCCCCCTCCTGTGGTTGCCGTATGGAGTGGGCCCCCCCTCTTTCGGTTTTATTTGCACCTTAGACATGTAGGGCCCTTGGTAGGGGGGGTGCTTGGACATCACTGCCAGCAAGCAGCGGATGTCCTCCTAGCACCCTACCCGCCAATTTTAACCGCACCTTAGACATTTAGGGCCCCTTGGTGGGGAGGGTGAGGGGACGTCACTGTGAGTAATCAGGAGACGTCCCCTTAGTGCCCTACCCGCCAATTTTAACCGCACCCCCCTTAGTACACACACCCCTCCCCCCTCAATATATACATCCCAACATAAACACACACACATGCACACACACACTCTCTCAAACACACATACACGCACACACATTTTGCAAGGAAGGTGGGACCTAGGACCATCTGTCCCCTGCCTCTTCCCTGGTGGGGGGTACGGGCCCCTTTGCAACGGCGGCTGTGTCCCCGGGGTGCTGGCTTCCTGGGCCCGGCGGTGCTCTCTCCGCGCGGTGGGGGGGTTCACATTACATCTGAGCCGGGGGTGTTCGTGTCCCTGGGGGGTGGGTTCTGGTCCTTGCTCCTGAGTGCTGGGCCCCGCCAAATTTCCAACTGTGGCCGAGCCTGGTCGGGCCATATTTACAACACCCCTTGTGGGCCCTCTTCTTTCCCCGGGGTTCCCCCCTCCTGGGCGGGGGCGGCGGGCCCCTGCCTCGCTCCTCCCTGGACCAACCGTTGGCCGGGCGGATGGCTGCCTGGAGTGCGGAGTGGGTCTCCCTTGGGGGGTCCTGGCCCGTACCTGGGGTTGGGGCGGGGGGATGCCCGGAACTCCTGGGTGGTGGTGGGGTGCTCGTCTGGGGCTGTGGGCGTCCTTCTCCGGTGGGGCCCTGCGTTGGGTTCTCCCGGCGCGGCGGGGGGGCTGCTCTCCTGGTTGGGCTGGGGCGGCGCCCTCTTTCCCTCCGTGCCTCCCTGCTCTCTGGCTCTGGGGGCCTTGCGGCGGCCCTGCTGGCCCTGGCCTGGGTGGCGGGCTTGGTCGCCCGGGCGGCGGTTGTTCCCTGCCGGTTCCCGTGTGGTGTTGGGGGGAGTCCGGCTGCCGCTGCTGGTGCGGTGGGGGTCTTGGGGTGGGGATGGCTGGGCACTCTCCCTCCTTCTTTTCACGTTCCACCATCCATTTTAGAAGAACATAAACACTCACCTGAGCACAGGTGTCAGCTCAACAGACTGAATGACTGAAATATTTCACACTAGTTGGTTTTAAGGCATAAGTATGCGTGTGAACACTATCTGTTTTGTGTACATGTCGACAGGTGGACATTTTTGCAACTAACAAGTGTGTTTATAACATTTGAGTGTGTGTGTGGACAGGCTCCGCCCTTTTTTTTTGTTTTTTTTTTACATTTGAACCTTACCATAATGATTAACAACCAGTAAACTTGTTGCTTTATGCTGCTTCATGGTCTTATCCCCCTTCCCCTCCTATTATCACCCCCTACCCCCCCTCTCTCTAACGTCCCTCTTTCTTCTTCCCCTCTTTCCTTTTCCGTCCGGTCCAACACCAAAGATTTTCAGACATGTTTGAAATTAATAAAGTTTGGCCTCAATTACAAAAGGGGTTTATTCAGACATACCTTTGGTTTGTCTGAAGATTAATAACCCCTCTTGTTAAAGTAAAATATGTCCAACCCAAGAGGCCCTCAGCTCTCATCTGTCTGCCTAGCTGTTGGACAGGACAAGTTAAAAAGAAAAAAAAAAAAAAAAAAAAAAAAAAAAAAACAGCTCCAAACATATTTGAGTGGAACTTTAAAGCTGAGAGCAGAAAAAAGAAATAAATACCCTTATGTTATGTGAGATGATAAAGTCATGAGAAAAGTTTCAATTTATAGATTTATTATTGGTAAAGCTTCGTGCCAAAGCAGATTAGTGAAGATTGATGAGTAAGTGTGGCGCATTTCAAAGATAGGTGTGAGCTGCCTGTTCACACTGAGGTCCGTCTGGAGAATATCAGATTTGTATTTTAATCAAAGAACAGATTTTTTTTTTAAGTTTACAAAAAAGATGTCATACCATCCATTAGATTATCACAAAGAAATATTGAGTTTTGTATACATCTTTAACATTTTTTTGATTATAAGATGAATCGCTGGCTACAAACAGAACCACTTTTAGGTTTGAGCCATCTGAAGTCATTGAGGATGAGAACAACAAATAAAAGCAAACTTCTCTTATCTGGAAGCATTTTTACAATAATAATTTATTATTTCTTTTTTGCTTGGCGTAAAAAAGCAGGAACCCATCTGTTTTTTCTGCTTTCCTAGCTGTCTAATCTCCTCTATTAGTCGTCTTTTTCCCACTCTTGCACCCATCTGAGCTCTCGTCTTCTCCAGGGCATCAGCGGGTCTTTAAAAACGTCTTAAAAATAAATTATCCAGAATTAAGGCATTGGAATGTATTAAAACATCATGTAAAGGCCACAGTTATTAAATCGTTCATTCCTGCCAACGACTGGCATGTTACTTTGCACTGAATGTTCCTGCTCAGGTTAAGGCAAGACTGGATTAGTATAGAAAACTTCTTCTCAGTGCTTTAATAAACACAACTGGGCTTTATGTCCCTTAACAATTAATTTCCTTTTTTGTATTATCTTTGTCCTGGCAGTTCCCTATAGTTAGAGTCCTCTCATTAGTTTTGCACCACTGAAACCAAACTTGTTTCTTTCTCTTCCAGTAATTTAGCTATTAATTTTTCATAGAGGAATGTATGCTTTCAGCTTCTGGTCGTGTGGCTTTTATATGGGGCAACTTGCAATTTCTTTGTTTTTCCGAGCCTTCCCATCTCATGCAGTGGAGATGAATTTGACTGATATTGTCACAAGAACAGGCAGACGGCTGGATCCAAATGTGAAAGGTTTTATTAGCTCAGCAAAGCTAAATCAGGGTCAGGCAGGCATGAGATCATAAGAGGAGAGACAGGGGTAATCAGGATCCAGGCAAGGGTCGGGACAGGCAAACAGAATCAGAAACTGGGCCAGGAGACAGAAAATCAGGTCCAAATACACCACTCAGTAAGTAAGGCAGAGTGGGAAAAACAACACTTTGCACTGAGTTTTAATATGCTGTGGTTGATGAATGAATGAGAGTCAGGTGTGCAGCATCCAGGAGGTGTGCACTGGGGTTGCTGGGAGTTGTTGTGTGGCTAGAACTCTGGGGACAGTTCCCGCCGGTGACCAGAGGGGGAGACAGAACCCTGACTTCTGACACATACCCACAATGTTCTACAAAAATCAGGCAAACTTTTGCTAAAATAAAAACAATCCAAAACAGGACTGACTTGGTTTGAATTTGTTGCTGAACTAATACAGCATCTGGTATATGAAAGCCACTCGTTTGGATCAGAATAATTTACATTATTCATGAAAAGGTACTTGCTGTTTTTTATTTCTAATTTGTTTTCTGATTTGATTTCAATATATGTTGTCTCTGTTCCTTACAAATATACCAACTTTTTTATTAATTTTACATGCACAGTGGACTTAAATTGCCTTTAGTCAAGACAGCTCCTCATGTCTTAGATTGGTTCCATGTTGAGACAACGTTCAAAGTACAGTAAAAAAGAAAAAAATGATCAGTTCTTCATTTATGACTATTCTTGGCTCCTGTTTTTCAGTTCCTCCAGCGGCGAGCAGTTGTCAGTCATCACTGTATGCTGTTAGCTCTCAGTATGATGTCCATCCTTTCCTTCCTCTACAATCTGATCCACACTGAGCTGAACTGGAATGTGATGGCTGATGGTTCAGTTTTCTCTCTATCTTCCTTCCTTTAATAGCAAGCTCTCCCTTTCTTCTTCTGACTCATTCATGCTCTTGAGTTGCCCTCACTCTTACCTTTCTGGATCAGGCTGTTTAAACTTTGCTGCTCAGACCACCTGCACAGACGACTAGCTGCTCTGTCTCCACTTATTATTTCAAACATGGAGCATTTAAGACCTTTCTTGCAGGCTCTTTATGCTTTCTTTTACAGGGCTGCATGCTATGGCTTCATTAAAAATGTCAGAATTGTTTTATCCTCATCTTTTCTTCTCAGTCAGATACAAGCATAAATAATTAAGCAGCCCCAAATCAATAGTACTCCTGTTGTTTGGCATTCCTATAGTCTAAGAGTTCAATGCAGACATGTTCTGCCACTATTTTAGGTGGAACGAATCAAAGGTTTTTAGATTGACAGTACATAATTCACTAAACACCTACAGAAATGTGGTCAGTTTGAAATATCTCATTGTGCATCCAAATGTTTGCAACTGCATACATTGGATTTGGAAATTGTTTATTTCAAGCAATCAAAACTAAAACTAAAACTAAGGAAGACAAAAAAAATGATATATATATATAGATATACATACATATAGATATATTAAACTTAGGATAATTAGCAGGTATTGATTGTAAAATATTTAAATATATGCATAAATCCACATCCACATGTAAGTAATTGAACTATAATTACTCTTAATCATGAATAGACATCTTAGCTCTTAAACATACACTACATGACAAATTGAAATGATTAAATACCAAAAGACTTAAAGTGTATTGTGATGTTCATTCCTCCCAAAAAACAACCACAAAGTGGTATTTTGATCCATTTAGGCTTTTCTGAGGATTCCTCTAAAAGCCTGCTCTCTGGGCACCAGCGCCTCCCGATCCACGAAAACAAGCGAGTTCTCACATTGTGACGTAGAGAAGTGAAGAACAGCCCCTTTTAGAAAGAGTCTGCACTGTCAGCACCGCCCCTAGGCTAACACACACACACACACACTTCACACACACACTTTCTTCACGAAAGACTCCATGCACATCCATCTTTGCAAAAGTTTGTTGCTTGTTCTTGTGGCCGAGACGCAGACACGCTGCCGATAACGGCTCTAGGGTGACATCATGAAATGGGCGGCACCCACACAGAGTGAAAGCCGGTGCCTCAGAGATCAGGGTCTCCAACTTCCAAGTAAGAAAAGGAGCTGCCAAAGGTAACATATTAACATATAAATGGATGTAGTTTTCTCTGAAAAGTTTAAGAATAGCATGATTTAGGCCCTTTAAGTTTTTCAAAAGGGGTTTAATTACTTGTTAGTGTTCTGCTGCGGAACCGCCATCAGTGAGTGAATGTGTGTGTGAATGTGTGTGTGAATGAGATTGTAAAGCGCTTTGGGCATTCGAGGACGGTAGACAAGCGCTCAACAAGTATACATCATTACCATAACACCTTAAATAAATAAGTCAGAGACCAGTTTTTGCAGCTCTTCTATACCTACTCTAAAGACCTCGGCCTGTATTTCCAATAATTTTTCACATAATTTCACATAGGCCTGGGCGAAACATCGATTGAATTAATTAATTCAAATTTTTTGTTACGGGCGATTTAAAAAATAACTAAATGGAGTTTCTGTGTAATGGCGCATTTTTGGCTCTCCAGAGCTTCCTTAATGTTAGTTTCACATGGCGGTATGGCAAGCGACAAACAACAACATCATAGCACACACGAAACAGCAAGCCACAACATGGCTACAAAAAAAGGATAAAATCATCTGTTGTTTGAAACTGGTATGGGTTTACTGCCACAGACGTGGAGGAAGAGACCCCCCCCATGCTGCAACATTTGCCTAAAGCCCATCACAGTCACAGGCAGCAGCACCACAAACCCATTCCAACACCTGAGGGAAACCTTTTATTACTGTTCTCCTTCACTCCGTAACACCACACATGAACGCGCGCCGCCAACACTTGAGCGTGCTCTAACTCACTGTCGCGGGGCACGCGCTCATTCCTCCTTCACACACAGTGTGCTGACACACACACATAGTCATTCTACAACACCTATACAGTTAGTTCATCAGTTAGATAGTTAGTTGTTACTCGTTACTGTTATTTGTTAATAAAGAATACTGCGTTGTATTTATTACTTGTACAGGTATTCATTTGCGACGCGACCGCCGGGGGATTTTGTTTTCGGCGGCGATGGGGGGGGTCTACGGTTGACCGCGACTCCTGCTGCTTCATCACCGCGGTGATCACAAATCCCACACCGTCACAGCTCTAGTTTATATCTTGTGGGGTCGGGGGGGAAAATCGGAAATCAAATTTAAAAAAGTAAAATCGGAGATTTCATTTTTAGGCCGTATCGCCCAGCGCTATTTCACAAGGATGATACCCAACTACCGGTACCACTTACCCCAAACAATAAACCAAGGTGACTTTTTTTTGTCTTCTTTTCTCCCTTGTTAAGCCAATTCACATCCCCTTAAAACCTGTCAAAGTGTGATGCGTTATCTCTCTAAATCAGTCTTTCCAGCTGAAAAGGAAAAGGGCTCTTTAACCCTCTTTTTAATAAAGTCTGCAAAAAGGGGGGAATCATGATTAATGACCAACTGTCTCTCTGCAGCAAAGTACCTCAGCCTGTCTCTTGCTCAACTTTGCTTGGCATTTTGCAACATAAGTAAAAATGGTGCTATCTTAACAACCCCAGGTTCAAACGCAAGTCGGCGATGCTGGCTCACAGAGACTCAGAGACAATTAGTCTCTGAAAAATGGTGTTTGGTAATGACCACAAAACCATTTTACATTGGTGTTTCATGCTTTAAAGGGTTTCTCTTCACAAATCCTTTAAAGATGAATATATTTCCACTTATGACTCTCCTAACTTTCTCACCTGTACTGATTTTATGTACTGCAAATTTGCCTTTAGAAAGGGATTTGGTCTTTGATGAACAGCTCCATTGAAATACTCAGCATTTAACATTTGACCATTTTAGCTTTAAATTGTTTATTACATACTACATACATACAAAATGAATAATTTTGACAAATAACAGAGAATAAATGTGTGATAAGGATGTTTGTCTACAGCATTGTGTATTCAGAGTAATTGAATTTTATTTATTGGAATTTACTCCGAGCATTATTTGGAGAATAGTCCAATTTCAAAGAGGACATGAAAAGGAAGTAGGTATAAATCAGCTTGAAGGCATTTACCGGGAGATGAAAGTTCAAGGCCCATTTACTTCCATTATGTTTTTCCATTTTATTCTTACACTTACTTTCATTTCAAATTTGGCCTCTTTACGCTACATAACTAATTGATTGGAAATGAACTGGTTCTCTTCACAAGATTAACAACGTTAGACTGCACCATTTTCTACTTTCTGTTTTTCCTTTGGAGGACTTCTTAGAGCTAAACCAACAAAAAACGCATGTTTGAAAACAGACTTCTTTTTTGTTTCTTTTAAGATTGAGCTGAATAAAAGAGGCGCCAGAATGTAATCAATTTCTTTTTAGATGTTGCATTTTTTACAATGTGAGTTTTGGATTTCCTTCTGACAGTTAAGAAATGGTGGACTGAAATAAGATTTGAATGAAGAACATGTACACGTTGATTATCCTGCCTTTTGTCTTCCCTTAATGTTTCTCTTTCATTTTCTTCAGGGCATATTTACCTCTGTACATCAATAACAGAATTACTGCTGTTTATCATGGAGGACAGGATGGTTGCCTTCTTTTCTCTGCCCATTTGCTGCACTTTGAAGAGAAGAAATGGTGAAGGGGTGAGGCTCTCTCCATCCTCAGCTCGCCACTTTGAATCTCAGCTCTCTTATTTTCAAAGTGCAGAATCTGCAGTGCACGCTGGAGCACTGCAATGACCGGCTTCCTCTCCTTCCCTCCCCCTCACCTCTCCAACTTTCTCCAAACCAGAGGCTACACCTGAAGTGCTATATTCTGCTCTCCCCTGCAAGTGAGTAACAACATGTAAGCCTCCTAGTTTGTCTTCCTCCAGCTCCCTTATTTTTTATGGTTTCTTCTCTATTTACACTGTTGGAACCTAGTGTCTGCAGTAAAGACATCTGTGTCCCTTCAACTAGGGAGGTCCCGATCCGGTCACAACAAATCAGGCCCAATCACAAGGTTTCAGACTCGATCAAAATCGGCTGTTACATCTTTACATCCAGATCAGGAATTGGATATTTTGTTTTATCCTCATTATTATGATCAGCACTTTATATTTTAAGCCTAACATCACAGATAAATACTCTAGTGGAAGTCTGCTTATCATGAACAGATCACGATATTTTATTTGTCGTAAAGCGCAGCACGATACGACACTAGTTTGAGCAGGAGGTCCACAAAAACAGTTACTGTAAGTAAAGTTAGCGAGATATTCACAGATTTGGACTTCTGTGCTCAAAAGTCTTTTAATAAAGGTTTAAAACTGACAGCAAGTGTAACTTTCATTTTGTCGTACCTCATATAATGACCTACAAAGACATTTCAACAGAAAAAAGATCTGGTTTTTCTTTCTTCTCTCGATGCTGCCTACTATGGAAGCATTTCTGTGGCATAATTAAAAATAGAAGTTAACACCAGAAATGCATTTTCATCTTCAAAATGAAGCTGCATTTGTTTACTCAAAATTAAAAAGAAAAAGCAATCCTTCAAAATCTCTTCTTCAACAACGCCAATTCTGTCACTTCATTAAAACGACAAATAAAATGGTATTTGACATTTCATTTTCAAAAAATTATCTGTTAAATGTGTAGCAAAATTCAATTAGAAATGTCTAATTTGACAATTAAAATGAATTCACAGAAATGCATTTTCATTTGGAAAATGAAGCTGCACTTGTTTAAAAAGAAAAAGCAATCCACCAAAATGCTTTTTCATTTTCTACTTAAAAGCCGCTTATTCTGTCACTTAATTAAAGCGAAAATGCAAAGAGGGGATTGCATTTTAGTTTTGACATCCACCCTTCGAAAGGTGTATCATAATTCAATTCCAGTCAGCATTTCCAGCGGGGAGGCGGGGCGATGACGTCAGTGCGTGTTGGTTCAACCAGCAAACACCAATCAAATGACTCGGACTTCAATCGGGGCCAAATCACCTGATTGAGACATCCCTACCTCCAACCTCTGTCTGCTTCCAGACATAGAGTCAGACCACTGGGTGCATCGCTCATTTAGGCTCATCAGGCTGCAAACTTCTGTTGAAGTTGTTTGGCTTCATTGATTTGTTAAGCTGTGTGTGATTGTCGTGTCAAACAATAAATTACTGTTATTATTTCAACTATAGACGGCATAAATGCAGGTTAAAAAATAAAGCTGAGACTAAGGGTCGATTGATGTCTATCAACCCTCAGAAAAATAGGTCGGAACAAAAGCAGAGATGCTTCATCTATAGGAGTGTCTGCCACAGTTGCAAACATTGATTTCCGCTCTTCACACTCCGAGGATTGTTTGTATTCCGTTTTTCTGTTTTTGCCTTTTTTGAGCGCTTTACTTCCCAACGATACCACATAAATATGCTTGTTGCATTACACTGTGAAGCTATGAAGCTCTTGGCCTTCAAAGTATGGTTTCTTGTCTGCAGAAGCAGAAATCTTTGTAATTGTTAACTCCTCAACAGAAAATGACCCTCACATGGACTGAATCAAGATGATGGAAACCAAATGTCTTTTAAATTAATGTTTGGAGCTTAGACTTTAAGTGTAGGTTATTCGTGGTTGTGCGATATGATCAATTTATTGACGTGTTTCCATCATTTTTGCCGTCATGTTAGATGGACTTTGTTTGTCCCAAATTAACCTTTTCAAGAGTGCGTGCTGCATAGTGCATAGCCTGACCCGCTATTTAAATACTCCAGTATCTTATGAAAGTGACAGAGTAAACAACATTTACATGCCTTCCTTTTTCAAGGGATTTTATGTCAAGTGGAAATTGCAGAGGGTTACATGGTAGATTGCTCAAATCCTGCATCCGTTCATTGATAACTCCACATTGTACATATGTGTGAATGTGACCATGTGACCTTGTGTAACATGTGACCAGGGTGCACCTGCCCTTTGCCCAAAGGAAAACCTGTGACCCTGAAAGGGATTAAACGCGTTTAGAAAATGGATAGATGGAAGTGGAAATTACATTCCCTAATTGACCAATCAGATTGCTGTCTGGCTTCACCTTAAACCAGGCATGTCTAATACGTCAGTCGCGGTCGACCGAGGGAAATGTGGGTAGATTGCGGCCCATGAAAATCAAATAAACCCCAAAATTGATCTTTTTTTGGGGGGGAAAATGCCAGCAGCCAAACATCATCCTCGCCATGAAGGACGTCACTTGACTGACATGCAGAACAATCAAACATCCTCTGTTACATTCATCACTGCACACTAAACTGAGCGCCGCACTCCGCCTGCAGAGATGGAGTTTTTTTTCCTCTGAAAGGTGTGTGCGTTCAGGGTCAGACGCCTAACCATGGATAGAATCTGGTTACCTTAACAGAGATCAGCCAAACAAATGTATGGAACACATGTCAACTGTATTTGCATAAAAAATTATTATATCTGGAGATGAAGTAATTTCAGACATATCACTGTTCTAGAAGACTAAATGTAGTCGGCTTTTGCTGAATTTCTTGGCCAAGTTCAGCTTTTTACAAAAATGCTGGCATAGTATGAATCACAAACGAATTGAGGAATCCACTTGAATGGATACCTGTATTGTGGAAACCAAAGGTTTCCCCCTTTTTTCGAAATGGCTCTGAGGATTACCAAATGGCCGTGGACCATTGATCTGAATGAATGAAACCAACCAGAATCAGAAGATAATGGGCAGATGTTCATTTATCCACTTGCCAACGTTTGAAAATGAGAACTATTTTCCATCAACTTTCCAGAATCGGCGTCACAGATGGTTCTCTTTAGTAACAAACCATCTGCTGTCATATCTGTTGTGATCACCAAAGCTAAACTGGAAGTAGACATTGGTCTCTGCATCGCTTAACACAGAAGGAGATGCAACAATTGGTTGAAGTCTGATCACTCTTCATCCTCTGTGTGTGGAGTTTATAAATAAAACTCCTGCAAGGATGTTGTTTGCTCTAGGTTTTTGATCATTAAGTCGTTCACCACCATAAAAAGTAGTGCCAGACATTTTTCTGTTTTGTGCCAAGATGCAATCAATGCTTTTTTAAAATAAGTTTGAGGAATTTCCTTTAAAGTCCGCCTGTAACATTTTTGTCATATTTCAAATACGGTGCATCTTGAAGAGCTTGACACAAGGGGGGAGGGGACACAAATGACACCGACTGACAGTCTCTATTCTCCAAAGTTTCTATTTAGCGATAAAGAAACCGTGAAAAGTAACATATTTCTGGTTCCAAGTCGACACTTTTTGAACAATGTGCAAAATGACAAAAGAAATGTCTGTACCAGACCATGCTGTTTGATAAAATTATAGACAAAAAAGAAATTTGATAAGTCCATGAAAAATGCTTCGAATGACATTAGAATTTAGGCTACAAGTAGCACTGGCTGTGGCTCAGTACTGATGTGATTCTAGCACATGCAGATTGTTCAATTCACTTGAACAGCAAATTAAATGAAATGCCAGAAAGAAAGTGACTATTCACACGTAATTTTCCAAATCCGTGCGGTCAGTGTTAAACCTTTTTCTTGGCCACATGGACCCAGAGGAAGGTAAAGTTTAGGATTACGGGTTACAGTTAAGCTGCCTTCACAACAAACACAATTTGCAGCAGAGGCGGCCAGTTTCAATGTTAGGTCAATGGTACAGACGCCATCTGAGGTCCTGCGGTAAAATTCTGAATGACGGGCGCAGCGATTTCAGCGTTGCAGCGCAATTTGGTACCAGTTTGAACCAAGGCACCCAACAGTACCCGTCCCAGCTATTGGTGGGTGAAGGCAGGTACACCCTGGACACTCTGTCACAGGGTCCATGGAGCTGGAGGCATCCCGTTCACTATGGCGGCTCCCCGGGGAGAGTTGGCGGCCAGACAGAGGACAGAGACCCACTGCGGGATGGGGAGCCAGCCTGCTCGGGTCTCTTAAATTTTATGTTATGATTATTTTCATAAAGGCCACAATAAAAAAGCTCCCCTGATTTTACTCTTGTTTTTATTTCTATCCTCTCTGGTTCACTCAGGACAGCAAGCCTTCACTCGGTCAGAGAGAACACAAATACGGAAAACATATTTGGGACTTTAAGTGACCCCCCCCCAGCTAATAGGCTTTTTGTCCTTGGGCAAGAAACTTCACCCTCCCTTCCTCCAGTGTTGCTCTACTGGTGTGTGAATGTCCCGGTGATGGTCTGAGGGGCTGCAGGCGTGAACTAGCAGCCACGCCTCTGTCAGTCTGCCCCAGGGCAGCTGTGGCCACATCAGTAGTTACCATCATCAAGCATGAATGAATAAGGGACATATTGTTAGCGCTTTGAGTGTCTGGAAAAGCCCAGAAAAACCCAATCCATTATTATTATCACAACAGCTCATTAATTCAAACCGAGCGTCTGTGCAACAGTTTGATTGACAGCAATTTAACAGAAGGAAAAATACTCAGAAATTCAAAAATGAAATGATTTCATTAAATTTGTTCTCTTTGAAAAGAAAAATGCCAGACATGGATGACAAAAACTCAAAGAACATGAGTTCCATAAGAGGGAGACTTTGGTTCCTGTTTGTTTTTATGACTTTTTCCACAAACTTTTAAAGACCTACTCCAATGAAAATTGTGTTTTTGGTGTTTTTAACATGTTCTTGCAATATTTTTCTCATGATATTTAGAGAAAGTTAGGAATAAAATTGTGTTTCTAAGTATTTCTCTTTTCAAATTGGCGTGGATCAGGAGTTGATAAAAAATGCCGTTTGAAAAAGCTTTTAGTTCTTACGTACAAACTACAATCAGTGGGCCATAAGCTCCCTGCTCTGCTCCATTCTGATGCATCCATAAGCAGACAAATAGATGCATGTGCCCTCATGGCTGGGTAGCTTGGTTGGTAAGGTAGAAGGCTACCGCGCAGGAAACAAGGGTTCAATTTCCGGAGGGGGGCAGTTACCATATCAATGCTGAGCATGGGGGTCCTTTACACCTCAGTGGTTTCACCCATCTGGGTGAAACGTGAAGAGAAATTTCCCTTTGTGGGATAAATACAGTATAAAAAAGAATTGTGTGGATGGATAGCTTCACAGGGGGTGTGAGGGGCTGTAAACTAGCAGGACAACTCAGAGGCAAATTTCTGATGAACTCCTGCCGCTCTGCAGAAACTATGTTGTGGAAAACAGATTTTTTGATTTTGCCTAAATATTCGGAATTCAAAGACCACTGGGAAGGATTTAACAATAGAACAAAAGAGGATTGGACCAGGATTCTAAAATGCTTTGCAAAATGTTGTGATTCTTTAGCCTTTCTTACCTCTTTTTCCCCCAAAGTACAGAGTTTGCTGTGCCGTGTTGGACCACTGCAGAGATGAATTATCGGACTCTGCCACCCGGCATGTTAGTGTCACTGTGCCCCCAACGGGCACAGTCTCATCAGAGGTCACAGGCTGCAAGGGGTCTTCGTCTGTATGTGGCAAAAAAGGAGAGAAAAACTCACTGTGATGGAGGAAACAATAAACAAACAAAAAAACAGACAAGAAGATATCTAAGAAAAACCACATTCATATGAAAACAGCAGCAAAGACAGCAGCCCAAACTGATACAAAAGCTGATAAACCCAGCAAACGCTTTACTCGCCTCAACCCTTCTCTTTCTCTCCATCTTACCGCCCCCCATGCCCCATCTCTTTCTTTGCTTGTCAGATTATCTGTATATCTCTATCTGTCTTTCTGAGTGCACACAGCAAGCACACACACACACACACACACACACACACACAGACACCCTGTCAGAGAGACAAAAAAGCTGACAAATGGCTCTCTGGTTGTATGTCTGCTAGGCCAATGTAGGAGCCATGAGTCAGTAGCTGCTCTGGCATCAGGAGACTGCAGGACCTGAGGGACTGGCAAAGATGAAGAGACTGTGGCAGACAGCTGCTCTCCACAGGTCAAAGACACAACAAGAGTCCAAACTTGCGCCTCTAATGGCTTTGTGACCCTCTTTTGTCAATACCAGTATCGGTTTTAAACTGCAAGCATTTGAATCGTTGGCGACAGTACAAGCTCAAATGAGACAGGCATTATGGAAATGAGCAGGTCAGAGGAAAGGAGAATGAGAATACAAATGACCCCTCATAATGACGAGATTTCAAAGGCTGCAGCTGAAACTGGAAAACCAATCATGAGTGAACTGTCTGGGTGTGTAACAGTATTCAAATTGACTCAAATTACTGTATTTAACGGTGCTCCCTTGATAACGGATGATGATGCAGCCTAATTTCACTCTGCATTCAGGGAAGGTTGCATTTTGCCGTACCAGAGCAGGCGATGTACACACACATGTGCAGCCTTTGTTATGACAACTGATGATGGACGTAAATACCTTTTTGGCTTTTTGAAGCCTCAAGTGCACCTGACCGCGCTCTGCTGTCTCTGCTCTCTCTAAACATGCCAGGGCTTATTCAAATTAATCTCAGGCAAAACAAAAATCTGGCAAAACTGACAACAAGACCAAGTAAAAGGAGAGAACATCTCACAAGAAGATAAGTCTCAAAGCGATTCCGTCGCCCCTGAAAACATGGCGTGTATAAATAGCTTAATTGGAACTAAATTGTCAAGTGGGAGACAGGTTTAGATGCAGCATGGGGTGTTATCACATCCTTGCACTGGCATCTTAGTTGATTTTTCTTTTTTTTTTGCAAGAACATCTGCTTAAGTGTGCTCTAGCAGCAAGACATGAGGGGAGGGAGGAGCACATGAAGAGTGGATGCAGAGGAGGAGGTGAGAAAAAAAAACTTTGTAGAAGCACAGACACATATTTGAAGTAGATGTTATGTGAGGAGCCTACAGGAGCAGACATTTCTTTAAAGCTGGAAGATTGGTTCAGCATCAGAACACAGCAATTATTAGAAAAGGAAAAGTAACTTTAGATTTGCCCCTGGGCTGTAAGGATTGAGAGCGATAACAGCTTTTAAGGTTTGGCTGATGCTTTTCAGTGGACTCCTTTAACCCTGCGTGACAGGAAGTCTCCTGAGCTGTTTCCTGTCTTTTAATGCAATCCTGACCTTGTGGTGAGTCAATGCACGGAGATGGCCTGGGCTGAATATGCGGTCAAGTGCACCGTGGATTAGTGTCTCCGTTAATAGCGTCTAGGGCTAATTCTTGCGGCTGATCGCATGAGCTCCTCCACTTGGCATGAACACTTAGAGCAAATTGGCTGTCCCTGGGCATCACTCATCAAGCCAACCGCAATGAGCTCTGACTAGTTCTCCAAATTTAGGTTGTATCTTGGTTGCAGTGCTGGTATATCAAGGCGAAAACAAGCCACGTGTGACATTTGTTCAGGTAGTAGAATGCATCAGGAGTTAGTTAAACACTCCTCAGTGAAGAGCCTTTCTTTGAAAAAGACGAGTGGAGTTATCAAAATCTTTGACCTCCGTTCATTCACTCCCACCTTTTTATTCATGAAAGCACTGTGCCATATTTAGGTGTGCTTGCCAAATAACTTTTTGTTTTTATGAATCCTATGAAAGCCAAATAACAACATAATTATCTCATTTATGTTGGATGATTAAAAGGATTTTCAGAAGACGCACATGTACTCATTTGGTTCTCTGGAGAATCTTTGAGACAGAGTAGATTAACTTGGCTTCCACAATATTAATTTAAACCTCTTTTTTTATTTATTTTTTCACAAAATCAGCCAATAAGCCAAACCAGTTTCTTCAATAGTCTGTCAGAGCTGCTGCTGTAATCATCATTTTTTTGCGTGGCAGGAATATTGGAGGTAGATCTAAAGCTCAGCAGCTCAGCAGACAGGGATTTGACTTATCTTTAATTAGGTTTTCAAGAGTCAAACGCTCATGAAAAAGGTGTGTTTTTCTTTCAATTTTAAACTCAAGGTGATATTTTGATTCACAGTGTGTCTATTTTCAATATGCACCTAACATTGGCAGAATGGACAATGAAGTAATATTGGTTTTTGGTTGACTGCAAAAGCTTACAAATAGTTGGAGAGATCAGAATTCTGAAAAGAATTTGAATTTTTGTCTTAAATCACATTACATTGGCACTGCACAAATATGTCTTGGACTCTCTGTGACTCTCTTGTGTTGTGCGACAGTTGTGCTTGAAATTTCCATCTTTTTTTGTGTCTATGATCAGAAATATAAAGCTAGTATTTCACACACTTTCTGACTAAATGCTGAGCAGTTCAAGACAGGCTTCAGACACTCGTGGTGGATTTGCCATTACTTTGAGGCAAGATTTTTTTGATACACTTTCATGAACATTTTCATATCTCAGGGACACAAAAGGGGGAAGTGCTGCGATTGACATGAGCAAGTCTGGAAACCGCAACACTTTACTGAACGGTCAAATGGCTGATTGTTTGTTTGTTCACTTTTGTCTGAATTAGAAACCCAGATATAAAAGTTTTATAATATGCTAATGATGCTGCTTTTTACCTAGAAGAAGTTTTGGCTGATTAAAATAATAATAATAATATTCTGTTACTAATAAGTTAAAGGTTATAGAAACAACCTGGTTTGTGCTCTTTATACAGAGGCATCTCTAGGTTATCCCTTGTGCTATCTTAGATGACCCCCCCCTTACACTGACGTGTTCTCCCTACCATGACAAAGGTGGATAAAGGTGGAAAGATTTCATGTAATCCATGGACACCATTGAAGATCACAAATCATTGAAGAAAAAAGGTTCAGAGCACTGTCTAGTGGGTCTAGATGACCCAACTCCCAATGTTAAAGTGCCTAGGATACCACAAGGGTTAAATGTTTTAGTTTTCAGCTCTTTGAGTTCAAACTTGGGTTGTAGTTTGAACACAATGCTTTTATGTTAGTTCTATTAGGCTAATAAATGATCTTAGATGTTAGGCCTTTAAGATATGGAGTGTTTTAATTAGGATGAAAGGGCAGTCTGCACCCTAAATCTAAAGATTCAATAATGCATGCAAGCACAGCAACTTTGTCAGCTTTATTGGTCAGAAATTAATTAAAGACAAGCTTAATTTAGTGGGAGAACAGTGGGGAGACTATAACTGCTTTAGGATCATTTGTCAAACGGAGCAAATACTCAAGATATTCTCTAAAGATGGGGCGGGTGGGCTTGGTGGTTGGGGGTAATGGCATGGAGACAGAAAGATTCTGCCGTGAGTTGATGAAAATGTTTGTGTTGTTTGGACGCTTCATGAGAAACTGTATTGTGGCAAACCAAACCCAATCTTTTGCAAATACCGATTGGCTCAAAGTCTCCACAGTTACTCACCACAAGTTTGTGACCTCAGTAAGCCTGGGATCCAGCTACAGCTGTTCTTATCTTTGAAGCTTCTCAACGGCAAAGTTAAAGAAGGCAAATGTGGTTCAGTTAAAGTTTAAACGGTTAAGTCAGCCTAAATTCCTCACACCAAAGGCCTATCAATTTCCTGAGCGATGTCAACGTTAACGCTGTGACTTTTATATTCGCCACGTTCCTTCTTTTATCTCCACTCCAAGCTGTAAGCCGGAGGAAGACACGAGTATTTAAAGCAACACAATTTACACTCTCCTCAGTCCCCAACATGGTGAGAGAAGAACGCACAGGGAGAAAGGAGGCCAAATCAAAGCAGGTAATGGGGAGGACAGAGAGAGAAAGATGGATGGAGAAGAGGAAACTTGGAAGCAAACAGGGTGGGAATCTGAGTGTGAGGAGCTAGTGAGAAAACAGAGTGAGTGTGAGGAGCTGGAGGGCTCTTCAGTGAGGAGGATGGAAAAATATGAATGTATTTATTATGAAAGAAATAGGTTCTTATTTGTGCTCTTTGTGAGGAGCACAGGAGTTGATGGTAAAAAGCATCACATAGTGTTACAACAGTCTGCTTATCAAACATCAACAAAGGAGTCCCTTCTGTCTTTAGGAACTTTAAATGGAAACGCTTTTTTTAAGTTTACATTTTTTTGAGTTAGGTTTGCTTTTTAAAAATCTTCATTTTTGTTTGTGAATGAATGAAATCAACCAAACCTGCTGGATTTTCCCAAACTTCAGAAAGCATCTAAATGTTAAAAACAAGTGACCTGGCAGAAGTGCACTCAAAGACTGGAACCTCAGAATAACATCACGAGGCGTCGCTGTCGAACTGTCATTGCAGAGAATAGTGGAAATACCTGCTATTGACATGGTCACTTTTTTATATGAATATTAATAATGACAATTTAGACCAATTCTATCAACAATATCTCTAAATTATTGTGAGAAGTCTGAATAAAAATGTTTTGAGAGCTAAAAGTTATAGATTTAAAAACCTATGAGCATTAATACAAAATAGTATTGTTTAGTGTTTTCTATAGTTTTACAGGTAAATCCCATTAAAGTGAGTTTTCTCTGCCTCACAAGCATCTGATATTGGAGGTAAATTGGATCAGCAGGGGGCACAGCCACGGAAAGCTCAGCTGGGATGTCAGATGGTAAATTTTGTGCACTCATGCATAGTAGCGATCAACCCCGTTGTGTGAGGAGGGTCCCTGTAGAAATGTCATAATCATAGAGTGGCTGTACCCCCATTACTTTATTGTGACCACATAAACTTGTCCGTGGAATTGATTTTGTACTCCTCTTCCTGTAGACGGCTGAGTGACTGCCCTGCAGTCCTCCAAAGGGACTCTGTGCTTGTATTAAATCAACAAGACATCCATGAAGGCCACAACTGCCTGTGTGCACTTTCTACAGCTGTAATTGGCCCCGTTGCTGCATTTCCTGCACCAAAAACTTGAAAATAAATCCAGACTGGCAAAACAATATCAATATTCATTATTCATTAATCAAGATTTACATTGCATTTTTACTTCAACAAGTCAGGTTATTGATAAACAAAAATTTATTTACAGAAGTTTAAATCTAAGCGTAACAGATGAACATGTTTGGCTTATTAGTAATAGTAGAGAATTCTAAGTGACTAACTTTTTAAATGATAGCCAGCTGAAAAAATCTGTACAATTGAGACATTTTTACAAGAAAAAGGAAGCTAACTGCTACTATTTTTGTCAGAGCTACTATTTGTAGCGCAGACACAAACTTCACAATTTGGCTTTGCCTGCTGTGAATCCTTAAGTTCCTGGCTGAGCCTTTCCCTGTGCCCAAGTGCTCATCTCTCTCTGCTTTTCTTTTGAGATATTGCAAATTTACTCAAACGTTCCATAATCACAGATCGTACAGAGAAATTTGTTTTGAAAATCAAGAACATGTTTGAATTTTTGCTACAACACAAAAAGAAAAAACTTTGCTTTCATCTTCACACATAAGGTACAGTTTCTTTGAACAGGTGTGAGCAGAATTTTTTATTTTTTTTTGCATTCTACAGTTTTGCCACCAGATGTCACTACATGAATAACACTGTTTCCTGGGTTTCCTGCTTAACCCTTGTGCTATCCTAGGCACTTTAACATTTGGAGTTGGGTCATCTAGACCCACTAGACAGTGCTCTGAACCTTTTTTCTTCAATGATTTGTGATCTTCACTGGTTTCCATGGATTACATGAAATCTTTCCACCTTTATCCACCTTTGTCATGGTAGGGAGAACACGTCAATGGTCATCTTGACCCCATAGGATAGCACAAGGGTTAATGCAATGTGTGATGCAAATGTAGAGCAGTCAACCTCCTATCAGAGGATTGCAAATGCCCATTGTCCCCTGACACTAAACCCCACAGTTCTCCTGGTGGTTATAGGTTGGCGCCAGTGTTCGGCAGTGGAGCCACCATCAGTGTGTGAATGTGTGTGAATGGGGCTGTGACTGTATGTTCCAAAAGGCTCACATGTTTACTATTTAATGTTCAACAATGATTAATCAAAAATGATTTGTTCACTCACTATAAAAATCAATCTGCAGCAGCTGTGAACAACATTTGTCTGTATTAACTTTGTCAATATACTTTACACTTAATGTTACAATGGTATTGCGCACATGAAAACAGTCCCTATGGATATTTGGTAAATGTGCCCTTTTGCTGGAGTTTTGGATGTTCTTATGATTTGCAGCATTTTGTTCTTTTTGTTCAATGGTCCGTAGAAAACATCATTTTATTGCAGGTTTTTGCAGCGGTGCTTCAGTTTCCCACTGGAATAAAGGGGCAGGACATATGGGAGGAGTCGTATTAAACCCTGCAGTGAGGCTAGCAGAGTTTGCACAAAGATCTCATTTCTAACACCAGCACAGTGCCTTACGCACGAATCAGCAATTAAATTTATGATTAGTCTTATCATCTTTTCTCTGTAAATGAGCTTTTTTCCCACAAGGTGTGAACTATTACTTTGAAAAACTGAACATTTTCTTTTTTTTTTAAACTTGTTTCACGAAACAGAAGAAGAACAGATGTCAAATATTGCAATCTCTGTGCTAACCCTTTCCCCCTCATTTATCTGACTTCCTTAATCTTTCCCCCATTATTTCCTTCCATCTGGCTCAATCTTCACCCTCCTGCTGATCATTCTCCTCTCTTCTTTCTCAAATATTTTACTTCTCTTATCCTCCAGTCTATCTTTGCTGTCTCTGTCCTGCTACGGTGGATTTGGAGTGCTCCTTCGGATTATCTCTGGGGGGGTTTCTTCAAGTCTGTGCGTGACACTTCTTAGCTATTTTTTGCTATATGCTAATATAATTACATTTGAGGAGTTTGGTTTTTTTCACGGAGCTGAGGGAGTGAAGGTAGAGAGGTCATTTTCTGATTCTACTCCACAGTTTGTCACTCCACACTGACCCTTAAGGCGCTCACTAAAGCCTTAGTCACAACCGCCCTCACCGGTGGATGTTCATGCACATTTGTTCTACAGGTATGCTGCAGGCAACAGGTCGCAGTGAACAAGTATACAGCAAAATAGTAGGGGTGAAGTGGGTGAGACACAGGCGTGTTGTACAGACTTTACACTCCACACCAAAACCTGTGTACAGTGCTAAGGGTGTTGTAGAGATTAGGCACTGAGACAATCAGAGTTTAGTTTATATGGACATTCTGGTCAGTAAGGAACATCTTGCTGACCGCTAACGACTTGAGTCTGGCTTGGTCAACTTATGACAGCATCATCCATTAAGTGATCACAAGTGTGTGCAACTTTCAGTACTCTTTCAGCTACTTCACGATTCACCTACCACACGCACAACAATCGTATGTTCCATTTTCATGACAATGCCACATGCACAAACCACAAGGGAACTGCACAATACACCTGTGCTCCCTTTAGGATTCGGACGCTCCTTCATACGACCCGCCACGGGTCCCTCCACCCAAAAAACCCGCAACAACCCTACGGTGACTGAGGCATTGTCTGTTTGTGGGCCTTCAAGTGTGCATTCCAGCACATTTGTATTTATTCTGTTGGGAGGAATTGATTCATGTGTGCACATTACAACCTCGCCTGGCTATAGCCTAAATGTGCATCCATGCTGATTCATGAGATGGTTTTTATTTCATGTTTGCTATCTGCTTTCATGTGTTGCCATGATATGTGTGCATCCCAATCCCTGTATTGCTGCATTGAGTGCTGCCACTACTGCTGCTCTGCGCATTGGATGGGAAACCCAACCAACAGTGTAGTTTGATACGGCTTGGTTTGACATGGGCCATTACACACACACACAAGCATCACACAAATGTACTGCAAGAATGCCCACCTCCACCCATGACTGTGCACATATAAACCACCCAGACAGGAAAACACACACATTTCTGCACATATAACATTTACAGGATGACATAAAAATATAAAGATGTGCTTTAAAAATATGACTTCCATTAGGAAATGTGCAGCACACACTTTTCCACACAGAGAACACATTCACGGAGATGTAAGCTAGCACACAAACACGCACGCCCTAACACATACAGAGCCTCCTCCCCCACACCATCCATCTATGCCCAGCTGTCCCCGACTACCACCCATCCCCCTGGGTAAATGTGTGTGTTTGTGTGTCCTTCTGCCCACCTCTACTGTCCACCAGCCCCCCTTCCCCATTATCTTCTTCTTTTTCATCCATCTCGCCATCCGTTACCCCCCACCAACCACCTCAGCTTGCCCGCTGGGAGCCATACAATGTAGCTTTAAAGTGCGAATTAAAAATTTACAAAGTGAAAAAAATAAGGCAAACCATAGGTTGTTACAGCACATTTCTGCGGTTTGTGAGGCAGACCTGAGGAGATGAGGGGAAAGCCATCACTGTTTTTTTGAGCTTTTTGTACTTAGTAGTAGTAGTTGGAAATCTCATCCAACTGTGCTGTCATCTTCATTTAAGGGCGCCTAACAAGTCACTCATAATCTTTTGGGGCTGTGAGTGGGCGGAGCAAGGAGGGTCTGGAGGTTAGCGTTGGATCAGAGTCCGTATGTGGGATTTTAGCACCCCTGCCTGCAGTCTTAGCGCAAACAAACTCCTTAACCTTTAGTTTTTACTCCATCTTGACTTTTTTTAATGTCTGAGTGGGCTTGCAGATGATACGCAGAGCTCAAAAAAAGCACCTCAATCCGCTCCAATCAAGATCCTCTCCAGCAACCTCCTGCACCCTGCCACCCCACCCTTCCCCTGCTGCCTGTCAAACTTAGTTAGCTCAAAGCCCAGACGAACCCCCTCCTCATTCTCATCCTCCACAAGCTAGATCACCCCCCTCCCACCCCCATTACCACCAACAACAGCAGCATCGTAGCTGCGGCAGCAGCGAGGCGCCAAGTCGGCCGCCCCACCCTGCCGCTGGAGAGGCGCTATGAGAAAGAAAGAGGAGCATGGGGTGAGCGAAGGAGGGAGAAGGGTTGAGCTTGCAGCAAAGGGCAGCAGCATCACTGCTGACAAAAGACAAAGAATAATGATTTGCTTGGGAGTGAAAGACGGAGTGAGCCTGAGTGGAGTGAGAAAGATGGAGAGAAGCACAAGGAAAACAAGGAAGAAAGGATGGAATTAAGAGGACAGTAAGAGGTGAACGAAGGACATGGCAGAAATAAGCATGTATAGATAGATGAGAGCAATGAGGATATTTGACAGGGTGACTTAGAAAGGGGCAAAAAGAATGAAAGTACAAAAAGAAAGAAAATGCGTTTTTAGAGTTAAATCCAAGGAAGGGCACTGCAAACAACGAGAAAACAGAGCAATGGATGATTGAAAATAGTTTAGGTGCTTAGAAACGGGAAGGATAGGAGCTCACAAGTCAAAGGCAAAACGATTTTATTTTAGAAATACATGGAATCCTGGTGCCATCCTTGAGGGCAGCCTTAGTAATCATTCCTCCTGTCCATACTGGTTCAGAGTGATCCCCTTCCCTGGAGACTATAGTGTTTCCCAATCCCAGTTGCTGTGCCTGCTTTCTCGGCCTGTGTTACTCGTTTCCTTACTCCAGCACACCTGATTCAGCTCGTCTGCTCTTCATCAAGCCCTGCAAGAGCCTGAGAGTGACACCTAAATTGGATCTGCATGTGTTGGAGCAGCGAAATGTGTAAAACATTTGGAGGAGTGAAGCCCTGATAGGTGATCATATCACATATTCTCATTGTTGACATAAAGGTTAAGCTGTGTCAGTTATGCAAATCAAGGGGATGTCTTCTATTGTTGCGGTTGCATGTACAGGCATTTGTTTTTCCTTGACAGCTCTCATTTGTCAGTCCTAGCCAATGGGTTGTGTGGTAAAGGTCTGCAGGAGAAACTAATCTCTAGCTAGAACTTGACTGGTTCTAATCCATGCCCAGCTAGGTCCTGGTTCTATTTTATTTGAGAGGAGACAGGTATCTTCAATACAAAGTTTATTCATTATATGTTATCTTAGTTGTTCCCATGAAAGCAAGACTTGTATGGAATAATGCTGTTCAGTGCAACCGACATCAATGTGGACGTTTAAATATATTTGTGGGCCAATGTTCTGAGCACAATCATTCCAGCTGTTTCAGAGAAATAAATCTGTGGTAGATACAATACACAGGGAGAAAAAATATTTCAAAAGGCAAAGACATATTGATAATGGTAATGGTAATTGATAATGGTACGCTCCATTTTCATGACGTCACCTAAGGTAGTTGCATGAGCCACAAGGAAACTGACAGACTGTACCTTTACGACCAACCATGCATAACAACAGAAACTACACAAAACTACTGTACTTTGTAACAACACTACTTGCTATAGGCATATAGTGAGAGAGGTGCATTGTGGGGGCTTCCCTCTCTCTTTTACTGTTTTTCACTAGCTTTAGTTATGGTTACATTAGATGAATGAAGTTGTTCTTTCCTTACACGTGTTGGGAGATTGTGTGTCTTTAAAGCCAGAACAAAGAGTGTGGGTCAGGTGTGTTTGTGTGTGTGTGTTGATGCGTGTGTGTGTGTGTGTGTGTGTGGTGGTGGTGGGGCGGTGCCATTTTCTTGATGGTCTGCTTCAGGTCAGTAATAAATTCCATCATTTGTCTGCTCTTATTAAACCTGTTAAAAGGTAGTTTAGGCCATGAGGGAGCTTCTGCTCATTACCTCCGCCCCTCCTGTAAAAGCTGGTACCGGTGTCAGCTGTGGAGTCTTGAATGAATACTGGCAGAAGTTGGCACGATCAGGAGTCCTGATGTGGTCTGTCTCACTGCTCAGTGCCAAATGGACCACCAGTGGTCCACACCCTCCTGGAGTCTGGGGACCTTTGCACTAAGTGACTGTAATAGAAGTGAAGGATGCAGCAATGACAAACGGCTTCCCCGCTTCTTTTCACTTCTTCTATCTATCTTTTGCTTTTCTATGTTTTGCTGCTTTACGAAACATGTAAAAAAGCTATTAGAGGAGACATCAGTTGCATGACTTTGGTGTTTGCTAAATCAGAATTTGCACATGTTTTCACTTCCTCTTTATCCTCACATTCCGTGTTATAACAACAAAACAAATCAAGTAGGTGTAAAAGCATATTGTGTGAATGTACTGTAATTGAAGTTTGACAGTTTTGTTACCTCCATCCTTTGTGAAAAATAAAAAGTCTGTTCTTGGATGAACAAGAGTTTGGAGTACTAAACAGCCTGAAATGTATTAGATGTGGGGGTGACTCGGTGATCTGACCAAAGATCATACTGGACAGATGCTTCTTGGCACACCCTTCAACTGCAAGGGTTTTCCGTAAAACATGTTTTTTTTTTTTTTTTTTTATCTAAGAAACGTAGAGCTCAACCTTGTATTTATAAATTATATACTATTTAAACAAGTGGTGTTTTTTGTGGTTCCTTTTCACCTCATTCTTCGATTTAAGTCGTCATTCTTTGATTTAACAAATGTAATTTCAACAGTTACATCAGCAATCACATCATTTTGTTCACAGATTGATATATAGACAGACGCAGAGAGAGGCTAATTCAAAACAGATGAAGCCTTTACCGCACACTTCAAATGGACCTCACCCCTCACAAATAATAACTCCACGACATAAATAAAACCAGGCTCTGTAAATCCATCTTTACCCACACACTCAGACACATGCAGGCACACACAGTAGAAAATACAGGGAGTGGAATCTTTAATGTCTTGGCAAATGCACTTAGAGCCTTTGCCAATAGACCACTTACAAAAATGAGCAGTCAATTTTCCGAGATCTCCGAACCTGGATTTGGAAGCCTGGAGGTCTGCTCATTGTCGCTATCTCTCGCAGACTTCCGTCTTTTTAAACCGTGATATCATGAGAGACGAAGACGAGGTTTTTGATCTGATCGTAAGAGGCAAAACTCCGACACTATTATGTAATTATGAACTAGATATGTGCCATTATCCAATATCTTTGCGTTTCAATTCTAGTTAAATGGCTTGTTAAAGCAATTTTGTAAAACGTGAAAAAAAACGGTCTTATGATAAGCAAAACACAACTACTTGGGAAAAAATAGGATCTTTGTCAAAAATAACAAGATAGACAAACTTTATTTGTCAAATAAATGAAAAGCGTTATGTCAGAAAACACTACTACGTTTTCAGGGTTTCCTCCAATCAGAGGAAATGTCCCTGTGAGCACACTGGAGCTCCTCTGATTGAGTGGAAATAAATCCTTTCAGCCAGGTTTAAACATCTTGAAGGGAATCTTCCCAGGGGTGACCCCGGCTCATGACAAAAAAAGTTAGGTTTTTCCACAGTTCGAAGGATATTAGTTTCATAATAAAGGTTGAAAAACCGTGAAATGGTTAAACGGAGCTACGGCTAGGGTGAGTCACGGTCTTTCATGCATGAGCTATTCAATATCAGTCAATTCTCAGCTTGGTCCTGTAGGGTTAATGGAGACTCCACTGTCTAAGTGGCTCCATCTGTACAACATACAGAACATCCTGCCTGGAGATTAGAGCGGAGAGTATTGTGGTCTCTTATCCCATTTTGGTTTTCAACTCTTCAAACTGTCCCAGATAAAACCTGGAACTCTAAAAGGTCTTTATGCTGTCACTGTCAGCAAAACGAGTTTGAAGCTGCTGCTGCATTTGTGGGGGGAATACTGCTGTTGTTCGTTCAGAACTGCTTTGTTTCAGTGACATCTGTTACATGTAATTTGATATACATGAACATCTTGACTAACAGGAGAATTTCTATCCAATCAAATTAGGCAGAACTTTTAAATTGATATACAAGAGGCATTAAAGCAGCAGCTTATGAGACTGGTCGCAACTACTTTCCCTCTCTTCCAAGAATAACAATTTTTAGGAGATATTAAAGAGGCAAAACTGTGTTTTTGACATATGACATGTAGAACTTTCTCAAGTAATTAATTGCAAAAGTCACAAGTAAAGGTACTTTTGTATTTTATTTACTAACATATTACCATTATAGTTTTTGAAAAAACTTGTTGTTGTTTATGGGGATGCACAATATTTGCAATCTGTTGACCTCCATTTTCAAACATGTTGGCTGACACCATTATATATGATATTTAAAGCCTTTTTTACCATTTTAAATAGGCACTTAACTGCAAGTCAAAAGAACCAAAAACCAACCAAAATTTACATTTTTGGATTTCTCAAATACAAAATCAGTGTTTGGTCAAACAACAAGGGGTCCCACTAAAGGTAGAACTGACCTTAGTCTGGAAGATGCAAGCAAATGCCAGCACTACAGGTACAGGCACGGATAGGTGAGTAAAAGTGAAAGAGGCAGAGGTTTAACCCTTGTGCTATCTTAGATGACCCCACCCTTACATTGACATGTTCTCCCTACCATGACAAAGGTGGATAAAGGTAGAAAGATTTCCCGGAATCCATGGACACCAGTGAAGATCACAAATCATTGAAGAAAAAAGGTCCAGAGCACTGTCTAGTGGGTCTAGATGACCCAACTCGCAACGTTAAAGTGCCTAGGATAGCACAAGGGTTAAATGGGTATTTTTATGTGCAAATGGACAGGTAAGCAGTTTGCTACAGCCAACTTCACACTGATGATCTGCCATTACTGATAGCCCTGCGACCTGTCCAGGGTGTACCCTGCCTTCACCCACAGGTGGCTGGGATAGCAGCTATATACTGATAGTTGTCTTCTGTGTCTTCTCTTGGGATTAACCTCATTGACACCAGCACCCCTTCTGATGGTGAGAGGTGGCAAATGGACTATAGCAGTAAAATTTAGTCTGGCTAGAAGCGCTTTGTGTAAAAATCTTGGTAAAAGGTCAAAGAAAGCTTGATAAAGCCTTGTTAAGGTGTCCGAGGAAAAGCATGTTTTGTCCAGTGATAAAAAATTCACCTGGGACAAAGAAAAACAATCACTAAATGTTTAAATACCAGTAAAAATAATATTATTTTTGTAAAGAAAAAAAACCCTGATGCATGTTTTACTAGTCTAATTATTCAGAGTTCGCAGAGGTGTTCATAATTTTCTGTGTAAAGGTTGGTTGTAAAATAGTTAACTTGTACAGTTTTATAACTTTTTTTAATATAGCTTTTTATGGAAAATTATTTTGTCATAAAATAATATCATGTGTCCCTTTTTTTTAAACTTTCTTATGTAGTAGACTGCAACGTTATCATTTTTACTGCTGTTTTAATAAAACCATTTAAGCATTTTAGCTTCAATTGGTGATACAGAGCTATCTAGAAGAACCTCGTTGAACTTATGCGCAGCTTTTTTTTCCCAATTCAAATGTAATTTTTTTTCCTGAGAACATCAAAGCTAAGAGGGTAAAACTGATTTTTTTTCCATCTTTGTCAGCTTTTTCCTTGACTTAAAACTGGCTCTGCTGTGGCCTCACAGCAATCACAGAAGTATCTATGGAAGGCCAGTCGTGTTGGAGAAATTCTTTTTGCTTGCTTGAAAATATTTCTTTTGGAGTTTTTAGATGTAGTTTAGGAAGTTAATTATCAATTTTGAATTTGTTAACAAAAATTCTGTACATTCAGATGATGTATTGTTTTGAAGGCAATAGATTTTACAGCTTGTTATGTAAGGTTTTAGCTTGTCGACATGTTTAGATATATTGAAGTGTGTTCAGAAACGACTCAGATGAAAATGGTGTTTTTGGTGTTTTCTAACATGTTCCTACATCTTAAAATTGCATTTCTAAGTATTTTTTTTCAAATTGTTGTGAATCAGGAACAGATGAAAAAATGCTGATTGAAAAAGATCATATTTGTGGTGTAGAAAATACACTGGGCGGGCCACGAGCTCCCTGCTCCTGTCCAATCTGATGCATCCACTGTCAGACAAGTATATCTCTGTTTTCCTCGTCTGCGCTGGAATCTGGATCAGAACTGTAGGGCTGGGTAGCTCCATTGTTGCTCATCATTGTTGCACCACTTATGTTAGGTTGGGGTGTTAAGGGTTGTAAGCTAGCAGGAGAGCATGTAAACAGATGGGTGATGGGACGAAGGGAAGTGGGGCAGGATTGCTGCGCACAGTCCCACCCACTACCTAGAGGTAAATTTCTAATGAACTCTTGCCGCTCAGCAGAACCTGTGTTCTAGACACCAACACAAGTTTTTCAATTCTGGCTAAAAACAGCAAAATCCTAATTAAAAGACCACTGGGAACACTTCCTCTTTGATGACTAGAGTGGACTTTCCATGGAGATGACCTGTGGAGTATCGCCTTTAAAGCAAATCTGTAGTTTGTTTACTAGCTTGTAATTATGATGTGACATGATTTGACTCAGGAAAATGGTTCCAAAGTTGTCCTGAATTCATTAAAGGACCATTGCCCCCGCCAGAAAAGGTTTTTGTTGTTTAAGTGACAAATGCTTTTTTTTAAATGTATGCAATTGGGCGACTGCTCACTGCTGGAGACTAGCAGTGTTAATGCATATTTGTATTTGAAAAAGGACTGATTGAAGCTTGTTCACTGTTTGTTATGAGCCTACTGAGCTGTGGTGCATTGTGCTTTGCAGTTGCAACCCTTGGGGAACTCTGCTGTCATGGTCCATGCTTTGCTGCAGGGTTTTTATAGGTTTTAATTTTTTTCTTTCCTCTTTTCGTATTGGAGTAATTTTATTTCTGTTTTTAATTTGACTGAAATCATATTCGTGTGCCTTAATTATTTGGTTTCTTGTATACCGCTTTGTCCAAAACGTGTTACTTCCTGCCCCATCTCAATATTCCCGTTAGTGATTGACACTGGCTTGTGTTTTATTAGTCATCACCTCAGTTTGTACAAAAACACATTTTTCCTCTTTCCCTCTGCCTTATCCTTCTACTTTCCTTCGACTGTTTGGATTTTAGCCGCTTTTCCCAGCAGCACTCAGATTTCTGCTTTGCACCTTTGCCTTCATTTTACTCAGTAAACCTTTGACACTAGTTCTTTACCTTTTAGACGGTAAGAAAAGACATGTTACCACAGTCCATCTGTGCCTAATTGAATCCATTTGACATTATTCGGAGGCTCATGCAGTGCATACAAAGTCTCACGGTTATGTCAAGTGGGGAAGAACTTCCAGTAGACTGTCTTTCTCTGTGCCTGGAGGATACTCAGGACTGAGCTCTTTTCTCTAAAACCAAAACTGGTGGCATTAGAGTCCTTCTGCAGAGATTTGTTAAATGTGTTGGGTTCAGAGACAGCATGGACTGAGCCAGAGCAATCCAGCTCCTCAGGATCAGATCTCATGATAGCAAAAAGCTTTCAGTGAGACGATACTTTCTGGAGATGAATGTATCTGCACGAACGCTGCCTGAGACTGAACAATTCTGCCAAGAGAAGAGGAAAAATGGAAAAGTGAGCCAAGCTTGAAAAATAATTCCAAAGTTTCTGTCTTGATTTCAGACATATTTGTAACTATCATTTTGGTTGGAGCATTGTGGCACCTTTCCATCTACACTGGACGTGCACTTTTTATAACAATCGCTTGGGAAAGTATCATGCGAGACAAAAGAAAAGAATGAAGAACTGCAGCGTACGCACTTAAACGGAATGAGGATGAAAATGCTGTCCATTTGCACCAAAACACAAAAACATACACCCTGGCTCTTGGAGGATAGTGAAATAAAGTAAAGGCACAACCTCACACACAGAAAGTCTCTTGCACACAGACACCTACCATTTATAAAAGCCTCCGATAACAGCAGGGACTTAGAGGACAGCCACAAGAAGGATAAGGCTCTCAATGCCCTCAGAAGGGCAGGGATCAAAAAAGGGGAAGAGACCTAAGTCTTTAGCAAAAAAAGAGGCTGAGCAGGATTAAGAAGGAGACTGGTCAAGCTAAAGATGGAGGAAGAGATGGAGGGAGAAAATGAAAGAAATGGAGGGATGAGTCAGTGAGCCAAGGGTTACAAGGGAGATATGCCTTAAATTAAATCATTTGGAACAAAAGAGGATTGTTGCCGAGCAACCCAACCAGAACGAGGTTACCGGGGCAACAGAGATGACCTCAAGCTTGACCTAAGAGATGGAGTCGGCCCTGCTGTCCACAAACACGCAGACACAAACACCTCCAGCTCTCCGTCTGGGGCTGCATTTAAGAAGCGTCTGACAAACCCAGAAAAGCCGGATCCTTCTGGAAAATGTAGAACACGGCTCATGTCACCCGTAGCAAAAACAAACACCACACTTCCAATCAGAAGCAGTTTGGAAAAACAAACAGGAGAGAGGTTAGGCATTCCATGGAAGAGGTTAGCCAAAAATATCGGATTGGGACGCTGAGGACTCCTACTGCAAAAAGTCCAAGATGACCTTGTAGAAAAATAACAAAAATAATTTTTCAAAAGTCTTTGGCAGAACTTTTAATACACAAACACAACTTCCAGATGATGGATGGGTCCCAGACTAGCGCTCAGTGCAGCAAAGGGTTTATTTAAGGGCTTACTTGAAAGCTTTAGCGTTAGAGGATTGGCTTAAAAAAAATGATGCCACTGTTGTTGCTGTGAATAATCCCGCAATATGACTTCTGAGAACCATGCAAAAAAGCTGGATAAATCAGGGAGTAAATATTTGTGGGATCTCTTTTCTTTTCTGTCGCAAGAGAGCCCTATGAGATGAAAATTGTAGGGCTTAAATTAAAGTTGACAGTGATGCAATACAATATTGTTGGATGTTTTGATGTTCCCTCAAAGAAAACTTTAAGTGTTTCCTTTAAGATTCTCCAAATGCACGTATATAATGGAAATCAATTCACGCTGTCTTTGGATTTAATGCTTTTTCAGCAGCCTTTCTTTTATGCTCAAAACAAACAGACACTGTCTGTTTTTTTAAAGATGTTTTTTTTTAAAAGTACTTTCCAGTGAGCAAGATCAGGATTCATGTCATATAAGCTAGTTTGTTTGAATTCAAAGTCTACAAATACACTTTTTTTCTTGCAAGAACAGCTTTTTTAGTTTAGAAATATAACCCTTTAAAACTGCTGTCATGTCCTTGAAATGATCTGAATTATAACTTTATCTTTTGCTTTGCACTATTAGAAAACAAGAATTAAATCTGCTAATAATATCTGCTAATATTCGACAATTGTTGTGTCTCCTTTTGAAGTAGTTTCTTTGGTATCGACCAGCCTCTCCAGCAGCTTTCAAATCCCAAACAAACTTGTCATCTCTTCTTGTCATGTAAAAGCTGCTGAGTTACACCAGAAAAATGATTTTCTTCAGGATGCAGCTTTTGTTTTGTTTCATCAGGCAAACCTTCTCCCTCCTTTCTTCTTCCTCCTCCTCTTGCCTTGGACTGCTCAGCGATGTGACATGAAAGGACGAAGGGCTGCTCCTGGAGGAGTGCGAGACATGAAGGGATGCTTTTGCACAGAACGCCAGGACAAAACAGGGTTGAGAGGAGCAGAAATGTTAATGTGGACCAAAGTTTGGGAGTAAGCATTCTGTGTGTGATCGATTTTCCTCCCGTTGGCTGGATATGTGTGCAAGTGCACATGAACGCCTTCATTTTAGTCCCTGGGGATCACTTTGGAAAAACGTGTGCTTTGTTTTTTAGTGTGTGTGGCCAAAAGCCCCACCACCAGCCACCCCAATCTCCCCATAACGTCTGCAGGAATGTGAGTATGTCTTGTAACAACAACTGCCAGCTAACGAACGAAACCTTTCAGATGGCCCCCTTGGTTTGTCACTCCTAATCAAGACAATGGAGATCAATGGAACAGCGAGGCCGGGGAAGATGAAGAAGATGGGGGAAAGGGGGTGGGTCTTGCTGCTTCCAACAATAGCGGCAGAGATGCAGACACTGAAACAATGGAGCATGGACAGTGGCGGTTTCAACAGGGCTGCACGTTGAGTGGTGGGACGGCTTAACGCATTGTTCCGGCACCCCTCTTGGGCTAAACGACTAATTGGGGTCACCCCTTGTCGTCTTAACTGTCATGGCCTCCAGCGTCACAGGGCTGGAGCCGGCTTGTGGCCATCTGGTGACGCGTTTGACAGCAAATTCAAGGTTCAAGATCGGTGGGTAAATGTGGCATACACCAAGATTTAAGCAGTTTTCTGCTGGTTGTGATCAAAACAGTCTCGGTTTTCCTCATTGATTCATGTTTAACTAATTAAAAAAGATTCAATTAAATGATACGTTAGCCATAGATCCCACGTTTTCTAATTACTGAACTATGAACCTTAACGATTTTATAAATGCAGGTGCACTGCGTGCGGACACCTACACACAGCTCACAGAGGATAGCAGAAGGTTTCTATATTACTGTAAATATAGGAAATCAGTGGATAAAGACTCATAGCCCACGACTGCTCTTTATTGAGCTTTGAAAATAAAAGGATCAAATATTTCTTTAAAGCTTTGGATGAACTAAAATTCATTTTATAATACTTTCCATGTTTCATACATTATTTTTTGATATGAATTTCTCACAGCTTGGTAAAAAATATAAATGGACAGAAAGAGATCTAAAATATTGACTCGGAGAATCACAGAACTCAAAGAGACATAAAACGAATAGCATGTCTGCAGGCTAGGATCACTCAATTCCTGTGGAGATCCCAGGTTTCAGATAAATCAAACCTTGAGAAGGAGGTTTAAAATGCAGAATAATCAGAGCAATGTGCAATTTCCCATCACAAGTTTTCCAGGTTGTTATTCTAAAGAGGAAACATTATGCTGTAGCCTGACATCCTGAAAAATGTAAACAGGAAAATATAGACTACATACATCCTCTTGCCTCTAATGTGAGCCATAAATTCCTATCATAATGTAAGCATCATACCTCATGCTTGCCACACCCCAAACACTCTCTACTGCGTCTTCATGCATGCACGTGCACGTGGCATATTGCAGTGTACAGACTACATGGTTTCAATAACACTTACTCACAAAAGGCTTTTTTGTACTGTGAAGGCTCCTTGAAATGATTGTAAAGCTCAAATTTTTATTGTACGTTTTTTGTTTGTTGCTGTTAGTTTTTTTTGAATTTCCCTTTTTTTTGCATTTCTACCCCGCTTTGGAATTAATTTTTTTCTTCTGCTGTCGTCGCTGCCCAAAGCTTTTCTTCCAGCCCATCTGGAGTAATTAACCAAATCGAATCAACTTTAGAAAATAAAAAGCAAAAGCTGGTTTGCAAAACAAAATCAACACTCGAACTGAAAAACAATTGAGCCTCTCAAAAGGTTTTTTCCAAAAGATGAACAGGACATAAAAAAGTTTATATGATGAAATCTGCTTTAACTCGTGGTGTCCTGGATGGTTTCAAATGAAATTGTGTGTCATATGCACCTTTTATGAATGACATCCTATTTCACTTGACTGGTGAGCATTTATACAAACAACTAACATCTAAAACATTATTTGTGAGAACTTGTTTAACACTCCTAAACTGAGAACTGTGGATCAGTTTAGAAAACTAATTGTTTCATTTCCAAACAAAGTTAGTATTTTTGTTGTGTTTTCAAAAACACAGAAACTTTCCTGTCAGAGTTAAGGTTCTGAAATGATGAGCAGCAAACAAAAAACATGAGCTGCTACAGGGTGCTGTCACATGAGTGTAAGCAAGTGACACCATGATCCTTGTAGAATCATCGGATTCTGTCATTTTCTGTGTGAGAACAGCCTCACATGAGGCAATCCACCACCAAACAGACTGTCACCGCTGACACACGGCAGAAGCCCTTTTTCATATTTCTATCATGGCTTCTTCTTTCATGGGACAGTGGAACAAGAAAAAACGGTTTCTTCTCTGAGTTCAAGGCCAAATCCAAGTTCATTCCCAACCCCTACGGCTCCTCCCTATTGCTCCAATTTTAGAGGCATTTGAAGCTTTAGTGGTGTCCAAAGGTGAGGAGCCTTAGTGACTTAGGGCTGACAGAAAGATGCAGGAATCTCAGTCATGTAATAAAAAAGGTGAACAAAAGTATGAGTGAGCAAAAATCTCTCATTCTCTTTTCTGAGATTTCCAGTTGCCACATATCTGACACACTATCTTAATAAAAAAAGACACATGCTTGAATAAAAATGGGTTATTTTTTTCATAGAAATGAAGCATATTGAACTTGTATATGCAGCAAAAAGCAGTCTTCTACAGTCACACACCAATGAGCAAAAGGGGCAATGAGGGCTCAACTATCATGTCCAAGGACAGTTCTCCTCACGGGGCTTGAACCACAATGTTTCTGCTGAGCTTCTGGATGAAGGACAGCCACTCACCAACCCATCCGTGCTCAGCATCCATGAACAATGGAATAAAAAGCGCTTCATGTTTGCAAAAAGCCAACCAGAGAATCGACTCCAAAGTCTCATCTTATGAATGAGAAGGCATTTCACCAGTTTATTGGACAGTTACTGTCACTGTGTAGGTATTTGTCAGAGTGTGGAGTTTCATGCCCTTATCATTGACTGTTCATGATAACTGGACCAAGTGAGTGTGATGTCACCCACAGAAAACGGTTCACTTTCCGCTCCAAAGAAATGAAGTCAATTCAGTTGCGATATGGACGCCGCCATGTTGGAGCCAGGAATTGTCAGTGAGCAGTGATTGGTCAGAATTGGTCTGAGCCATCGTGTCTGTGGCAACCACTCTCACCAATCAGAAGTGAGCTTATTGGAAGCCCACACCCCTACCAATTAAAAGTGGGCAGCACAAAATCTGTCAAACGTTTCAAATGTTGGATGTGAGACCTCATGCTTTTAAAGAGGCATCCGATTGAGCAGTTTATAACTTAAATAATGTTCAATAAAGTAAAAATATTATGAGAATAATGTGGATTAGCAAAAACATGTTAAAAAATGTATCAGCGCAAGAATGTTTTTCCTGACCAATAGAACGACTGAGAAACGGCTGAGCTGGGTCACTTCTCTATAGATAGGAGTCTATGGGATGTTGGCTTCTTGCAGCCAGCAGGTACTTCCTGTTTGGAACGCCAGGGGGGAAGAGTCACTCAGTCCAGTTCTCATTTACAGCCAATGGTCTTCATGCGTGTTTCTGAAGTGTAGAACATGTGAAAACCAGGTCTTGTTTAGACAGACTTAGAAGTTTGGGAGCATTTCGTTAGCCTGAGTTGCATCAGCAGAGCATCATCATGATTCACTTATCATCTCCATTCAAACTCTTGGTGATGACGCTGAATCCCATTTAATGTCACCAGTCACATTTGCCTAAAGTGGACCCCCACAAGCAGAGACGCGAGAGGTGAGGGCTAGAATCATCCTACTGTCGTCTCCCTCTGTATCTCTTTATCTCCTCCTCTGCTGTGATCGCTCTCCCCCCTCTGTCTCCCTCCATCTACGCCTCTCTCCTCCCTTCTGCAGTCGGTGAATTCCCTCGGGTTTGGCAGCGGGAGACTATTACACTCACAGACGGATTCGCTCTCCTCCAATTTCTCTCTGTCCTCTTCCGCCCAGCTCTTGCTCTTTTTCATCATCCATCTCTTCCCATCCTTCTCCTCCTCTGCTTGCAGAGCCCCAATCCCCTTTTTCATTCTCCCCATCAGCTTGACTGTAAGTATTTGTGTGTGCACAGGTCTTCCAAGCCTCCCCTCCTTCTCTTCCACCCCCCCTCCCCCTTTCTCTTTCTCCTTTCCACAGTCAATATAATTGGCATCGCAGGAGTGCTCCCTGCAGAGTATGCTAAAACTGCAAGCACAAAAACAGAGGGAGAGGAGGGAAGGAGGCAGGAAGGGAGAAAGATCTGGATAAGGGCAAAAAGATAACGCAAAAGAGGAGGACAGGAAAGCAGATGCTCAAAGAAGGAAGGACAAGATAAGACGGAAACAAATAAGAACATAGAAAATGTCAGGGGGGGGAAAGAAAATTATAAAACGAAAAATGAGATATAAAAGGAGTGGACCAAAGGATGCAAAATGGAAAAATGTGTGGAGTGAGAGATGGAAAGAAAACAAAATGTGAAAGAAATGTTCGAAAACAACAACATACATGAAGGAAGAGCTTTAGAAAAACACAAGTCTGGTAAAAGAAAACAAATAAAAAAGCCCTCAACCATTTGGGGAGAAAATTCAGGAAGAAGGACGAAAAACAAAAATGAGATAAGATAAATAAAAAAGGACAGAAGTACAAGACAAGATGCAGGGCGGATAAGACCAGGGGAGAGGCTGTGGAGAAAATAAAGAAGAAAAATGGAAGGAAAAACTCTCAACCATAGTAATCAACCGGCAGAAAACAGAGTGCATCCTTGCAATTCCATTCAGAAACCAGCCAGCCTCTCAAGGCAAATTCAGCCATATATCTCCTCATGACTACACACACAAGTGCCAAACCACATTACACTGCACGACAAGCCTTCTGGATGTCCCAGACCGCCGCTGCAGCAGAGCTCACTCCGCCTTCGTTGGTTCTCAGCTGCTTTTACAAGTAATAATTTAGCATTTTGTACGTTAAAATCTATATTTTTTAAAAGGAAAAACGTTTTTTCAGCCGAAAAAGACAAACAAGCCTCAGGTTGCAGTGATGGAGTTGAGCAGGCTCTACATATTGGTTCCAAAGAAGCCCCTCAGATTGCTTTGACAGATTTATGAAGACTCTGACCCACGAAATTGCACCGACCCTTCTGATCGCACACCTGTGTTCATGTCAGCCTCTAGGACGACAGGAATGCAGGTCACAGGAGTGTGAAGATTACCCACAGCACAGCACTTATATGACCGATCATTACAACATTACACGACTTCTGGCTAATGAGTCTCCCACTAATGAGCTAATGCATCTCCTGCTGACATTCGGGGTTACCAACATGAAATGTAACCCCAGGCAGAAAACATGTGACCATGCGGGGCTGCGGCTAACCCTCGTCTCTGATATTGATTTCACAAAGATGATCACTTGTTAAGGAGTTGTACAATTATTTTACAAAGACAACTAGCTACTGCAATAACATAGTGAACAATACGGTGCTGCACTGTTTGAAGACACTTCAAACATGAGCATGACGTCTTATTTAACAAATTATCCTGCAAAAAGCCACAAAACAACAAATGAATCTCCATCCTTTACATGTGCTCACACTAAAGCTGCTAGTTAAAGCTGCTAGTTAACCCTTTAACACCAGACCTTAAGTTCCAGTCTTTAAATTCCTTCGACTACCATAATCCTTAAACCTTTCACGCATTTAATGTAATTCCAGTGGATTCTGTCCCGGAGAATGGCGTTTTTGCGCTGTTTTGCAACACTTTACGTTAGTAATGTAGGTGCCAGAATGCAAAGCTGTACATATATGTGTGTGTAGGTATGTAAAGCCGCTTTTCCCACCATCAGAATCAGCTAATTCCCATTGATCGCATAAACAATCCAGGAGTTAAGGTATGTCAGAGAGTGAGCATTATTTAGATGTCACCGCCAAAATCTCAGATGTTAAAGTTTCCTTCTGATGAAAACCACGTTTTTGGTGTTTTTAGCATATTCTTGTGGTGATTTTCTCATGATGGAGGAACCAGGTAAAACAGTGTTTCTGAGAATTACTTTGTGTAAGTTGTTGTGAATCAGGAGCAGACAAAACATGCCTTGGAAAAAGAGTTTATTCATTGCATAGAAAATATGCTGGGCGGGCCACAAGCGCCCTGCTCTGCTCCATTCCTATGCATCTAGACGACTAGATCCACGCACGCCTTTTTTTCTTCTCGTCCGAGCCGGAATCTGGTTTAAAACTGTACGGCTGGATAGCTCCAGTATTGTTCCCCATTTTGGCTGCACTGGTAATGTTATGCTTGGGGATGTTAGGGGCTATAAGCTGGTGGGAGAGAGTGTAGACAAACGGGAGATGGGAAGTGGGGGCGGGGTTTACTCTGCTGTAAAAGTCCCACCCACAATTCAGAGGTGAATTTTGAAACTTTAGCTTAATTTAATTTAGCTTAATTTAGCTTAGACTAATTCATGATTGTATGATCATAATATAACCAATAAATAAAATAATGTCTTTTTTGTTGTTAAAAGACACTTACTGTTGCATATTAAGGCAGAAATGACACTTTATTAACAGAATTTAAAGTATAAGCTGCTTTAATTATGTTTTTTTATTTCTTTCAAAAGGTCTAAAGAAGAGATTCTCACTGCCTTGCTTGGTGCTTAGGATGTTTGGGGAAACAAAGAAACATCTTGCTTTTATTTAGCTCCAAAAACCAAAGCTGAAAATAGATGCTGCCAAAAGAATCGTGACTAATCGAACAAACAAATGAAAGATTATCGGACAACCAGAGTAATCATTAGCTGCAGCCCTGAACAAAAGCCCAACGCCCCAACATGCCTGGAGAGAATCACCATGTAAACATGCATCTTTACAAGGTTTTTAGGAAGATTTGTCTCAGATACAAATGATTCCTCTCTGTCTAGTTGGTATCTTCAGTGTCCTGAATGCTAGCAGCTATTCTGGGCAAACTGGCTTGAGCAGCCACAGTGACTACTGCCTGAACAGGAGAGGGGAGTAGACAGACACATTATAAAACATTTAGCAACTACAGAACCGCACAGGTCCCTCAGGAGGTTGTTGAGACTAAAAACAGAGGGGGAAAAAAGGAATTAAATAATGAACACCCTCCAGATGGCCACAAAAGTTATTCAGCATCTCCTTTGAAAATGATTTCAATTCTTTTTTCGATGTAAGTGACGCAGGAAATCTGCTTTGCACTCGTTTGTCATTGCAGTTAAGTACCAATATGAAAAGATGAAGGAATTGATCAAGGAATAAAATAAAGCCATGATTTAGAACATTCAGGAAAAACATGTTCACGCGTGTGTAAAGATTGTGTCTTTTTAGTCTGAGCCAAAGCAGAAAGAATCTCTGTCAGACTTTCAATTTTCCTGCTTTATGTTTTAACATTTCATTATCTAAATCTAAAACTGACTGTAGGACAAACTGAGAGTAACAAGAGTTACTATGGGACTGGCAGAACTAAAACCCCTTTTCCTCAGCTCCTATTGAGAGAATACGTCCATTTCTTCCTCGGAGCCAGGAAAATCAAAAATTACCTTTCGCCACCTGGCTGCTTAGAGCTGACCTCACCTCGCCTCCTGCAGGCGCTAAAGGAGAATCCAATGCAGAACAAATAGACTAGCAAACAGCATTTTTCCCTGCCTGTCTGTCAGACCTTTGAGCTCTTTAACCTCCTAATATTGTTTTTGTTTTAACTCCCAGACTGGGAGTCACATTTTATTATAACGCATTCTATTCTTGTTTTAGATAGTTGTGTTTTGTAAAGAAGTAGAGATGCAACGATTCTCGGTTTAAAACTGAACCGTATGTTAAACCTCTGAAGCGAATTGTGGTGAAAGTGAATTGTTGCATCCCTACACCAGACATTTGCATGAGTGCTGTGTGAAATGTCACATGTTTAATATTGTTTGTTCCATGGCACCGGGGTTAGAACGAGTCCGATGAAAGGCTCTCATTATTATTTGCTTATCAGCAACATGTTTCTAAATTTTTAGCTTTTTTGTGTTGCTTGGCAAAACACAAATCATGTATCAAACTGAAACAAACCGTTACCCAAAAATCAAGGTTTGAACCAAATCATGGGGAACGGGAATCACTGCATCCCAACTGATCCCACGTGTTTGTATTTTTAATCACAATTTGCACTGAAAACAACTGGAAATTACATTTTTTTTCATCGCATCTGTACATTAATAGTAACTTTTTCTTCTTTTTCTAATAAAATAATCAACGATATAAGAGAGATATTGTATTTACAGTGCACGTTTGCTAAACCAAAACAAGCAGGTTAGTCAGAAAAACATGGTAATCCAAGTTACCAATCTGTGGGATTGCCTCTGACAGGACGCAGTAAATTGCAGCAGAAAAGCCAACAGAGGCTGTTGATTTCCCTTATAATGGTGTCGTTTGTTTATGGTAATTACTTTATTGTCAAAATGCGGTAATAGGTTTACATATCTCACAATGAAACAAACAAAATAGTCTAAAACTGCCAAAAGCAACTCATTTGCAATTCAGCCCTGCTAATAAAATCTCAGAAATTACAAATGGACAGTGTAATAAAAAGGACATCATGAAACTATTCGTCGCAAAACATAAAGCCTAATTTTCTCTACGAAAGCAGAAATGATGAATAAAACATCACACCAGCCTGTTGTACAGCTAGACATGCTGAAAAAAACCTGAGGGGAGACAGGCAGAACAAAGAAAGGCGCATTAGTGAACTGGAAAAATGAGACCTATATGATAAAGGTTTTCTCATTTTTCAAGGCCTGAAATTTGGTTTTATTTAGAGGCTTTTGCACCTTTAAGGACCCGTGAATGTTCTTGTTTCTGTTTCTTATTTTCCTACTGTCTGCTTTGACTGAGCTTCGCTCCCTCTCACTGTGTGTCTAATCTTGCTTTCTGAAGCCACGAAGGGCTGAAAGAAAAAAGAAACAGACTAGAAAAGACTTCATTCTATTCAGATCCAGAGCAGGGAAAGCAGACTTAAATCCAACGCAATCACATTTATAGCTGGGTTCCGCTCCAAATGGTGATTTGTCAACTCTCCACTGGCCTCACTGAGCCTCTGTGATTGACACTATGATTACAATAGAGCTGTGGGAAAACGTGTTGGAGGAGACACAAACGTGCTGCTGCCGATTTTCCATTTTTCACATTTGTTTGTTTCTTTATACACAATAATAATGTCGTTTATTGCTGGAAGCTGATAGAGCCAACCTGCTTTCTATTTCTATCCATTTGATGCATCTATACGATGAAAGGTTGGAATTTTACAACTCTTTCTCATACACAGTTTCCTATTCCATATGGGAGTAACATAATCTAACTCTTATTTCCCTTTAAACCACCGTAAGCTACAGTAATAGCGTCAAAGTTCAATAAAATGTTCCTAAAAACACTCTGTTACACAAAACCAAGTTTAAGATGAATAATGTTCAAAGAATATCTGTCCAAAATCTCAAAAAATTAAGTCAAGACTGGATTTCAAAACTACATTTCATGAAAGCTTAGAGATTATGACAAAAATATACATAAAAACTAATAAGATTATAGACAATGAAGTAGGAACAGGGATGTGACATGACGTACTCTGTGCTTTTATTTTGACACGCATGACATTGTACATCACATAGGTGTCATCATACTCTCCCCTTCCCACACTCATGGTGCAAAAAAGAAGTACTGTCCATTAAATGTAGCTTTTTTTTTTTTTTTTTTTTTAGGGGGGGGGTGGTAGGCTCCTCTTCTGTCTCCGGGCCTTTTCCCTTTCCCAAAAAAACTTTTCAAAGACGTTTGTTTTTAACTTTTTTTGCTTCCTCCTGGGTTTTATTTTAGCGGTAACCTATCACATGACCAAGAAGAGCGCCTCCTGCTCCAAGAGTGACATAGACGGATGGAACAGAGAATTGTTACTGTAACAGAGCAATCTTTCAATATTAAACATCTTTCAGATTCCAAAATAAATTAAACGGAAGTCATGTAAGTAAATTATTCCTTCTGTGCAGCCCGATACCAAATGACCCACGGACCGGTACCAAACCATGGCCCGGGGATTGGGGACCACTGGCCTAGAGTTTTAGTACCTCCTCCTGGTAACTCCTGTACCTCCTTGCCTGTGGGTTCAACCATGTTGAATTGGGAGGAGCTAGATTCTCATACTTGATAGGATGACAGGTGGCTTGGGCTCCGCCTCCTCGTTGGAACCAGCAGGACACAGCAACAGGTGTTTGTTTGTTTTCCCCCCTTCATCAGTTGAAGGAAAACTATTTAACACGGCTAAACATGCAGCTTTTGAGCTGCAGTTTGAGGCTGGTTGGAAAACCAAAGTAACCAGAGTCAGGTCACTTCAACAGGAAAACACCAAGTGGACAGAATTATTTTTAAACAACCGATTTTCTGAGGAAGAGGAGAAACTTTTATGTACCTTATTGGTTTAATTCTTATGATAGTGATGATTATGCCTTATTCCCAACTGGTCTTACAGGTGGCCCACACAAAGTATCAAGGTTGTAGACCGCTCGGCGAACCCGTAGAGTGAAAATGCGAGTGGCAGAGCTTGACAAAGACTTATACACACATAAGGGTAAGTAAGGGTGAAGCAGGTGAGACGTAGTGACGTTGTACAGAATTTTTATTTTTTCAACTCCCATCAAATCCTGCGTAATTGCAAGGGGTAAGTTCTGTTCAAGTGATAAGAGCGCACTCCTTGTGTGCAGCCTGACTGTTAGAAATAAGGAAAATCAGACATTTCAGGGTTTGTGTGAGCATTCTACTGTGAACTTACATATCACCTGCACACCATGTCATGAATGCAGCATTTGCATTTGGTCAACAAGGAGCCAGTACTCTCAGCTGACTAACAACTAGAGTCAGGCGTAAGAACACCATGCGACAGCATCGCCCGTACGTGATAGGTGTGTGTAACTTATATTATTCCTACAAATCCTTCACAATAGACTTAAAACAACAACAAACAACAATAGTACACTCCATGGTCCTTGAAGTGGCTATGCAAGCCCTTAAAGGAACTACAAGACACACCCACGCTTCCCTTAAGATCCCCTCTACGGCCCCCAAAAACCCACAGCACCTGTACAGGTCAACCCCTGTACGAGTGCATGTGACAAAGGCTTTAGATGGAGGTGTATGATTTGCTGTGGCGCCCTCTAAAGGGAGAAGGTGACGTGTAAAGATGAAGATACTTTCAATTTTTTATTTAGAAATCAGCTCAAATGCAGCAAAGCCGTTTGACTGACATGTAATCATCAAATCCTTAGCTCTACACGAGACTTACTGGGTGTGTTTTTTCCTTTCGTTTTACTAATTTTGAGGAAAAGGGATGTCTGCAGTCTCATCAGGCAACAGATTGGGAGAGACAAAAAAGAGGTTTTAATTTACTGCTAGTATCAAGCATTAAGTGAACCCCTCCCTCTGTGTATCTGTGTCGGTACAGTCGCTTTATTTATCTCAGAAAGCGGACATTTTTAACTGTAGTTTATGGGTCATGTGACTGTGTCTGCCTCCAGCTCTTCATCTTCCTCTCAACGTACTATTCAGGTACACTATCAAAGCATGTGGTGCATATCAAAGGAAGACATGCAAACATTAGAGCACTCATGGTATCAGATCTATGAATTCTAACGACATCGTTAATGCTGTAACATGTTTTTCTAATTGATGCCAAGAGAGTAATCTCTTGTATCAATGACAGGCTAATATAATTTATGCTCAACCCAGAAGAAAAAGAAAGATAATATTCATCCTCAAGGCTGTCACAGTCTACCGACCTTTATTGGCCAAGCCCTTCACTGTCTCTGTTGCATTGCTGCATCTCATGTGAACGAGTCTCTCCACCAACACTGTCATGGTTTGGACTTTGACAAATGCACGCAGCAATGACGGCGGGGCGCCGGGAGAACTCCTCCAACAAGCGACAGGCGTTGCATCACCATATTTACTTGTGTGTCTGCTAAGATATCTGTGGCTTTCCTTCCATAGACCCTCCATCCTCACATCCAAAGCTATGAATTATTAACGTCCATCTTATTATTACAGAAACGGGCTCTTTCACTTACTGCTTTTCAAAACAAAAGGATTAATGTAGATTAGTTGTTTATCAAAAAAGGCATTTTTTGTGTCATTCTTCTACATTTTAATTCAGTGAAATGTTTGTCTATTAAATTTGTTTTCTATTTAGACAAGTATTTATTAACATAAACAGATGAGGTTTTTTAAAATTAAATATTCTGGTTCAAATGTTTGACAGGTTTTGCATTCTTGTATCATTCCTTTAATGGAGGATGAAGTTGTCAAGTTTGATTGAGCTGAATCGTTGAATTTTCACTTCAAACGGGACAACATTGGTTGATTGGATGGAGTGAAGAGATTTAACTCAGACAGAAGATTTAATAGCCTTGGTTCACAGAGGATGAACCACACTGGAGGAGTAATTAAACAAAAGGATACCTTTAGCTGTAAGCCGCTTTCCATTGCAGTTTGATGTGCTTTGACGGTCGCCCATTGTTCAAGGAGTGTCTGCCAATCAATTTATGGCACATTAGCTGTCTGCCATTTATCGGAGAGTCTAAGAGCCAAAGCCAAACACCTGGAATGATAAGTAAGACCACAAACACGTGGCATTCCAATTAAGAGGGTGTCTCAACCCGAGCTGTGAAACATAAAGCTCTGACGGTAAAATGGTGACAGTATGCAACCTCTGTCTCAGGTGGAACTCTACATCATCCTTCAAAATCCAGAAACATCCAGGTATTATTTACATTTCTGACAAACATCTGCTTCTCGTGCTACAATTAAAACGAGAAGATCTCACGTCTCCCAGTGAAACAACTTGATCGAGTGTTTTGACTCCCGTAGCATAATGAGCTCTCACAGCTATAATATTCTCAAATGTGTCCTTAAACATCTCACAAACTGGTATGGTAGAGAGGAGAGCAGATGGTGCCTTTACGTGTAGTTTACAACCATCATCATGCTACTTAAGACACAGCAACACCCTTTTTTATTTAGGGTTACAGTTTACCAATACATGTGGTTTTCAACTATATTGATTTTCAGCAAACACGTTTATCCAAAGTGACTCAGAGTTTAAGACAGTGCTGTCAAATCTGGGATTGGAACCAATTCAAACGACAGACTCATTTCACTGAGCCTTGGCCACTCACATTTTACATGACAGTCCTTAGAGAGAGCTAGAAAACATTTAACAGGTGTCTTATGCTGTTGCATGGCAGGTGGTTCCAATCTGAAGGACTCTTGAGGATTTGGTTGATATTGTGAACCATCTCATCTGATTCAACAAAGACTGCAAAGGGTTTAACTGAAGCTACGTTCCAAATGAATACGTTTCACACACCTGGTGTGTCCAGTTTCAATTTTATATCAATATCCAGATGCCATCAGAGGTCCTGCGGTGCGATTCAAGTGTTTAACGTGGCGCATCTGTCTGGCAGCAGAGTGATTAGTGCATTGGAATGCGGAGCGTTGAGAGTTTAAAAATCTGAACATTGAGCTGGTGGCAAGACACCAATCGGGGAATCAGGTTTGGCCCATGACATGTTAATGACGTGATCAGCGGGTGGAGTCCAAAACCATCATGGCGGAGAATCTCATTGTTCTTCTCCTGAACTTTGGCACATTTTTCTTTTTTCCATCAAGTAAATAATAAAAAGATCCACTAATTGTATTCCTTTCCCTCCTCGGACTAATGTAGGATAAGTTACTTTGGTTAAGTTGGCTTTGAAAAAAGGTTTGATCTGCCTGAATCAATCATCACTCTCGAGGTGCCTCGTCAGTTCATAAAATCACTTTCATATTCTTTTTAGATCAAATGTAGCTTTTTTTTAAGTCTATTTTTGTTTGTTTTAAGCTACTTGAAGTGAAAATTATTGATTGGTTTAGTTGCAAAGTTTTAAATAAAAATTGAGTCAGTCATTCGAGGAATCTTGTCAAACTGTGAGTCAATTCAGATCATTAAATTGTGACCATGTAATTCTGTGAATTGGTTCTGTTTAAGTTTAGTTTTTGAGGTTTGAGTTTTTAGATAAAATCATGGTGTGTGCCACCCAATGATGGATTTGCAAACTGTTCAGTATCATATTCCCACCTTCGATTTAGGTAGCTAGGATAGGCTCCAGTCTCCTATGTGATCCCATAGAGGGCAAAGTGGCTTTGAAAAAAAGATGAATAGATGGATAAATCGATGGATGGATCGATGGACAGACAGATGACTGGATGGATGCTTGTTCCATATGCTTTTGTGTTTTCTCCTCTTCCACTGTCACATTTCCAATCATCCACACTTGTTTCAGTTTCTATTCATTTCTCTTCTGCCACAAAACACAGGACCTGCCAGGTCTTGTGTTTCGTCCGCTTTTAGGTTCCCCTTATTTCAGAATTATCACTGTTCGGTTTTCTCCTGTTTTTGTGTTCATTCTTCTCAACTTTGTTGCCAACCAGCCTATCTTTTGGATTTGGGTCATGGTGTTCCTGACAACATTTTAATCAAAGGGATTCTTTGAGTTGACTGGGCTGTTTAAAATCAAATGGTTTCCTGCACAATCGGAGATGGTGCTCTACAGAGACAAGCAGAGAGTCTGAGCTATTCTTTGGAGTCCTCTATCTGGAATGACAAGCCATTACATGTCACTTTGAGCCTTGACATGCAGATCCTTTCATGGCCACTGGTGATCTTTTATCAGTGGAGAAACAACCCAAACATGGAGACAACCACGGGAATTCAAAGGAAATGGGGGCAATGAAGATGTGCTTTGTGGCCTTCTTTATCTCAGTCACAGATGCATCCTTCAGGTCAAACAAACATGTGTCTTTCTGTTGACAGATACCACTTCGCCATAGTTCTCGCATGCAGGAATGTTGTTACCAACAACAACTATGAAAATCCATTATCCTGTGAAATGTTGACATTCAACCGCCACTCCCAGCATCAGTCAGTGTTGTGCAAACAGACCGTGATGAGGACAAACTCCTTAAATACAAGATAAGATCTGACTCTAGTATTTTAAAAGAAAATATTCTTTGACATATATAATTACTTATTTTTGCTTTAAAACAAAAAGAAAATTCAGCAAAAACACTAAACCACAACACTGTTGCAAAATATTTGCAAGATAGGCAGGAACTAACTAATTAGTTTGAGCTCTGTAATTAAAAAGCCATTGTAAGGAGGGCTGGAAGTAGCTGCCCGTGCATATTAGCCAAATGTGCCACAACAAGTCTGGTGAAACTTCTTTTTGAAAGATTTGAAGAATCAAACAAAACCACATCGTCAATTAAAGAACTAAGATTTTTGTCTCAGTTTCACACTTTTTAATTTCTCAAATTGTTACTTCTTTACAAATTGGAGTTAATAATACCACAGTTGCTAAATGGTTCAAACTCTGCTGAGCGACGGTTTTCAACGGTCCTCTGTGGTTGCCTTCTTAAAAATAAAAGCTTCTTGGAAAAAGCTTTCCAGTCAAATTATTGTTTGAACTCCTTTGACATCAGTGGGCACACAAGGTTGCCATGGTTATTATATGTGCTCATCCAGGATGAAACACACAAATGTCAAGATGTGACCATTTTACTGCTGGCAATTGACCCTACAAGGCCATACAAGCAGAATTTCAATCATGACTGAATTAATGACATGAAACAAGCTCTGATTTGTTTAGCTCCAACTGGAAAAACAAATCAAATGTTTGAAACGACCAAAAGGGAGGTCTCCCTGAGACACACCAGAAGCCGTCCACAAAGCTCGCCACCTCTCCGGCCTGTGAAGATATCCTTCTGAAAATAGCTCAATGAAGCGGAAAGCTGAGCGTTAAATAAATTACAAAAATATTTAAATATTCATTGCAAAAAGGCGAGCTCGGGCAAAAGAAAAGACAAAGAATGGACTTTTTCCTTGGCTCACACATCAAAACAGCTTGCCTGAAGGAAATGTGAGTGCTTTATCAAATTGTCCCTTGAAGGGACTCATCAAACATACAGTAGCCGGTGTAAGAAGCTGATAGCCGTCACGCCTCGGGCTGCCAGTATGAATGAACGGCAGATAAGGGCGTGCAGCTCATTAATGCAATTACATTGTTTTATTCTGCCGTCTGCCAATGCTTTACACACACAGGATCGAATTCCAGGCTAGATGGGAAGTTATCTCCATTGACATGCATGCCGCCAAACAGTACCTGCTCGGTAAACAAGGAACTGTCCTCTGCTGCAGCAATGTGGGCTGGACCAATCTGTCAGTTTGTAAAAAGATGGAGAAAAAAAGGGAAGCAGGAACAATCAAAATGACACCCAACAGCACAGTCAGCGCGGAGCACTGAAAGCCGAGCGAGCTCTCCGGAATCCTGCCCCGCTGTTTGCTTTTGATAGAAAAAGTCATAATGACATTCAAGTACTCACCGGGCTGAGAAATGAAGCAGTGACAGAAGAGGCGACAGAGATAGCAGGAGAGAAAGAGGAGTGTGTGCACGTGAGCGTGTTTGCAAAAGGGCCGGGAAGTGGCTGTAGGTGCTGTGTGAACCTGCAGTCAGACATAAAGCTGGTGGAGCGCCAAGTGTGAGAGCAATGTTCCACTGACACCAAAGACTGCTAATAAAGTGCGTGATTAATTTGAACTGTGTCATTTTCCCAGGGTCCCTCTGACATTCCTTTAGAGAGGGCTGAAGAGCCATTTAATTAGTCAGCACTTTGTGAGTGAAGTGCTTCTGGTCGGGCACCACCTTATGGGAATAAACATATTGAGAAACGGTCCATATCGAGAGCATGCAGTGTGCCTGCGTGCCGACTACAGGATGTGTGAGCGTCATCTGCCTGGCTTCACACTCGTCTTCTTTCCCAGAAGTCAACAGTCTGCCTCACAGGAGTGTTTCTGTTTCAGCACACAGAGCTTTCAGAATAAATGGAGACATTCTGGTTGGGCTGTGCGTGCGTCTTCATCCATAAATATGTAGATGAGCGCGCGTGTTCCCATGCGTCTGAGCGTGTTTGCATCTGCTGACACGCGTGTGCACTCATCGCTGAGACTCTCCAGTAAAGGCGCCTTGTGTATGTGTTGATGTAAAGTCAAGAAGCGGCGTGTTCAGCGAACAAAAAAAGCGTGTTTAAGTCTGCGTGAGAGGAAAGGCGGCTGAAAGACAGGCAGATAGGCCGTCGGAGAGTGTGTGCGCACCGGCGTTCGTCCCAGCCTGCCTAGCAGGGTGTGAGAAAACCAAGGCAAGCAGAGTAAGTCAAAACGAGGTGTGACAGTGTATTTTAAGTACACTGGTAAAAAGAAGAAGGCCTGTGACAGTGTCTGAGCAAGACTCTCATGCTGGGATAAGCAGCTTATGGAAGAAGCATTTTCTTTTCCTCGTAAATCTCATTAATTTTAATTAGCTGTATATTTAGCACCTACACCTGGATTGAGTCTAATTCTGTTTGTATGTAGAGCGACTGCTCAGCAGAGCAGGTGGGGCGATTACCCTGCCACAGCTGCATCACATTTCCATAATGTCTTGTTTTTGATTGTGTCGCGTGCCTAAGGAGGATATCAGAGGCAGATATGCATGGCCTTCATTTTCCTATCACATGCTCTGTGTGGCGCACCATGCCTCGCCTTTTTAAGTGTTCACGCGTTTTTATCATAAAGTCTATTTTCCTTGCTCCCCGTGTTTCTTTCTTTTCATTTTCTCCCCTGCTTGTGCACCCCATTATTAGAGACTTTGCTGGTTTTGCCCCCCCACCCCTCCCTGCCCTCCTGCACCCTTACAGTATTTTTCTCTCCTTCTGCTTCCCTCACCCTCCCTCCTTTTCCTGGTAATCAGCTTATCCTATGTGTGTCCAAGCCTCTGTGTCTGCGTTCCTCCTCTCTTTGTTTCACATTCATTCAGCAGGGAGATTAGAGATGCCTATTTGGTGCCTTTGTCTTCGACCAGCACAGCAGGGCTGAGTTCCACCGCGCGGCGATGGCCCCTCCGCCAAAAGACGCTCACCGTGTTCTCGTCAGACCTCCATAACGGTCAAGAGCTCCATCTAGAATAAACACAAAACCCTCTGCCGGCCGGAGTGCGAGGTTCAAGCTTCCACCTGCATGGTGGCCAGTGACTAATTCATGGGTTGACCTTATTTAACCTTTTCCTCTCTGGAGCCCTCTGCACTGGCGGCTTCAGAAATAATTTGTTATGAAAATGCAGGCGGAGCGGTTTTTGAAGGATTCCAAGCTTTTTAAATCTAAATGAAGGGGTTTCTTGGAAGCACCAGGAGTGCGGTTAGTGTTGTGTTCTATGTGTTCCTACTGTAGCAGCAAATTTGACAAACTTGCATCTGGGAATTTAGGAAAAACTTTCATCGTTTTATTGCTGCAAACAACACATCTGATCAGGTTTAAGTCCCCCTTTGATCATCTTTTGATCTATTGTAAAAGTGTTCCCAGTGGTCTTTAAATTATGATTATTCCATTTTTAGCTCAAATCAGAAAGTGTGTCGTTTTCTTAGACATAGTTTCTGCAGAGCGGCAGGAGTTCATCAGAAATTCACCTCTGAGTTCTGGGCTCATTTCCCATGATCCCTTTTTTTGTCCATGCTCTCCCACTAGCTTACAGCCCCTCACATCCCCAACCCAATATTACCGGTGCAACAAAAGTGATGAGCAATATTCCATCTCTATGTAGAGTTTAGATCCAGATTCCAGCTCAGACGAGGAGAACAAGGATGCAGATGGATCTAGTCTGTAAGTAGAAGCATCAGAGTTCAGTGGAACAGGGAGCTTAGGGTTCTCTGTTGTAGGTTCTGTATCACAACTACAAGCTTTTTCAAACAGATTTCCTTTGTCTGCTGATTCATAACGGGGTGGGATTATATAAGTTCGCTTCCTTCCACTCCCTTTCAAGCAATACTTATTAATACGTCTAATTATCCTAAGTTTGATTCGTCATTGTATGAATGTATAACCGATGATTGTATTGCTTTTGTGTATTCCTTTTTGATTGCTTGAAATAAACCATTTCAAACAAAATAAAAAATAACCAGTCGGATAAAGACAATACTCAGAAATGAAGTTATAATCTTAATTTTCTTTATGTATGTCCTCCATCTTGAGAAAAATGATTCAAGAACATGTTAAAAACACCAAAAATACTGTTTTCACTGGAGTTGGTCTTAAAATAAAATGTTCCTTCTTTTTGGAATTTCTCAAATCTTGTCGAGTATTTCTGTGAGCAGCTGAGCCCTGATCTGTTTACTAAAGCTGTTGTTGCAAAGCGTCTAAGGATTTTCTTGTATGTATTTTAGCGTAAAGCAAGCCTAGGTGCTCTTTAAACTCTTCTCTGATAAAAACAAATGCTTCATTTTCCCAGATCAAATCCCAAACATTTCCCCTCCTCATCAGTGGATTAGGACATGTTTCTTCGGTACAGACAAAAAGGAAATGGTTGCAGCGCTTTTTCCTGAGAGAGACACGATATGTACTGTGGGTTATAATGAAAGTAAGCACAAGAACAAATAAGGTTTTCCAACAATAAAGGCAGTTATTGGAGCCGCAGAGTACTTATCCAGAACACAATCAGTCGAGCAAAAGCAGAGGAGGAAAACTTGAAACCCGCAAACTGCTCAATAATTCCATGGAAGTAAGAGTCACAGAGGCATCTACAGCGGGTAATAAAATATAATCTGTGTGAATGTATTGTCAGTAAATGTGCATCACATTGCTCATGTCCTGCCTCACTCCAGCTTGTCTAAAGACACCACAATTCACTCTCATTAGTTACCTATTCTCATCCCGCTTAGCTTCAACCGACGGCACAGAACCACTCACATCATCGCTTTTGTCGCCTTCCAGCAAAGGCTCCTAAAAAGATGACCTTTTCCACTTCAGTGAAAAGTATATTCGGGCTCTGCTGTCATGTCTAATGGTCCCACACCTGTCATAGTTCTTCATGTTGACAAGCCTTCCTCCCTAACAGACTCCCCTGTTTTGTAATGGCTGCGTGAAGAATTTGATGGAGTAACAACGCAGCCATTAATGAGGATGGAAATGCACACACTAAATGCCTAACATTGTTAAGACATTCAAATGATACAGGCTGCATTTTAATAGCAGATTATTGGGACTATAAGCCTTTGAGCAGTGGGATGCCATGTCATTTGGAGGCATAAGGAGCGCAGCAGTGCAGCGACACTCAAAATGAATCTCAGTGAGCTGCTGTGTTTCCGTGCCAAAACTTTAATAATGAAGCAACTGCTTCAGAGCTGAAACTTCATCTTGGTACACAATAAAGCTTGAGCCTTTAAGTGACAATACTCGACTCTGCGTCGGTACAGTAATGTGCCGTTGAAATGGCTTCCTTTCAACTTTAAAGCTGGAACTATCGCTCAGTTTAATCGCCCTGACATCATAATGGTGGTGAAGCTTAAGTGTCAGTGTCTGTTCACAAATTACTATCACTCAGCAGACTTTTACAGTTATGTATCCGGGGAGGGGGTACAAACCAGCGCCTTTCTGGAGTTTGCTGACACTAAAGACGATATTTCCAGAACTACTTTAGGCAAAAGTGCTAGAACATGCAGACATATCCTTCTTTAGGATTTATTTTCATGGCTGTAATGGCCACAAAAGTCAATAGTACCGTTGGTAGCAATCTGGAGAAGTGTTCACTAGCTCCATTTGTGACGGCTGCGTTCAAGGCTCCATAAGACTTTGTGTGATGGGGGGGTCAGCAGCCTGGAAAGAGTTCCCCCGACAGCCTACAGGTGAATTCTAATGGCTGCGGTGTCTGCGATAAGATGTCCCCGCAGACTCACTCCTCTACATGAACCGAAGTGATGGCATCATCAAAAAGAAGCAATAAACAAGAGAAACCTCTGAACTTTCATTGGTGGAGCTCCTTCGCTCGGGGGGGAAACCCTCAGCACTTAAACTCAATCAATACAAAATACTGCACTCTACAGCCGTGCACTCATGTCCTCTAGCACTCTGCGAGCTGGAGTCTCACACCAAAAACACAGAAAGCCTTCAACAAACAGATCCTTTTTACCAGGAAGCCTTTGGTCTGAGCAGCCATGCATCAATGTCAGAACCGGTGATTTTCATCTCAACAGCAATCAATTAAAACACCCCACGGAGAATTTCAGCAGATAACGTGTGAAATGAGGTGGGGGTGGGGGGTGGGGGGCGGAGGGATGAGGTGAGCAACCCGATCAAAGGGGGAAAAAAACAACTGAGTGGAGGTCGTTCGAGCGAGGGCTCCTGTTGTTAATACAAGGTGAATTGGTTCCAAAGCCGATGTTTGGGAAATGTTCCTGAATCGATAGAGATCGTGTGAAGTTATGTTCCATGGGTTACTAAATGCAAAAGTCACGCTTTATTTCACATCCAGCTGCTGTTAGGCTCTAAGAACACCAGACAAGAAGCGGAGCGAGTAAACGCACGTCCAAACCTCTCAAGTCCTTCTGTTCTCCCGTCTCTAAATGGGAGTGGCTGTTATTACATCGGTAGCAGAGAAGATTGATCTCCTGTGATGTAATCGCTCAGTGTTTGAGCAGGCCAGGGTGGATATGAACTTCCTCTGAGAGATGACTTTAAATGGAGTCATGTTCGGGCGCTCCTGGACCCTCGAAGACTTCACTGCAGCAGAACACCACCTTATTTCTGCTTTATTTAGCCTGAAATGAATTATTTATACACGCGCCTCATTTAACTTGGAGTTCCTCTTCCTGTTGCTCCCTCTAGAAGCATTGTTTTTCAGCACATCTAGATCTATGAGGTTCGCATGAAGACACAGCAATGAGAGTAATGTGTGAAATAAATCATCTCTAAGGTCTTAGTGCTCATGGCGGGTGCTTTGTTGGGTCTTTAATCAATCAGCCACAGAGTCTTAATTAATCAGAGTGATGCACAGGAGAAATGATTGGTTTTCTGCCAGATGTGAATCTGTTGCAAACTAATGCAAGCCAATAAGGGTCCATTCAGTAATCACAAAACTGATCGGGACGACAGAACACTCCTGAGGGTGGAAGAGGAGGGAAAGCATGAGACAATGGAAATTGGAAGGATTAGGTTTTAAGACTCAGAGTTAAGACAAGGTGCTTGAAGCTCTCAGCTGATTTTAAATGCTTAATTGGATCTGTGACTGATTATCGTCCTTGTCAATGACTGAAATCTAGGATCTGCCTTCAAAAGTAGTGTTGCTTTTCATCTTTTTCTTTGAAAAAGCAAACATGCTGCTAATTAAGAGAAGAATTAATTCAGCTCCTTCCAAGATCTTTCTGAAAGTATGTGGAGAAGGATAATGAGCTTTTTTCCGTGGAGCAGCAGACGCCCTTTCGGACAACGCTGATGAGCCGAACCAGGTAACCAGTATCTGACACACATGGAAGAGCTGTGGAGCTGCTAACTATCCAACAGTGAGAGTGGAAACCACTAGTTAGAAGCCAAATGGAAAAATAGCTTAGGCTTCTTATTAATGTCACAGTGGCTAGGCGGTAATTCCCCCAGGCTCTGTGTACCTCAGCTTGTTAATGAGTCACTGCTTATCAGTCAGCCTTGTTAACAGGGAAAAGCCTCTCATCCAAACCACCAACTGCTATTGTCTGCTAGCTCTGCTGCATATTAGCCAACCATTTCCACTTCTTGGCACACAGGAAGTCAACAAACAACAGCAGCACACACAGGAAGTGGGCTTTGAGCCAGAAAGAAGGGGTTGGTCCTGGGGGGAAGAGACCCCTTTTTGTGGCAGGATCAAGTGAACTGCTGGCAATCCAGCAGAGTCCTCCTGCCTGTAAATCTTAACACACTAACAACTGGTCCACAGAGCTCCCCGTCTTTAATCCCTAATCATTACTGGCCCCAGCTGGAAGCATCTGGATTCTTTTAATGGTTCCGAATAGCAGAACTTGCAGAGTAAATAAACTATTAGCCATGCTCCTTACCACAAATGCAAACAACCTACTAGGAACGGAGAGCGGGCAGCCGCTGAGCCAAAGGCCAGGTGGCTGATGGGAGAGCACAGCACACAACTTGCTGTCAGATGAATTCCCCCGTAGACAGACCCTCCACAATAGCCCCCGGGTAACTGGGTCAACGTTACTGAAGCAGGGCACAGCCGACCAATTACATGGCTGATCTGTGCCCTTAAAGAAGGCAGTTTCCTTTGGCACGGCATGCCTGCACATCCAGCTGCAGAGGGGGCCACGTTGAAAAATGGGCACTTAGTATCAGAAAAGCTAAACTGATGCTGCCCCCTCCACGACCTGACTTACATGACAAACAAATTGGTTGATTGGAATCTGGAGTTTTGTAAAACTTCCCCAACATTCACCTCTGCAGTATGGTTCGCTCTTTAGCCCTCTTAAGTGATGCAAACAAACACTGTGGACTCAGAGTCCAGCTGTAATGGGCCTTCCTTTCATTGGCCGCTTCGTCTCCTTCTACATTGATTGGCTGGGAATCATTTTTTCGTTCTGATTCATATTGTTCAAATATTTATGCTAAGTAGAGTTCTCCTTTTCCAGAGTCTCTTTGCGTGGACTTCTCCATTATGATGGCATTATCTGCCTACCCACCTCACTCTACTCCATCTTGCACTTAACGACTTCACTGCCGTGTCACAACACTAATCAGAGAGATGGGAGCAGATGGGAGCGATGGGCCGGCGCACTGCGGCTTTCACGCAACATTTCCCTCTGAAAGTTCAACACCAGTGTTTGGACATTACTCACACATGCCAAGAGCTGCATTGCAAACACGAGGTAAATAAATGTATACATGCAAATTGTCTGTGTGTGTGTTGCAATAGAAGAACTTAGTTCCTTCTCCACCAACAAGAAAATGAGTTGGGCGTTGGTACGTCTTGCGTAAACTCAACGCTTTGTAGAATTCAGAACCTGTTTTGGATGGACAGCAAAAGTGGGAGGTGGCTTAATAACAGTTTTCCACTCCAGCTTGATAAGAAATCTCATGACAAAAGAACCCACATCTCATGGCACTGAACCTCTGTCAAGTCAGCACTCCCTCTTTCCCACTCAGTTTCACTCTGACGTGTTTTCTCATCTCTTAAATGCTGTCAGACATCCCAGACTTAATTACTCCTTCTGACTGACATGATAATGTAAAACAGTGCCAAGGTAAAACCATAGCAAGAGTTGGGCATGCATGGCCTGGCCTCCCCCTGAACACACCTTAATCAAATGTGACATGCTTTTGAAAATGAGCCAAAATCATTTTCGGACCCAAATAACGAACCGCTGCCTGGATTTCAGTGACGAGCTGCAAGATCCGAGTCAAGCATCTGACGAGAGTTTAATATTTCATCGTCAGCGCCTTCGCCCGTTGGCCCATTCCTCATCTTTACCAGCTCTTAAGGCCTCGCCTGTTTCCATCTGCATGAGTTAAGCTTGCCTTATCCCAGTTTCTGTTTGTTGTTTTTTATTCTATTGACTGACCCATATTTCATGCATAAATTCACAAAAGCCTAAGCAAACCCAATTCAACAGAAGGTCCAACATAGGCAAAGCAGAGAGACAATTTCAAAGTGTAATAGGGTGGGCTTGCGCATGTGGGCACACATGTGTGTCCATGCATATGATTGCATTGTGCATTTGAGGATGCATTCAGATTTGTTTAATAATGCGGGTGTCCACAAACGAACAAAAAGGACCTCTGAGAGTATATATTGAAAATGCAAATCAGGGAGCGCCTGTTAGGAGGTGTCTTGCCTGCTAAATCGTCTCTCAGTTCTTTGCCAAACACTCAGTGCAATTACATTCCAACTGTAATGAGAAAATGGCAACGGGACTCTTCCTAGGTTAATCAATTTTCCATGGATTGAGGGCCAATCATGACACGGCATATTGTCTCTTACACAATTTGTCCTTTAAAGGTTGCTTTACCGGCAGCCCATCACTTGAGTGTTATGTAATTGGGAAATCACATTGGACATTGGATTCCTGCTCACTTGGTGCACACAGCAGGGATGATAATACAAATTGCTCCTCATTTCCAATCCTCTCACACAATTCGCTTTGGCACCGCTTACAGTTTCATCCAAGTGTTGTGTTTGTGACTCTGCATGTGTGGGATTATGCTTAGTAACAGTTTGGAGACAAAACAAGATGATCACAGCATTGATCCCTAACACAAACTCAAGTCAGGGGGAGGGGTGTTTCCTGATGTATGATCTGCATCCCAGGGGAGGGAAAGACGTCCTCCTGAGCCACAAACTTGCGTGTGCGTGTGTGTGTGCGTGTGTGCGTGCGTGCGTGCGTGCGTGCGTGCGTGCGTGCGTGCGTGCGTGCGTGTGTGTGTGTGTGTGTGTGTGTGTGTGTGTGTGTGTGCTGAGTCCCGTGTCCACGTGCCAGTCACACAAATTCCTCAAAAACAACGTCAGAAATTCCACCGAGGGTCCCGGGAGGTAGGAGTGTCCCATGTGCTTATTAACGCTTCTCTGCTTCTTTTTTCATAATACATGAAACAACAACAGGGGGAAAAAATGAAGTCTCAAGTCAAGAGATGGGGCACTGGCAGAGACAGAAAGAGGAGGGCCAAGGGGGTCGGGGGCCTGGGGTGAGACAGAGAGGTAGACAGAAGAGGAGGCAGAGACGTGCTCACCATAAGCAATGTTGCTGTGAACCGCAGCTGTGAATAGTACTGTCAATAAGCTGACACTCCATCGCGTGGAAGGGGCTGATGGGAAGGCCATGGTGGGGCACACGGATCCGCCTGCGTCACTGAAAGCTCAGGAGGGCTGAGGAGCTGTGAGGGGTCACCTGCAGGAGAAACAGTGGAGAGCTAAGGAGAACAAGAAGAGGAGGCCCAGCCACCAATAAGCACGCCCTCTGTCACTGCTGAATGAACTCTGCTTGGCACAATGCTCCATGGGTATTCATGATCTGTTGGTGGTGAAACAGTCTGAGGTGGTTGAGGGGGGTGAGAGTCAAGCGTCATGACAGAAAGGAGGTGGTGGAGGCTGGTAATGGAAGGAGGAGCAGGAGGAAGCAGCAGAGGATCTGAGCTTTCTTATTACACTGAATTTATTCACGGGAGAAAAAGGAGGGGGGGGGGTGCTCTCACTAACTCAGTCTAATTAAAAACTAACGCCGCGCGGCGTTGGAGCAGTTGGTGCTGAAAGGAGAACAGAGATGAAGCAGAACACAGGCTGAAGCACCTGACGCCCGCAGAGAATACGCGCGGTGCGCTCTGCGCAGCACCGGACGTTCCTGGATGGCTCTGGCACCGATGCTGTGTCTGTCGCGCACGCACACGCTCACCTCCTCTCTCACACTCCCCAAAAATAGCAGGAGCCTGCGCAGAACTGAACCCCTCGGTCCATCTGCGATGCGCTCACCGCTGAGAGGAACCCCGACTCCGCTGCTGGTGCAACTTGCCAATGGGATGGGCGCGCGCAGAGGGCGGGGACGTGGGGTGTTGTTGGTAAGGGGGTGAAGGGTGGAGAACATGAGGGGAGTGGGGAGGGGGGCATGCTCATAGTTGCTTCCTGTTGAGTTGGTTGGAAATGGCAACTCGGGCAAGTGCCTTTGTGGGAAATGACGCGCCAAGTTCCTGCTGTACAAAACAAGAGACCATAAAAACCAGAACAACAGCAGAGTGGCGGGAAGCTGCTCTCTGTAACGGAGCATACTGAGAATGACGGGTCGGAGCGCGCCTGCTCTCACACATGATGCAGCCTTTCTGCTGCTGCTGCTGCTGCTGCTGCTGCTGGCAGCTCTGAGATTTAGAGACTTCGCTGAAGGTTGGCAGCTGCGCGCTCTGCGAGTCAGTCTGCGAGTTGCTCTGCTGTTTTATCTCCAAACATGTTCTCGTCATCATTTCGAGCCAGAAGAACTGGTTTGGCGGGAGGGATCGCACAGCAAAAGGCGGCTTTAACATAAAAAACCTGCACAGTGGGGGTAAATTATGAAGGCACGCAGGGATTATTCCGCTTGCACCCTGCGCACGCATAACGGATTACGCGCACACATTTGGTAAGCGCGCGCGCACACATTCCTGGAGACGGAAAAGCGTCAGCACTGACAGGTGTCCACTGTCTGGCCCATGGGCCACGGCAACCCCCCCACCACCACCACCCCAACCTTGCGTTTGCACGAAATGTGATGTAAAGCACTGAGACTAACACACACCCGTCAGATTCCGCCTCCGGGAATCGGTGTTTTTGTCCGCCCTGGTCTCCGGTAAGGTCCCTCCGTTGGTGCGCTATTGTCGCTCGTCCCGAGACTTCTATCGGTCCGCTTTCATCGACTTTCCCCCTGTTATCTCCACGCTCCCACTCGCGACTCCTGTTTTTCCTGGGCTCTTTACTCTCTGTTTGGTGTGTGCGCGTCTCCCACAGCCACCGTTCACTGCAGCAAAAACAGACGGTCTGAAAGAGGACAGGGAAGGGAGGGGGACGAGGAAGAGGAGGGAGCAAGGGAGGGAGGGAGGGGATTATAATACGATTTGGCCCGTACCACCGGGATAACAGGGCCAGAGCAGGGGCCTACTGCCTGAGAGCAACACCAAGGAGATGAGGCAGATAGAAATATCAGCATATGATAGTCCTGTGATGCTCCACACTGGTCTTATCGCGCGCGCGCGCGTTGTGGCGTTACATGATCCCTGCAGACAGAGGCTGCAGGATTTGATCCTCTCGGTCATTTTTATCTACATTTGATTCGGATTTGAAGTGACCTGACCTTCTGCTAGGTTTGATCCTGTAGGCGCATCATTTCCTAAAGCGAACAGGTCATCAGCTGCTCTTTTGTCACAGTCCTCAGTGGAGTGTCTGTGTGTGTGTGTGTGTGTGGGGGGGGGGGGGGGGGGTTCTTATCAACATGCTATTCCCAGTTCTTGCAGAAAGGCCCGCTGCTTTCTCCCACAGCCTTGATAATTCACAATGTGGTGATTATTCTGGAGTTTTTGGCCTTGGGGAGATCCGGGATTTGTTTTCAAGGCTTTATATCTCTTCAAAAATGACGAAGACGAGTTTCAAAAAATGTCTCCATCCTCACATTCATAAAGAATGGCCACGTTTGCGTGTAATCAGAGGGAAGTCCGTGAAGCTGTGACGTTTCCTGCATCAGACCTGATGAGAATCCAAGGGTGGGAGGAAGGGATGGGGGGGAGTCAACTTGCCAGAGAGGATTATGGATTAGTTTTGCTGGTGGATTAGGTCTGCGTGTGGGGAACCATGATGGGGTTAAACATGGATGGAGGCAGCCGCACGAGAGTCCAATCAGTGGCAGAGGCGGCAACGATGCTGGGGGGGTGGCATGATGGGAGGAACATTCGAGATAGGAGCCTCAGGAGGGAAAGCTCCAACAAAGAAGCGGATTTTTCTATAAACAAACAAGTACTTTTAAGAAAGTGAAGTCATTGTAAGAAATGATTCCAATAAAATCTTCAAACTCGTGTTTGTTTTTCAGTGATACTTTTAGATTCGTCTCTGCGTCCTAACTGAGTCCTTTCTGTGTCTGTTTCCAAACCGAAAGGGAGAACAGAACCTCAACATCTGGCAGCATTAAAGTCTTGTTATGGGGGCGGGAAAGGCTGAGCTGCTCTGCTTTCATTGAGTGGACAGCTCCAGGTGCTGAAACGAGCGCGCTTGTCTTTGCCATTGTTGGCTGTTGTCCTGAGAGCTTTGCGTTGTAAGCCCGCGCATGAACCGGATGGGGCAGGAAGCCAGGACTGCGCCGCCTCCGCCGCAGCGGCTTTTGTTTCCAATCTGCATATAAAAGAGTTGACCTTTGAGTTTTAAACCGGATTGAGGATTTCAGACATTCACCGGGGGTTCAGCCACTGTGTGCGTGTTTATGGATTCGTCATCTGGAGAGCTCCAGTCTTTCATATTCCCCTCTTTGGTTGTTGACAGAAAACATCCTAAATGTGGCTCTTTCTAAAAAATGATACATCCATGTGCCTACATCTCTGCCGGGACTCGAACCCGGAGCCTCTGGATTAGAAGTCCAGCGCGCTATTCCATTGCGCCACAGAGACTGAACCACTTATTTCTGCATCAAAACCAGCTTTATAGTGCCCCTCCCCGCCCTGTGCAGCCTCGGTTCTCTCCATCCCTCAGCATCAGGACCGCAGCCATTATTTAAAAAAGAAATCCCCTCGCCCATCGGTAGGGGGTGCTGCCGCTGCGCTTTCACGTAACTCTCTTCATTCTCTTAGACCCCCCCCCCCCCCCTGCCTTCCAACCCCTGCTCGTGCCAAACAGGATGTGTCGTTAAAATTTCACGTCATGGAGGAAACCTTAAGATGGGAGGCGGTTCACGGAGGCTCTTGGCTTTCAGGGATTCAAACTGCTCCAGTTTTACTCACATGTCCGCAGACTCCAGCAACTTCCAATGGGAAAATTTCAGTTGAGCTCTGGAGACATTTGTTGGAAAAGACGCCGTTCCTGTTGACAGTTTTTAAACAGACAGCTTCCAGCTGATGGGCCGACTTCCACTGATGAATAAGTAAAGCCGTTTTGTGGAAGCTCACCTAACTAAGCGCACACATCACTGTCAGTGGAAGTTCTTGGGTGACTTTTGAAGCTGCTTAAAGCAGCTGTTTGTGCCCTTGTTCTCTCTGAAAGCGCTCGCTTTAGTATGCTTCATAAGTGGAATTGGATCTGACACAACATCATGACCCTGCATTTATTCTCACTGCAGGACAAAAGCTTTTCAGGTGGAGTGTGAGGCTCCTGTGTGGCTCAGAGGGAGGTAAAGCCTGAGGCAGGCTGCCGGTGAAGAACGAGTTCACACACAGTTTTCGCCACGGCGCTGCCTCTCCACATTTCAACCCATTTCCTGACGTTAAAAATGCATTTCAACTCAGACAAGGTAAAATATGAATAAACAGCACTGTAGGCACACTGCCTAGGACTCCCACTGAATGAATATTAATGGGGGGGACGAGGGTTTAATGGGTTGGTGTCAAAGCCCCGTTTGACAAATTACATGAATAAATAAATAAAATTCAAAACATGTCTGTTTAAAAAAAAACTGTAATAGACATTCATTCTAATGCCGTTTGGACTGTCCAGCATGTGAGGATCCAACAACATTTTTTAGCAATAATTAGTATCAAGGGACGGACATTGTTTATGTAAAGCACAACATATTCCTTTATTTAATAATTCACTGCCTTTGGCCAGAACAGAACATTTACAATAGTCCACCTCCATTTCTCCCCCAGCTCAAATTAAAGCCAGGACGATGGAGGTGATGACGGACAGGCCGATCACGACGTAGCCACTGCGGTTCACCTCTGGAAGTCTGAAGCCTTTGCCGAGATCCCAGCACTGAAACAGAGCAGCAGAGGCATCAGGAAGAGGAACATTTGCAAATACAACTGTTTAGATGACAGAACAAGGAAACGCTGCTCAGAAGCACACACTCTTTCCAATCTAATCATTGATCTCACCAAGTGACGGATGCCGTTATAGGTGTGGTAGGATACTGGAAAGGCGATGCCGAACTTAGCCAGCCCAATGAGGACAGGACCAACGGACAATGAATGGATCAAATCCAGGTAATAGGGGTAGTTTCCAGGTAAGACCAACGCTGCCGCAGCAAAGGCTGAGATGCCTGGAACACAGACAGGAGAGCTGACTCCACAAGTGCGGGAAAACTCGGAAAGAAGGAAGAAAACATGCAAATCCAGTCTGCCTTTTATCTTATCAGGGCTCAATGGGAAATCGGTCACACAACACCAAAACCTTTTCCTTCCAGGTTCTGAAAAAACTGTTTTTTATTTAAGAGTAAATTAATCAGGTAAATAAATAAATACATATAAATTGGTCCCTCACTATTTGGCGGTTCAGTTTTTTAGCACAATTTTATATGCCTTATTTTACAGTGCACTGTGTTCTGCATCCTGATTGGCTGCTGACCTTGTCAATCAGTGAAGTTTGCAAGAGTTAAAATAATCTTCATGCGATCAGATCTTTGTTTTCATTCTATGATACTGGACTTATTTTTCTATGAAGGTTTGAACTTTGAGAGTTTAAACAAGAAAAAAAAAGTGTGAAAATGTTCATGTCTGTGTGAGAAAAGAGTGAAACATCCAACCACTTCAGCTCCAAAAGTCCCTTCATTTAGCATCTACTTGAAAGAAAAACCAAAAGTGCATTTTTTTATTCATAGCTGGAAACAAATTCAGGCATCAAGGGGTTAAAACATCTATAATTCTACTTTGCAGGTTATTCTTAGAATCTAAGTCCTGAATTTAAACGAGGGACCACAGAGTAGAAATAGTTAATGTGTCCTAATGATGTGGGAGGAAACTGAATGAAGTTGTGATTATTTACAGAAATGTGCGGATGAACAAAGAGCTGTTGGGGTTTGCAGTGGGAAGTTGGTTTTGACACACATGACATAATGACAGAACGCGGCAACAGTCAGCGACTGTTAATGTCTGTGGGTCAAACTGACACTGACCTTTAATGAGGCCATTAACATGCAAAGAAAATGTAGGTGAGGCCTTTACTGCAGCTTCCATTAACGTCAGCAGCACTCCTAGGTCGTCTCAAAGTGACATCAATTCAACAATTTACGCCCAACACAAGGCTCTAAGCTGATGGGGGCGCTAAATTTAGTTTTCACAGACAAGGGCAGAATTTCACTGAATTTTATTTGTTTCCAGTAAAAGCTCTTAGTAGAAATCAATAGGGTTGGATTAAAATGCCCAAAAGAGGCGTTCAGGGTCAATCAGAGGCGCCAGCAGCGGAACAAAAGGCTCTCTTTGGTGACAGAACAGAACCAGAAAGGATTCAAATATGGGGGGGATGCATTTTAAATGATGGAATTGAAATGAAAAGAATGAAATGTGTGTTACCTCCACTGAGGGCTAATCCTGTCCCTCTGTGTGTGATGGACATCAGCATAGGAACTGACCACCTGAGCAGAAGAGGCACCAAAAAACATTCCAAGAGAATTCTTGAGCATCATCGTCATTCATGTTCAATAAACTCAACCATATTGGCGTTTTAAACAACAGTTTGTGTCATACATTACTTCAGAACACAAAGTTTTCCAGCTGATGCTGCAGACGGTCGAGGTGTAAAAGAGAAATCACTAAGCCCTTAAAGATGGTTTTATGAACTGAGAAGGAGTTTGACTCTTTACTACAAATGAGGTAACACGCAGTATAAACTTGTCAAACAGATAACAAAGTGCAAAGCATGCAAAAATGGCAGATAATGACTTTCCAACTAAGTGGTAGAGAATGGGACTTCTCTTTGCGGAGGCAGAGTAAATGAGGTTAGCGTTCTTCTGCAAAGTTTATCAAAAGGAGCAGAAGGAGACGGATTCAAATTACCCCAGCATTCTGGGCAGAAACAATCAATGCTTAGTGTTTTTGCTGCAAAGCCTTCAAACACCAACATGACAATAGAACAAAATGAAAAACTAAAAATAAGAGCCAAAAATTGTTTGTTTGTTTGTTTGTTTCAATTACAAGACACACAGATGGATCAATTTTCCTGACTGCAGCTTTTAAAGTTCCTGAAAGAACAGACACTATTTCTGCACTAATTATCAAATGAAAGAGGCTTGGCCTGTAGTTTCCTAGACTTTAAGTAAAACAAAATGTAACTTGAATAATCCAGTTTTCAGTTTGAAACATGTTGTACTGTGAATCTGTGATGAGAACTAAGACTAGCATTTGTTTAATAAATGGTAAATGGCGTGCACTTCCATAGGGAGGCTCCGAAAAGTGCTTTAGAGTCACAGACCCGTTCACCCACCGACACATTCACACACTGACGGCGCCAACCTACAACCACCAGCAGCAATGTGGGGTTAGATGTCTTGCCCAAGGACACTTCGACACATGGGCAGGCGAGGCAGGAACTAAACCTGCGATCTTCCCTTCCGAGGTCGACTGCCTTGCCTTCACAACACGGCTGGCCCTCACTGAGTTTTCCTGTATTTTTACAACCTGTTGTGGTTCAGACTCATCAAAAAGTACGTACTTGTAGATCGCCAAATGGGGAGACATGGGTCGGTTTAGTCTGGAGTTTTTAGCCCAAAACTTGTTCATCTCCTCCTTAGCTGTGGTTCCCATTGGAGCAGCACTAAAAATGAAAAAAAGAAGCAGGAAAATACACCAGCTTGTTCAATTTTAACTGGGAGAAAAGGATTATCACTACTGTCTGTCATCATGAGTTTTAGTATCATTCAATGAATTCTCAGACTAAGAACTCACTGTCTGTAGAGGACGCCGGATTGGGGTTTGGAGAGGCAGACACCTTGGCGGGCCACTGACCTACAAAAACAAAATATACAAATAAAAAACATTTCTATAATGTTGGGAAAATGGGCTGAGACAACCGTAGGAAGCAAGCAATTACAAACAAACATCTATCATTCAGCTGAAGCATCCATGAGAAAAAGGTTTGAGGTTAACAACAGAAAATACATTTATATTTGAAATTGTATACAATCCACCAAAAACACAACTGTGAAGCCTTTTAGGGTGACAAAAACTTATTTTGGGTTTCTGGCAAAGAAATTCTTACAAACCTTAAATAACTAAATGGAAAAAAAAAGAAAACTACATTAAATAAATGCAACCACAATAATGAAGTGGTTTTTAACGTTCTACCATCTGACCATCTTGATTTCACTTCTGCATTTCTATATGAAGCTGATGCAACCAAATACAGAAGGTTTTTTCCCAGCTGGTCTCAGAGAGCAGATGAAAATGCAAAGCTCGACTACTTAACACATGTTCACGTGCCTGAAGACAACAAACTGCAGGGGGTTTTTCCAGAAAGCAGGTTATGCTAGCTCCCACGATAAGTTTGAGGCTAAGGAAGTTGATAACCTCAGCTTTCGGTTCCAGAAATGGAGGTAAGTTTCAGGGTAGGTCAAGTTGCCATAGCAACTCATGCTCTGAACATAACTTGGTCTGGAGCAGGTTTAGTTTAAGGTTACTTAATTTACAGAGATGTGAAGGAGGATGACGTGTCCATTTGAAGATGATTTAGTGGATGAAGAAGCTCAGATAATACTTTTTCCACCATGAGAGGGTGATAAGACCACATATGGATGTTGGAAAGAAACTTTTTTACTTTGATCTAACTTAATTATTTGCTTCAGTTAAGATACATCTTTTCTTTTTGTTAAGTCAGTTTAAAAATGACACGTAGTTTTCAGACAGTTACTTTACTTTCATTCAAATTAATTCAATTAAGTAGGTGTAACTTTGGTGCTGCTGTTAGATCGGCACCGCAAAGGATTGTGGGATACCATTCCCTTTGCCTGTCTGGACGGATTTGGGTTTAAGTGTGGATTTTTTTTTTGTTTAGCTGTTTTACTGTGTTTTGCCGAGTTAATTTGTCCTGTTATGTTTAATTATTTCAGCACCATGAGTGAGAGGGAGGGAGAGAATGATGAGTTTATTTAGCACCACTACTGCTTCATGGTGTAATGTTAGTAAAGCCAGAAAAATATTTTAAGACATTATGAGTTGTAAAAATAATATTTTAAATTACGTGTTACAATTTACTGTAATTCATTTAAGTTGGATAAGTTTTATATATATATGTCACAATGAAAATAGAAATGAGATAGAGACTCGTGCGTTTACTTTATTTTCCTGAAGCAGAAACTCTTTCTTTTGCTGATGATGCAGCCGCATTGTTTTTTTTGATGGGCGTATGATCTTTATACAGCGTCATTTAAATCTCGGTCTCACTGATGTATAGCGCTCTCTTTTTTTCTCCACGTGTTTCCATGGTGACTCCGTAAATCGGCAATCCATTGAGAATGTCTTTATGTACCTGCTGTGCACGTGCATTAACCCAGGGTTACCAAGTCGAGCGTAATTACGCCAACTCATATCCGGTCTTTTTGAACCAACATACCCAGAGTATGTCTATGAAGACTTTCATTGATCCATGTTGGTTCCATTGTAGTAGGTTTAGGGGATGTCATCTGGACTTGGTTTTAGAGTTAGAAGACGTTTCACCTCTTATCCAAGAGGCTTTGTCAACAAAGAATTGACAAAGCCTCTTGGATAAGAGGTGAAACGTCTTCTAACTCTAAAACCAAGTCCAGATGACATCCCTTAACCTACTACAATACCCAGAGTAAGCAAGTTCAGGCGGATTTCAGCCAGAGTTCAGGGTTAAAGTCAGGGTAGTTTAAACATGCTTCCTGGAATACCCCCCTGGTTTCATATAAACAAGAAGCAGAACAAGGAAGTCTTGGAAAGTTGTTGATCCTGTCATGAAAATAGATCTAAAATTAGATTTTTTTAAGTCATATCATACTTGTTTTACGCACACGAGCGCGAACACATACGTTATGTCAACATTCAATGACAAGTAGTCGAAATATATATTTGTTTTTATTGCCTTTTTGAATCCTAGCGAGGTGGGCACACAACTGAAATATGGAAAAAATTACAATTTCACATAAAGCGCATTAATACATACGTATTTTTGACCGTAAACACAGATTTTTGTGGTGATATCAACATCAGAACATTTTTATTTCTAGCAGTTACACAACAAATAAACAATATGATACGAAAGTGGCGAGACAACTAAAAGCAGCAAGCGCAGCCCTTTGAAGTAGTCATAAACGATGTTTGCTAATGCCAAGGTCCTGTCCCATGTAGCTTTAGCTAGTTAGCAAACAGCTGCTGGCTAGCGGTGTGTCGCTAAACATTCAGGATCCTGGACGGAAATATAAGTTTAAAATTCAGCGGGTTATTTTCAGCTGTGGACACTGTTTAATGTCGATGCTAACCGTTAACTTTTCACTTCATATGCATCTCATAAAGGTCTTGATAAGTCCAAACAGTTTAATAGCACAAACGGACTGACCTTAGAAGCAGCGCCATGTTTGACAGAAAGTGAGCGGAAGTGACGTAGCGGATGTTGTGAAGTTATCTAAAGGAGGTCCATTGATATATTCAGTACTACATTTCGACGGGAAGGTCCTAATTCCAGAGAAAGGCTGAAACAAATCGCATAACATGCTAAAAAAAAAAAAAGGTGAGATAAAGCTGATAATGATCGTATAAATGTACTTACTTTAGCAATGTAAAATAAACTCAAATAAAAATAATTGTTTAAAGTCTCTCTCTCTCTCTCTCTCTCTCTCTCTCTCTCTCTCTCTCTATATATATATATATATTTATATATAGAATATTTTTTTGCATTGCTGCACAAAAATATTTTTAGTGCAATTTTAATTCGAATGCCAGAAATTTTATTTACTTATTTGTTTGTTTGTTTATCTATCTATCTAAAAACAAAGCCATTGCAAAATGCAATGCAATAGTAGCCATTGTATGAAGTAATGTGTAAAAGTTTGAGGCATTTTTTTTAAAATACTGTAAACAAAGAATGCTCTTAGGTGTATAATGTTTCTTTTCTTTCTGTTTTTTTAATAATTTGCTGAAATGCAACCTGAGTCAACAAAATCTAAATCAAATCAACAATTTAGTTTTTCATACCTTACACTTTCACAAAGTTGTCCCAATTCCCTCACTACTCCTAAACCCTAAGAGTCTACATAGTACAGGACCATTTTGTTGTCCTGGATTTTACCGTAATTTGGACACCATGTTTACTACTTTCTATTTCAAACGTCAAATATGACATCACTCATTTTCTATAGTAAATACCTAATAAATATGAACATTTTGCAAAGACCATCGAATCCACTCTGTTCGGATGAGGAAAACTTGGATGATTTATAAAAAAAATAATTTAAATATATTCATTCATCTTCTAAACCCGTTTTGTCCCTTTCGGGGTCATGATGTTCTCGTAGCCTATCCCGGCCACTCGTGGGTGAAGGCAGGGGACATCCTGGACAGATCGCCAGTCTTTCGCAGGTCCACACATATCGCACACCCACGCACTCTCACATTCACACCTATGGACAATTTATATATACCAATTAACCTATGGAGCATGTTTTTGGATGGTGGGAGGAACCCGACGTCCCCGGAGAAAACCCACTCATGCATGGGGAAAACATGCAAACTCCACACAGAAAGGTTCCCCATTGATGTTTTTGTTCATGTCCCCCAGACAGGACCTGAAACTTGGGGCCTTTTTGCTGTGAGGCAAGAAGGACCTCAGTTTCTTGCCTAACACCGTGCGTCACCGTGCAGCCAACTTAAAATTTAAATATACATTTGGTCAAATTAAAAATCATTCAAATGTCTAATGTCTTTAATCACCAATCTAATTCTCATCTTGGACACTTGTTTTTTGCAGAGACCTCTAGGGCACTGGATTTTGGAATTGTAGATTCAGACACCCGGACAAAATGGCAAATGCCCTATGTAGCGCAAATGTAGGGAGGGAATCTGGACAGAACCAGGGATTTTGTAGGATTGTAGTCAGATGTGTCCGATGCTGATGATCATCAATGTCCTATGGAGGTTGAAACCTGTTCATGTAGCTGAGTTCCTTCAAAAACTGTGAACAGGAGAAAGAATTGATGCTGTTTCTGAAGACAGAGAGTATGAGGTAATATTTGCACTGCAAAAATGAGAACAGAAGTCACAGATTTAAAAACGTTGTGGCTGTGGTACGACCCACGATCGTAAGATTGCAGGTTTGATTCTCGCCTTGCACGCCCATGTGTCAAAGTGCCCTGAACACCATCTTGCCTCTGGTGGATGGTTGGCGCCAGTGTTCGGCAGCGTATTTTGTGACCAATGACAGCAAAGCTGGGGTTTTACACTCCATCCATCCGTCTGTCCATCCACCCATCCATTCATCCATCTTCTAAATCCATTCAATCCCTTTTAGTGTCACATGGTTGCTGGAGCCTATCCCAAGTGGCCGTGGTGCAAAGGTAGGGCGGTCGACCTCCAACAGGACAGTTGCAGGTTTGGTTCCCGCCTTGCCCACCCAAAGTGTCCTCGGCGTCAGTGTTCGGCAGCAGATCCGCCATCAGTGTGTGACCGTGTGTGTGAATTTGACTGTGACAGTAAAGCCCTTTGGGTCTCAAAAGAAGGTAGAAATGTGCTGAAGAAGTACAGTATATGTCATTTACATTATACACCATTTACCATTTAACAGGCTCTGTAGAGTGGTGGGGGGGGGGGTGCACTCCGGATGGGTCACCAGTCTGTTGCATGGCAACCAAATTACCCACACATTCACACCTAGCAATCAATTAACCCATGAAGGATGGTTTTGGACTGTGAGAGTCAGAGTACCCAAAGAAGATTTCACTGTCAAACATTTAGAATGAAATCAAATTTAAAACAGAAACTTTTAACTTCAAAACATTTGCAGATTATTACTCTTCCATTTAGGAACTGTAACATCTGTTCTTATTTCGAATGTGCAAATAAAACTTCAGAGGTTTGATTTAGTTTGAGTTCTCTTTTGGTGATTCACTGCTTTTGCTGAGTGATGAAAATGAACGATTAACACTTTTTTATTTTTGGAAGCTTTCTTTGTCTACAGCATTTCTTGTAACACAAAGCCTTTGTCCAATACTCTAAATATACAGTAACAGCTGGGGTGGTAATCCATGACTGAAAGTAAGGACATTTTCTGGAGCTTTACTCAGATTTAGCCTCTAAGTTCACTTCATTTGTAATTAAGAATTAGTTGCTTAAATATTCAAAGTATTCAAACTGAACAAGAAACAAGAAATGTTTTCCAGCATACCCTGCTCTGGCATGTTCTAATTGGCTGGACACACCTGAAGCAGGTAATCAGCCATGAGTAGGGCAAGACTATCTGGAAATCATGCAGACACACCGGGCCTCGAGGCCTGGAATTGCCCACCCCTGCAGTAGACAGAGCTCTGAACCTTTTTTCTTCAATGATTTGTGATCTTCACTGGTGTCCATGGATTACATGAAATCTTTCCACCTTTATCCACCTTTGTCATAGTAGGGAGAACACGTCAATGTAAGGGGGGGGGGGGGGGGGTGTCATCTAAGATAGCACAAGGGTTAAAAACACAGAATCTGCCCACACCAAGTACAAATACCCACACCCAAGAACTAGTTCTGGAGTGATTCTAAAATTTAAAAAAAGTATGTCACACGAGGATGATTTAAAAAAATACTTTTTAGACATTTAGGTTCTCGGGCCCAAACACAACTTGTTCTGATTTTAATCTTTGTTAGTTTGAATCAAATGAATTCTGGGAAAACTTCAGCCCCACATCAGGCCCAAATGATCAGGGCCGTCCTAAATTGGTCTCTGGGATTCTGAACATTCTCTTTGTAATTGGCGAAGGGTCAAGTGTTGCTGAGTTCAAGAAAGGTTTGTTAGTAAGGCAGTCATTCATAGGACAGAGCCAGCTTTCTATGAAGGAATGTCTGACTGAATGGAGAAGAATTTCTACAATTTTAGAAAAAAATAATCTACGGTAATTTTGAAGCCCCAAGGACCTTATAATGTTGTAAGCACATCTTTGAGCATTTCCTAAACCATATAAACATGGCTCCTAAGCTGGTAAAATTTCACAGTTGAAGTTTGTAAACTAAAATCAAACGTAGCATTCTGGTGGGTAGAAATTAAAATGTGTCACAATTGAAACACGCTTTTCAAGATTTGTTGCAGAGTTTTTTTATGATGAGGAAACAGTGACACAAATGTTCCTTCTTTTTGAGCATAGATCATTAAATATAACAATACAACCCTGAGAATTTGTATCCTTGATTTTAACTGAAGCTCATCTCTTTCTATATGAACCCATTCTATATCGCTCTGGTTTAATTTTCAAGTAGACACCCGTTTTACCATGGAAAAAACTCAAATGGATGTACAGAATCTAGGATCTACTTTTTGTATGATAATGATGCCCAGAAGCAGCCGCTACAGCCTTGACAAAAAGTCAAGGAAAAAAACAACAACACACCACACAGTCAATAAAGACACATTCATTTTGAAGCACATTTTAATTTTGTAAACATATAACAAGGTTGGTGGCCAACAGGCCACCGTACATCACTTTGGTGATAGCTCACATAAGACACAGAGAGGTACACGACTTTTGCTTCTGCTGGAAATGTTTTCTAATTAAACAAAGAAGAAAAAAGAAAACTCCAGGCGAAATCAAAAGTCTATTTTCAGCAGTATTTTATGATAATCAGTTTTGTGAACTGATCCATGCAATATTGCAACTGGCAGACACACACTCAGCTCGCAAGCTTGGAAAAAAAAAAACAAATGCACACACGCACAGACGCTCAATTCAAACTGACATTTTCTGAATGTTAATAATATGTCTCCAGCTCCACCCAACCTGGAAGAAATGAAGAAAGAGGCAGAGAAAGAAAGGGAGAAAGTGTCAGAGAGCAAACTGACAGACGAGAGGCTTTCATAATATCCCTTTGTATCTCTCTATTTGCATTCATCTCTTTGTCTCTCTGCTTTTCCAAATGAATCTCCTTAGAATTCAGAGACTCTGATCAGCAGCGTGTGGCGCACAGATTAACAAAAATGATTAGCTGTCACCGTAGATTGTTTGTCTCCCCTATGTGTCACCCTTCATCAGCGGAGACTCTGCAGCAATAAGCAGATTCTGGGTCATTGTATGGTATCTATATCACAGACACAATCTGTGCCGCGTATCTCAGCAGGCGGGATCAGCCTGCTTTCATTTCCTCTGGAAACATTTGTTGCTGGTTCTGATGAGGGTCCATCAGGTATCGCTCTATTTCCTGCTTTGTAGTTTGATGCTTTTTCTCTTTAAAAAATATGTATGAACATGATATCAAAATAAATGAAAAAAACCTTTGATTCAATCTGTTTCCACTTCTGTTCTGAGACTTGGAGTTTATCAAACTTTAAAAATTAAAGTTATACATTATGATACAGTTATGTGTGAGGTTTAAATATTTCTTTTGATCTTTTGATTTATTGTCAAAATGTTCCCAGTGGTCTTTTAATTATGATTATACAATTTTCAGCAAAATCCAAAAACCTGGGTTGTTCTCTAGGACATAGTTTCTGCAGCACAGCAGTAGTTAGAGACTAGAAATTCTTCTATGTTGGCAACCCCACCCCCACATCCCATCATCCGTCTGTTTACATGCACTTCCACTAGCTTACATGGATCTATTTGTGGTGTAGATCTTGTGGTGTATTGTCACAAATATAATCTTTTCAAACAGCATTTTCAGTCTGCTCATGATTCACAACGATTTGAACAAAGAAATCCTCAGAAACTTATTTTGAGCTTATTTTTCTTTGTCCCCCACATCAGAAAAATGCTACGAGAACATGTTAAAAAAACAAAAAGGTCCATTTTGGATCTTTAGTCTTTGGGTGAACCACAAGCTACAGAAGCTGGAGAGCCGTCTGATCTTCCTGGATTTTTTTTTTGTTTGTTTGTGGTTAAACGCTGGATTGTTAACTTTCACAGTTCCTCTTTGAGAATAATGTCAAACCAACAAGGATGACAATCAAAGAGGAAGGTAAATTGCTCCAATTCCATTTTGTACATTATTAAAAGATTTCAATAAGACAGTTGCAAATGGCATTAAAAGCCTCTCCTTTGCAAGACAATGCTTTAGTCAATGCACCAAAATAAAAGCTTACATAATCAGCCATAATTGTAACCCATCTCTAAGAAATCCTGTTACATTATACTGATCCATTATTCATGTCGATGCAAATCAAAGAATTAGAAAACAAATGCAAGTCACAAACCTTTACATGATTAGCTTTTGAGGTTCTTTCCTGGATCAGTAACTGGCACAAAGCACAACTCACCAATTACAGTGCATTTAAGGGGATTTCGTCATTAATAGCGAGACATTTTAAGTTCCACCTGTTGTTTTTATTCTTTGTCAAGACAGATAGGAGCTTAAATCACAATAATTGTCCACTCTTTCTTCTCCTACAGTGGCATAAACATTGATATAAGGTGCAGCTGAGGGTCATTGGCATCCTAGTCTGTTTGTCAGAGTCTGACTTCTAAAGAGACGTCTACACAACCGTTTTCGGGCTCTAAGAACAAAATGTGCGTCCATTGAACTCCCATTGGAGTAGGTCCAACTAATCAGGGACCCTTTGAATTCACAGAAGTGCCAATCGTTTGAAAATCAGTTTTGAGAAGAAATTAATAGTTGCGGTTTTTGTCCAGCGGGAATTATACAACACCAAGTCTTTCATTTATTGGAATAGAGCTGCAAAAGAAAAACTCTGGAGCAAGATTCCCAAGATTTGCACCACTTTGACATTTCCCACCAAGCCTCTTCCAACTGGAGGTGGTGGACATGAGCTAGTAAACAGTAGAAGAAGAAGAAGCCCTCCCTGCTGGTCCAGTGTGAACACCATGGGCTAAACGCACCAAACATGGTTTCTTGAACGTGTGTCTCATCCCCGGTGTGTGCGTAGCTTGAGCTGAGATTACAGTTACCATGATGAACAATTATGGAGGGAATCCTTTAAATATGAGGAACAGAAGAAACCAATTTCTTTTTACTGCAAGAACACAACTAAAACTCAAATTCATAGAATTTTAACTCATGTGTGAAAAATATAACAAAATCTACTGCAGTTTAGAAGTTAGACAAGGGGGTCAATCTTGTCTTCTTGAACCAACATGTCAAAAGCTTCCTAAAGCAGGACATTTATCCCTCAGCTGTCCCTACGCTGACTTCATCCGTGTGCGATTGTGTGGAAAAGGATAGACTTGCTTCAGAAAATTATATTAAATTGGTAAATGTGGCTTGTGCTGTAAAACCTCCTTAGACAAGACAAGAAATGCACTATAAATGCAAATCCCTTCATACAGAGAAAATGATGGTATGTATCAAAGGATCTATCGGGTGTTTTTATTTTGAAGGAACTCTGAGTGTCTGAAAAAATCAGGAGACTTGTTATCTATCCGGATCCCAAAGTAATTTAAGATTTTTTCTGTTCAATCTAAAAGTTTTCAAACCATTGGCACCGTATTATTTATTAGTTTCCACACTTGCTGTAAAACATCAACAACAACAACAACACAAACTGCAGCCCATCAGGTTTTTGACCAATAACAGCTATGTTTACATGGCTTGTGTTTAGGTGGTGTATGATGTTCATTTAAGAACAAATGTGTAATTTCCATTGGAGATTATCCATGGTAACAGATGAACTGCCATGCATGTAAAGCCTTTTCACAGACAGTGGGATTTATCTTATGTGTGGCTGATTTTAAGAACCCTGGACTTTTCTGTTTTAAACCAAGCTCATAAAAACAAACTGAAAGTTGAAAAGAGCCAGCTACAAATAAAATATCCTCTTTCGTTGAGATTATTTGAATATCAGTAAAGAGTTTTACCAGTTAATTACAATGTCAGATGTTTTTTTTTTGTTCCCATTGGGAACGTGGAGGTGAAAATGTATTTTTAAGAGGGTTTTTATGAAGGTCGACATAGTGAATGTGCTGCTAAAGAAAAGGGTGGCAGTCACAGTAAAGTTGGATGGCTCTATAGTTTTCCTTCTATCTTATTAACAAGACAAATAAGCTCAAAGCCCTCGGTTTACGAGCTTACCTCCTGGGCTTCTCCGCAGAATGAATTTACGGACCTCATCATAAACGAAAATGAGAATGCTGTACGGGATTCCACAGAACCACCACATCAACCTGAGAGCGCCACAGCAAGAAGGGAAAAAAAAAGAAGAGGAGGGAGGGATAGAGTAAAGAGTTACAGGCACAAAGCAAATTGTTAAATTCATTGCGGTCATTTGTGAGCAGTATGAATAACAATGTGGTGTTTAAGGATACTGCAGACTTCATTTGGGCCTCAGAGCGACAGGCTAATGGTAGCCTATTAGCTCCTAAAGGGGTTATTTTCAGTTCAGTGGGCATGTGCACATGCAGTGCATACTTCAGGGGGTACATCCGCAAGGCCACGTCCATTCCAGGACAGTAGGAGAGGAAGGCAGCCAGAGCCGTCTCAACAAACAAACCGAAGATCAGGACCCGGTTCCTGTTGAGCAGAAATTCAGAGCGGAGAAGCTCAGAAGTGGATGAACGCTGACCTTAATGTGTGGCACTTATTACGGCCTTCAATCATGCCTTGATTGTCAATTAATTTTCCCTCAGTTCACATTCATTATCTCAGCTCACTTACTTCATGCCTTGTTGAAAGAGAGAGTTCCTCCTGGTCTTGCAGATGATAAGATCCGCCCACTGAACGATCACAATGCTGGTGAAAAAGGCTGTGTGGCAGGTGAACTCCACAATCTTCCTCTGCTCGTAGGTCTGCGGTGTACAGATAAATGTTGTATTTATCTAATGCTACGTTCACACCAGGCATTAAGATGCTTGACCATATGCTAAACCCACGTTTAGCATATGGTCTGTTAAGAGCAGTTCATACTGGACTGTCACTACCGGATATTATTGCATGAACTAACACTTGGAAAAGGCTTGGTGCAAAATGTCAAAGTGGAGAAAATCTCACAAATCTTGCTCCAGGTGTTTTTATTTCTCGGCTCTGTTTCGATATGTGAAAGTCTGTCATTCATGATCAATTTTCAAACAGTTGGCACTTCCGTGAGTCGTAAGGGATTCCATCCATTCATCACTACTAAATCTGAGACCCTGATTAGTCAAAGTTCAACCTCTTTAACTTTCTACTTGCGTTCAATGGACATACAATTTCTATGTAGAGTCCAAAAACGGTCATAGAAACTTGCGTGGCAACACATGACCCCAAGAGTTTTGGAGGCAAAAGCCTGAAATCCACATACACGTCTGTTTACACAGACCTGTCATTGGAAGTGGTCACTGGAACGCGTGTTTACCAAGGACGGTGTGAACGTAGCTTCAGACTCACATCCTAAATCAGCTTTTGCTGCTTGTTTTCGTCCCCGCCTCTTACCCACTGCTGGCCATAGCTGTCCTCCAGGTCGTTGGTCTCACGGTCGTCCCAGGGAATGCGGATGCCCACCAGGTGTGAAGGGAGGAAACCGTTTTCAGCCAGAATCACAAAGTAGGTGAAAAAACCAGCCACTGCCTGCATCATTCCTGGAGAAGGAACAAATTAAACCCAGTTGAGAGGGAAAGATAAAATGCTGTTCCTCTCAGTCATTTATTTTGGAAAGGCGTTTCATTTTATGAATTCTGGGTTAATCTTTAATAGCTAAGTGAGCAACAAATCTTAATAATATATAAAAGAGAATATTTCTACATAATTATTCTTCCTAAAGGCAAGTTCAAAGATAATCAGAAAGAAAAATCTAAAAAGCCACATTTCCATCACTGCTGCATGTGTTTTTTCCTCCATTAGCAATGAAAAGTTTTAGGACATTATTTAACACTGTAAAGCTGACTAACTGGTCTAAATCAGAATTTGGTTGATATACGTATATTTAGTGTGTAGCGTATGAATTAATCTATCTTTCTGGATAAATTATATAGCCTGAGTTTTTATTGCAACAACTCAAATTTTCTGGTAAAATTAATATCAAATAATATTTAATTAAAAAAAACTGGATTTGGACAAACTGATGAACATTGGCTCTTTGCTGATGCTGCATGCACAAAGCGTCCACGTAACATATAACTGCCCAATAGGACGTCCACCCAAACTACCCTCTGATTGTCTAATTCCCTTCTTTCCAACAGTCAGGCTGCACATCAGCAGCATGTCCTTATTACGTGAGCAGCACTTACAGGCCCCTTGGGGGGGGGGTTACAAAAATGAAAAATCTCTATGATACGCCTGCATCCCTCCCCACTCCCCCTACCTACCCGTATATTTGTTTACTACAACCTGTCACCTGCAGCATGCCCGTAGCAAATGTGCATGAACAGTTTAGGTCTACAGACTTACAGAGTGGTCTATGACCTTGATGTTTCCTGCAGGCCACCTGTGGACCCCATACAGGTTTGCCTGTTATTCAGCTGCTGACAGCCTGTATCCAGCAGTGAGGGCAGTTGAGACTAAGACATTAATCGGTTTTGTATTTACATTAAACCAATCAGAAAACATTTTTACACTTCCCCACTGCATATTTAAGTTGCACCAGGGTTTACTTGCAAGTGAACCAACATCTTTGTTTTTAGAAGAGTTAGAGGTCAGCTGACCTTTCACAACTCAAACTAAACTAACAACGTGAGAAAATAAACGTTACTTAAACTTTTCATTTGGAGACATTTCAAACGTAAATCAAAAGATTGCATCCCCTCTGTTTTATTATGGTGTTGAAGAAAAGAGGCTGGGCTTCAGGAAATAGCTAACTGACTTTTTTTTCCTAATAAGAGCACAATAGGAGAAAAATGATTAATGTCAGTTTTTGCTTATTCAGTCTGTCAGTCATTTTTTATTCTGATTTCATCCTGCTGAGTTAAAAGCTCATCACAGGTGCTTTATGATCTGGACTGGTAAACAATGGATTATGAATGTAATTTAGTTTCTCACAAACTCCTCATCAAAAGGGAAGTGATGAACGTCCCCAGCTTTTCTGAGCATGCTCAGTCTTAAAGGAACCCCTGTCATGTTTTGCCCTATTTAACTGTGTTTGAAACGGGGCCACACTTTGAATTTTTTTTTTTTTTTGCTATTCCCAAGACATATAAAGCCAGAGATAAAAAGAATGCATTTAAGCAGAGCTCCAACCACTGAAACATAACCAAGATTAAGAAGAGGTAATATGTGGACTCGCCACTGTCAAATTGCCTTAAATGTCACGACAATTAGAAGAGAAGTGCCTGCTCACCCCTGGATCTATTTTCCTGCTCTGTAAGTACCTAAACATTTACTGCAGCGGTGAAGAAGGCCAGAATTTCAGATAAATGTCAACATTCCGGGGGTTTTATGTTTGAGATGTTTATCACCACTGTAAACTGGCTGTAAGAGGCCTGTCACTGTGATTCAGCTTTAAGACATGTAGTACAGAGGGCCAATGAGGCGCAAGGGGCCAAACCTATCTGCCCGTATGCCATGCTGATGAGCCGTTCGTTGACCAGCTTGTCCGTTTTGGGGTTTCTGGGCTGCCGCTTCATGATGTCGCTCTCCGCCGTCTCATAAGCCAGAGAGATTGCTGGAACCTGGGGGCGAGAAGAAGAAGAAGAAGAAGCACTCTCCACAATAAATGCGCAGGAATTTATCTTTGTCGCATCACCACAAAGAAAAGGGGGCGGGAAAGACATATCACTACTAATTTATGAACTCGGTGGCAGAACTGGAGGAGTGAAGACAGAAAAAGGGCAGGGAGAAAGAAAGAAGACAGAAAGAGGGGGTGTGGAGAGGAGACGTATAGTGAATCTAGAGACATTCATAAAACAGGAGGGTAGAAAGGTCCCTGTAATAAAGATCTTATATTGGCTGGTTTTAGCAGTTAAGCAACAGAGCAATATGTCTGACTTAGGGAAGGAAAGCTTCAGGACTTAGGGGGGATTTGGGGTGGGGACTCGCTCTGCTTGAAACTGAGCACATCCGCTGTCGCCTGCAAATCCAGTTTGTTTTGGTGTTGCCTCCTTTGACCCTCAGCAGCCACAAAAAAACTGAGAAGAGGGTGAAGCTCAGGAGAGCAGCATGCCCACACTCTGATGAAAGTGCAGGTTTGTTCTGTCTCCAAATCTAACCCTTGAAGCCTCTTAAGTAAGCCACCAAAGACAAATGTGTTTTTTCACATGCCCATCCTTACTATAAATAGTCCTCAGCAACCTCAGCAGAGCCCTCCAGCCTGTAGCTAAGAGTTTCCAAAAGCTGTAAACAGGATGTTAACAGCGTCTCTGCGGCCAACCCGGGAAATCTCTCACTTTACCCTTCCTCCCAAATCATCCCAGCTTCCAGACGTTTTGATTTTTGGGGCCGACCCCTCAAAGCATTCAGCGGTTGGCTGTGCTGCCAGTTATTAAACCCACACAGACAAGCTACTTTGAAGGGTTGGGTTTTTATATGCAAATCAGGAGAACAAATTAGGTGCTTTTAAACTTCAATCATCTCATCTTAAAAGAGAAATCCAGCCAATAAAGAATGCAATATCCCTGTGATCCGCGGCAGTGGAGTAAATATTTTTCTGCATGAGAAAGTCTGTTCTGCTGCTAGGAAACCAAAGATTTTCATTATTCGCATCACCGAGGTGAAATAAGTTAGACTGCTTTACTCACAATAAGAGCAAGCTGTTCCGACTGCTTCTCGGGAGGCTCATACAGTACGAAACCATTATAATACCTAATTACTTGTAAAACTTTTGCCTTTGGCTCACGGCAGCATAGGAACCAGTTTGAAGGCAAACCGCTTGGTTGCTGAGAGCTGAAAAAAATTAAAGTAATGAACTCAAAAGTCCTTTCGAATGTTTCATTCTGTGATTCTTTTCTTTATAATGATGGATTACGCCCCTCAGGCGAGCCTTGTGCCAGCAACTCTTTTTGTGACTGCTGCAAACACAAAGGAGAGAATGGCATCTGGAAATGGCAGAGCTGTGAAATGTAAATCTGTGTGCGACTGCCACCCGGCCTTTGTTCTGCGTGAACAAATGGACGTCTGGGGTGAGCCGATGGTGAATTTCTCCCACTTACAGAAAGAACAAGTGAAATCAAACACTCACTCTTCATTTTTCTTTTTACCCCCAGGGCCTTAAATCTGACATCAGCATTAACACTCTTTCCCTTCATCTCACCTTTGCTTGCTTTTAGCTATTGCTAACAATTAGCACCTCGTTGTTGATGGTGGTTGTGTTAATTAACAAGTCAGCAAATGGGAGATAAACGTTAGGAATGGTCGTGTTTGAAAACTGAGACATTTCTAAAAAAAGGAAAGATTTCAAGTTAAAGAAGACCCGTCAGAGAGGTCCTGAGAGAACTCACCATGTCCGTGCCCAGGTCAATGCAGAGGATGGTGACGGTTCCCAGAGGAAGAGGAACGCTGGCGAGGATGAAGAAGAGAAAAGGGGAGATCTCTGGGATGTTGCTGGTTAACGTGTAGGCGATGGACTTCTTCAAGTTGTCAAAAATGAGACGACCTGCAACAATTGGAGCAGCAAAGAGGCAAATAATATGTTAATACTTTAATAATACTTATCTTTTTTGTAATCTTCCTTTGTTTTATGTATAAAAAGATTTATATTTCCATATCAGGTGGTTTGTCCAACCCATTTTCATTGAAATGGCTCTTTAGTCAAGTTAAAGATGGAAATCTTGACCCAATTTTACCAACTCAAATATTTATTTTTTAGTAAACTCTTTCCCATGAACAAATATTTTGCTAAAAATCTTAGAATTCTAGTTTTTTCCATTCTCACCAGCAGACATACAGTATATGACTGCACTGCAACTACAGGTGTCACAATTAATCGACGAATCAAAGAATCATATAGGAATCGTCAATAGGAATCAAATTGTGGTCATAAAAGTTAAATGATCTTTTCCACCCCTGACTGCAACATTAATAAAGATGATTTTCTTTGCATTTGCTGTAATTTAACCCATAATTTCTTTGGTGAACTCAAAACAAGAGTGTATGTATTTAGGATCATCAAATACTGGAGACACTGATTAAATGCAAAGTGAGTGGTCAATCACTGACCACGGACTTCCTTGTTTTTTTGAAGATATTTACATCCCTGTTAGTCACAGAATTTTGAAATAGCTACTGGCATGGAGCAGCTATCTGACCCAGCGGCGCAGTAAACCTCACAGCATTTCATTTGAAGCCAGTCATGGGGCTAAAGTGCTGTAAAGCAGGGCTGAAAATGTAACAAGGTTGAGTTGGAAGGTTCACTAACAGTTTTGTGCAAAGATGTCCAAAGACCTACTATGTTTGTGATGAAAGAACTTAAGTGACCTGTACCGCTCTGACGTCAACGCCATTAAACACATTTAGGATGAACTCACAGTGTGATTCTAATGAGTTCACATTCACACCCAAACCACCTGAACATCACAAAGTAGAGTTGAAAGTCCCACTCTGATCATCTTTTGATCTATTGTAAAAGTGTTCCCAGTGGTCTTTCAATTAGGATTTTGCCATTTTTAGCTAAAATCAAAAAATCTGTGTTGTATTCTACGACATTATTTCTGCAGAGCAGCTTGAGTTCATTAGAACTTCATTAGTAACTCCTGTCCCCACTTCCCATCACCCATCTGTTGACCCTTTCTCCCGCTAGCTTACAGCCCCTCACACCCTCAGCTTAACATTAGTGGTGCAACAAAAATGGCAAGCAATTTCGGAGCTATCCAGCCGTACAGATTTGACTCAGATGCCAGCTCAGACGAGGAAAACAAAGCCTGACATGGATCTAATTGACAGGTGGACACTTCAGAATGGAGCGGGGTAGGCACCCTGTGGCCCACCCAGCGTGTTTTCTACATAACAAATATGATCCTCTTAAAATGTCTGCTCCAGATTCACAATAATTTGAACAAAGAAAAAGTCAGAAATGCTATTCTAATCTTAATTTCTTTAACTATGTCCTCCATCATCAGAAAAATGCCACAAGAATGTATTAAAAAAAGAAAGAAACATCGTCTGTGGGTCCTTAGATCCACTCTGATGCCATTAAAGTCTTAAAATACAGATCTGGAGAAGTCTTCCTAATGACATCAGCCAATTTTCCAGTCCAGAGCTGAAACTTCATGTTTTCAGCTCAAAGTGGGTGAATGCAGAAAGGGCCTTTCTTTTCTTTTTAACTTAAGTATCAAGCTAGATTTCTATTTGCATCTTTATTCATATTTCATTTAATGTTTCCGTATGTTGTGTGCACGGGGGTCAGGAGGGTGGGGGACATTGTGTTTTAATTTTTTTTCCTTTTTTGTGTGAAAGTCTTTATTTTGCTTTTGATTTTTATTTCAAAAGTTTTTTTATTATGTAGAGCACTTTGTGTTACCAATGTAATAAAAAATAAACAAGATCTGATTGATTGATTTGATTTAATTGGCTTTTATTTATCATTTTATCTTAAATTTTACTGTTCAATTGTAAATGTTGTACATGTGCTTTTATATTGTGTTTATTTTTGTTTTATTCTGTAAAGGCCTTTGAAATACCCTTTCTATGAGTTGTGCTTTGCAAAAAAGCGTATTTTCTTTTGTGTCTTAAGACACAAGTGTGAATATTTCGTCGTCTTTTTTCTGTTTTGATGAGACCTTTGTCAATTTTTTGACCAACAAACAAAATCCTGGTCCTTAGCTATTTTAAAATAGAATTTATTACATTGTTTTTTCTCCAAAATAGTAAGAAAAAGTATAGGTACAGTGCTAAACCTACTCTAATATAAAAATGTTTTTATTGTTCTCACCAGTTATGAAAGAACGCTCTAGCAGACAGATTTGAGAGTAAAACCATTTTTGTGAAAAGCTGAGTTTGAGAGCATCAGGCAGCGTTTGGTGACCACACTCCTGAATGCTGCTTCATGTGTGACGCAGAGCAGCAGCACAGAACCAGGATTCACTTCAAACCTGTCACAGCAGCAGCAGCAGCAGCAGCAGCAGCAGCAGCAGCAGCAGCAGCAGCAGCAGCAGCAGCAGCAGCAGCAGCAGCAGCAGCAGCAGCAGCAGCAGCAGCAGCAGGACACAGCTTTGGTTGAACTGGACTTCTGCCTGGAGCCATGAGGCTGCACAGCTCAAAGGAGATTCACTTCCATCTAACCCTGATATTTCTATTTGCATTTGTTTATGTTGAACAAAATATATACATCTTTGCATCAAATAACATTTGTAACGAGAATGAATCACAGAATATAAGGGGATGCATTAAGATATATTTACATCTCAGAAAGCTGACTTTTATAATTGATACTTTATTGATCCCACAATGGGGAAATTCTTCTCCGCATTTGACCCATCCCCTGGGGGAGCTGCAGCCTAACCGCGCTTGGGAGGCAGTAGTGTTAAGGGTCTTGCCTAAGGGCCCTCACTGGGTGATGTTCATTGCTCGCCATTGTAATTGACCCAATATCATTGTTTATCCCCCTCCGGGAATCGAATCCTGGTTTCCTGCATGGTAGCCTCTCACTGAGCTACTGAGCAAAGGAATGAAGACAAACCTTTATCTATAAGGTAAACATGCTGTATGTACACACACCAGTGATCAACATGTACAGTGGAGGAAACAAGTATTTTATACTTTATGGATTCTGTAAGTTTGCCTACTTTAAAACAAATTGACAGTCTGTCATCTTAGGGTTGCATTAAGATCTGACACATTTGGTTCGCTTCAAGTTAACCGGAGTTTGTTTCCCCCGATAATCCAGAACAAATTTTCAGTCTGAATACACCCAAGCAGACTATGGTCCAGGACCAGTAATGTTTCCTTATCACTGCAGTTGCTAGTATCCTCTGAGTTAAAGTACACACACAAGTACTACTTGCCAGTAACCGCCTTGCAGCATGCCTCCGCCATGCCAAAGTAACAAGTAAAAAGTGTTGTTCCCAACGCTCAACACGGATAATCAACATATAAAGTTTTAATAAGTTAACTGTCCCAATAAGAATTGTAAATAGTAGCACATCGGTCTTTCTCTTGTTGTTTTGACCCCCCCCCCTCATAGTTCCTGGCCAATGACTGAAGAGATCTTTAGTCACGTGTTTTTTTGTTTTTTGTTTTTTTGTTTTTTAACTTGTCCTGTCCAACAGCTAAGCAAACAGATGAGAGATGAAAGCCTTTTGTGTTTGACATATTTTACTTTTAAAACAGGGGTTATGAATCTTCTGATACACCAGATGTATATTTAAATTAACCCCCTTTTGTAATTTCCGCTAAACTTTATTCATATTAATTATATTTGTAAATATTTTTTGTTGGACCGGACGGAAAAGAAAAGGAGGAAAGAAGAGAAATGGATGACAGATAAGGGGGGGGGGGAGATTATTGTAGTGGGGGGAAGATCATGAAGCGTCAGACAGCAACAAGTTGCTGGAGCTTTATGATCACAACTGACAAGTTAAGAGGTGTGAGAAATCTAAAATGGGCGGGGCCTGTCCACACACACACTCAAACGTTACAAACACACCTGTTGGCTCCAAAAGTATTCACATACAAACAAGTCTGCATGGACATACTACCACTGACATTCACACACGCCTACTTCTGCATTCAGACTAACACACGTGAAACATTTCATTCAGTCACGCAAACTGTTTGTGCAAAGGTGAGATAGCACCTGTGCTCCAGTGAGTGTTTATGTTCTTCTGGGGTGGATGATGGAATGTAAAAAGAGGGAGAGACCCCAGCCGCCCCCCCACCAAGGCCCCCACTACAGCAGCAGCTGGGACCCCCCAACACCCACACAGTTCAGCAGATAGAGAAAGACCGCCTGCCGGGAAACCACATCCGCCACCGGCAGAGCCAGCGGGACCGCCACAGTGGCCCCCAACGCCAGAGAGCAGGAGGGCGCAGGGGGTAGAGAGTGCAAGCTCCAGCCCGACCCGTAGAGCAGCCTCCCCACTGCGCCCAGGGGGCCCAACGAGGGCCCCGCCACAGGGGGGCACCCCAAGCCCCAGACAGGCGGCCCACCTCACCCAGGAGTCCTGAGCACCCCCCGCCCCAGCCCCATCCCCAGGCACGAGACAGGGCCCCCCAGGGAAGACCCGCCCCCACGCTCCAGGCAGCCCCCCCCAGGCCACTGTTAGTCCAGGAGAGCGCAAGGCAGGGGAGGACGCCTAAGAGGGTCCTCCAGGGTGTTATAAATATGGCCTGACCAGGCTCACCTGCAGTTCACCCTTCTTTACAAATGTCTTCTAAATCCTTAAGATTTGGTGGCTGTTGAGGTCCAGAGACTGGCTGGACCATTCTTTGACCTTGATCTGCTGTTTCTTCAACCATTCTTTTGGGTCATTATCCTGTTTTGAATTCTTCTGCCCACAGCACCTTCTCCAAATCTTTCTCTAAACCATGAAGGTTTTCATTGGTAAACTTCTGGCGGGTCTGCATATGTGTCTTTTTAAGCAGGGGGACTGTGCGAGCTCTGCAAGATGTTAAACCATCGCGGTGTAAAGTCTTACCACTGGTCTTCTTGGTAACTGTTGCTCTAATTGCTCTGAGATCATCAACTAACTCCTGTCGTGCTGTTTTAGGCTCATTTCCCACTGTTCTTGTGATCAGTGGAAATCCCACCAGGTGAGATCTGGTTTGGAGCCTCAGACCTATATGTGGGTTGCTGGTCATGTTGTCATTTTTGTATTTTGGCACCATCAGTGGTCCCCTTAACCTCCAGCTTCTTGCTGAGGGTTTTGTAGTCCATTCCAGTCTTGTGTAGGTCTACAATCTTCTCCTTTAAATCCTCTGAAAGCTCTTTAGTCTTTCCATGTTGGAGAGTTTGGAGTCTGACTGATGAACTGATTCTTTTGTCAGGTGTCTTTTCTACAGGTGATTAGTCCAAACAGGTAACCCCTTTACAGGTGACAGGTTAGTTAGGAGAGTCTCACTGGTCTGTGTTAACCAGAACTCTGAATGATCACTAGGGGTTTGCACACTCCCTCAATGAAATACAAATAAATGGATATATTCTTAAAAGGGGTTTTCTTGATTTTCTTTGTAATTGTCTCTCACTTTTTAAATGAAGCCACAATTCATTTAAAAAGGACAATCCAGGACAATTTCACAGGCATTACTCAAACCCATTCTCTTCTCTGTTGTTTGTTAACTTTGAAGTTAAATTTAATAAACACTTTCTTTAATTAAGCTAAATAGAAATCTTAAGTCTGATTGAAAATATAATTTTAAAAGGGGAACTTTAGTTTTTGTTTTAATCCAAATGAACTTTTCTCTTTCTTTCATCTGTTTCTTTCTCTCATTCCTTTGCTTCTGTTACCCCCTCCCTCCCAACACTCACCCTCTTCCACTCCGGTGACAATTGAGGCAAAGTTGTCATCCAGTAGGATCATGTCAGCTGCCTGCTTGGATACATCTGAACCGGTGATCCCCATGGCAACGCCGATGTCGGCTTTCTTCAAAGCTGGAGAGTCGTTCACTCCGTCACCTGTCACAGCCACGATGGCCCCCTGTGCCCGCAAGGACAAGGGAACAAAAAGTGTCAGGAGGAGAAAGATAAGTACTGTGATTTAAGATTTTCTTTTTTTGAATGTCCTTTTACTTCCTGCTCTGCGCAGCCCGTCTGCACTAATGTCTTTTCAAAGCAGCTCCGGGGAGATGAAATGAAAAATGGAATTAAGCAACAATCATTCAGTTGTGTGAAGCAAGAGAGTGATTCAGGGGGAACTGTAGCACAAACCTGGAACGTGGGTACAACTGCAAGTGCTTACGCACTCTCATTTAGATACGACTGTGCACAGTCAATGACTGAAGTTGCAGAAATACGCTTGTCTATAGCAGCACAGTCACAGATTCACCCGTACAGCAGGAACTCACACAGAAACGAACAAAAAAACAAGTATTTATCTAATAAACCACCTGCACCAACAAAAAGCTCAAGCACCCTCCGGCAGACCCACACAGAGAGCTGCATTCAGCTGGAAAAAGGCAGCGCGGGGGGGCACGCTCCCACTCTCACACAGCCATCTCAGCTCCAACCTCCTTCAGCCATCAGTTAAAAACAGACACTCCTTCAGACAAAGGCAAGCAGCATTCCTGAACACTCGCACTGCAACCGGCTGAATGCCCCCCCCCCCATCTTTACCTGTCTCTGACAGCCCTCCACGATGATGAGCTTCTGCTGGGGAGATGTGCGAGCAAAAACGATCTCAGTGTGGTTCCTCAGCAGGTCATCCAAGTATTCGGGACTCATGTCCTTCAAGTCGTAGCCGTGCACCACACAAGCCTTTGCATCCCTGTGAAGGATCCGCATTTGCACAAAAAAGTGAGGGGCCATTAGCACCAAGGACAACTCCAGAAGGAAGCAACATTTCACCTTCCGTCCCAGCCAGCCCACATTTTCAACCATACGCGGCCCACTTGCTGGCTGGGGTCTAACCTGTACAGACAAACTCTGACAGATATGCACCTCTTCTCAGTTTAAGTCTATAATTAATGGACTTTAATGAGATCTTTGAGCAGAAGTTGCAAACATATAATGGTTGTGACAAATTATCTCAGCATAAAGTTTGATTTGTTGCTCTAGAGTCCAGAAGGTTAAATCTATCTCAAACAAATAGTTTCTTCAGCTCTTCATAACATGTGAGCTACCTGAACGGAGGTTATAAAAACACCAAAATCCAATAATGCCGATCTAAAGGTTGTCAATAATGCAGTGATCTAAACAGTCAATATAAACCAGAAGACGCTCTGTGCTGAGAGAGCGCTGATAAATTTAAAGCAGGCCAAGTTGTAAAAATCAAGTTCTGACCTCTAGGTTTCTCTCTTGTTGCTTTGAAGGATAATACAAAAATAAATAGCATCACAAAATTGGTCATAAAATGCTGTGCATTAATAAGCCACAGATTACCATAGATATGTGACCCTTCCTTCCACAGTGGCAGAGACTTCAGACTCAATTTGTCTCCTTTTCACCATGCTGCCCTCTTATCAGTTTCAAAAGAGACTAAAACTCCAACACGGCCACTCTGCTCCGTTTCTCTTTAACAAGGAATCCAAATGCAGAAATCTGGGTTTCCTACCTGGAGGTCTCAAATCTGGACGGAATCCTGCACCACTCGGACTGATAAAGCCACTTGGATGAGCGGTGAAACGTTTCAAGGAAGATTTTAGGTCCATTTGCTACGACTTAACTTCAAGATACATGTATCTTATAGTCATCATGTGGTGCACATAAAAAAAAAAAGTACGAGATACTTTAAAGCAGGGGTGTCAAACTTATTTTCACTGAGGGCCACATCAGCATAGCGGCTGTCCTCAAAGGGGCCAGATATAACTGAAATATGTAACTAAATGTAATGAAAAATAAATGTAACTACTCTTGAATGTTAAATAACACATTATTTATTTATTATAACTTTTTAATGTGAGATTTACAGTTGCATAGAAAAGATATGTTTGCGTGTTACTTTAACATAAATCCTTTTACATCTGATTCTGTCAGGTTAGGTTATATTGACAGTGTTTAAGTCCTAATGTATAGTAGCCCAATCCGATATTTCAAGTCCAATTCCCCCTAGACATGAATAAATACACACCAATTATTTTTTTTTTTTTTTAAGAAATTAAAAATTTTTCTCTCTTGCGGGCCTCATAAAATGACATGGAGGGCCACATTTGGCCCGCGGGCCTTGAGTTTGACACATGTGCTTTAATGCCTCGTTTCCACTGAGCAGTTCAGTCCGCTTCAGACAGGTCGGATATTTATAGCAATTCCATTATCAATTTTCAATTGGATCAATATTATTCAATAGTTTTGGGAATTTTTTCAATCACTGCTGATTTTAATGGAAAACCCCTATAAGTACAAAATGGACATTTTTCAAAATTGGCCAAGTAATGTCTTTAAAAATTGGATATAAATGTGCCTCATGTTTCCTTCAAATCTTTAAACATTATACAGAACAAACGTGCATCGGCTTCTTTCTGAATATAGATGATTGATTTTTTTTCCTCTCAACTTCTAAATAAGCATATTTCCCAACATCATCAGGATTCAAATCACGGCCCACATTCTTATCTACTCGCACAATCTGACAGTGAGATAGGCTGAAATGCTCCAGCTCCTGCACACTCACACAAACACACACCTGGGGTTTACTTGGCTCAGAGGGATGATCAGTCTCTCTGCAATGTCCTCAACCGTCTCGTTGCCTTCAGAGATGATGCCCACACCTTTAGCAATGGCCTTGGCTGTGATTGGGTGGTCCCCGGTTACCATAATCACCTGACCACAGACAGAAGGTCCCATATATCACAAAGCTTCATCACATTAACGGCCCATTTATCATCATCTGGATCTCATGCGCCGCAGCGTGCCGGTGCTAAAGCTGGATGTGTGAGTCCTGAGACGGTGTTTTGTGGTTACTCTGGAAAACAGTTGTAATAGTTTGATGAATAAATCTTAAATATGATACAGAGAAAACGTGGGCAGATATGTTTCCCTCAGGCAGAACATCGAGGTTGTTAGAAAATCGGTCCGATTTTTACGGGCTCATTAGTCTGCATCTAAGGTTTAGGTTGTACCCTATAGAGGGTAATTATCACATCAGATGATAACCATTAAACATTTTACAACTAAAGCAAAGAGGGAACTTGATCAAATAAGGAAATACTTTACTTTTCTTTTTTTTTAATTGATTAAATTTAATTTTAGGAATTTTATGTTTTTTTTATTTATTTTTTTCAATTACAAAAGGGGTTTATTCAGTCATGCCTTTGGTTTGTCTGAAGATTAATAACCCCTCTTGTTAAAGTAAAACATGTCCAACACAAGAGGCCCTCAGCTCTCATCTGTCTGCCCAGCTGTTGGACAGGACAAGTTTAAAAAAAAAAAAAAAAAAAAAAATTTTTTAGGAATTTTAAAAAGCTGTTGGGTAGGTTACTTATGAGATTGGGATTATGCCAAAAACAAAATTTCATTCTGATTTTTTGTAATAAATGCCTTATTTCACTGGTAAACAAATGAAAAAATGGATAAAGTTGACTTTCATGATGGTTCCAATTTCAGTTTGGTTAAGTTTATTGCATCTTGATAATTAATTTAGTTTTTTGATGCTCAGCTGGAGAAATTTAGAAACAACTCTGTGCATCACCTTGTAGAGGAATGCTTTAGCACGAGTTTCTCTTCTGGACGCTGAGACAAATGTGCATCAAAGAACTGAATCTTAAAAGATTGTGGATCACATAGGCATGCTTTTCACTCTACAAAGATTCAAAAGTAGTAACTGAATAGTTTTCAAAAGTCAATCAAAGAGATGAGTGTTCTTTAAAGCTGAAGATGCTCATTTGAATTTGTCCCCTAAAATGATGCTCAGGACTTCAAAATTACATTTCAGTTCCTGTATTCTCTGAACTATAAGAGGCACTTGGAAGCTAAGCACACTTTATTGTTTAAAAAAACAAACAGTGTGCTTCATAATCCAGAGTGCCTTATACATGGATTCATTCTGGTTGTATTTACAGATGTCGTAGCGTATTTGGAGAGGTACACCACACTCTGTCAAAATGTCAGCCTGCTTTTTTAAAACTTGCAAACAAGGTTTGGCATTATTGTGAATGTGCTAATGTGTAGCCGTGTCGGACTGTGTTTTTTTTTACGTGTTACTAACTAGGTTGGAAGTTAGCATAGTTACAGTAACATTTGTTTTAGCGGTATCAGTCTTTTTTTTAATGTGTTGCAAATAAGGTTGGGAGTTATTGTGAATACGCTAAAGCTAGAGTTCTAGAGTTGCTTCTAATGCAGTTAATGAAGTCTTATCTCTGACTCTTGTTCCAAAATGGAATTTTTTAAGAGGCACAAGGCACTCTGTCAACATGTCGGTATGTTTTTTTATGAATTGCAAACAAGGTTGGATGTTATTGTGAATATGTTAACGCAGCTAACATGTAGCAGTGTTTCAAGGTTTGGAGTTAGCGTATTCACAGTACCGTGTGTTTTAGCAGTATCTGTCTGTTTTTTTATGTGGTGCAAACGAGGTTTGGCGTTATTGTGAATTCGCTAACTCAGCTAACATGTGTAGCATGCTACAAAAAAGTTCTAGAGTTACTGTTAATACAATCTGGCGAGCTGCGTATCTCAGACTCTTCTGTCTCCCTTAATGTGTTATATAGTTTGGTAAACTTTAAGTAAAAAAAAAGACCATAAATTGATGGTGCGTCAAGGTTGCAGGAGCCATCCCAGCTACTGATGGGTGAAGGCAGAGCACACCTTTGACAGGTCTCCAGTCAGTTGCAGGGTCACACATACACACAATTTAAAGACACCAATTAACCCATGAAGCATGTTTTTGGATTGTGGGAGAAAACAGGAGTGCCCAGAGTAGACCCACTCCTGCACGAGGAGAACATGCTAACGCCAAACAGAAAGGACCCAGCCAGGATTTAAACCACCACCTTCTCTCTGTGAGGCTAGAGGCCTAATTACTACACCACCATGCAGCCCTCTTTTCTACACACTTTTAGAAAAATACACTTTTTGATAATATGGCACACAAAGTTAACCCAAATGCTAATCAACAAAATACTAGCAAATACCTATGAATTCAAAACTTAGCATTCTTTTTTTATAATCTGTTTTGTTGACGGATTGTTGAACCGAAAATAAATCGGAAGTTTCCCACAGGCTGTGTAAATGACACCAACTTTACTTGCAATTACAAATGTATTTGACAAACATCACAGGTATAAACAGCAGCGCCTCAAACCAAGCTTCCGATCCGACAGGAACTGTATTTGAAAAATGCTTTCGTTCCAGTCAGGTGGAAGAGCACAGTTCAGATTTGCCCCAGTCAAAAACATTTTAGAAAAGTAATAAAAATGAGAAAGTTTTTCTGTAGATCTGGCTTACCTCTTTTGGTCTAAAATAAACCATTTTCTTCATTTAGGTAAATCAAACATCTTCATTTTCTTGTGCCTGCAGATATGTTTTTAAGCCTGTTAAAGAGCGTATTTTAAAGCGCAGCATACTAAACACTGTACGGGAAATGAAATGTGTGAAATCCTTCTTCCATCTTAGTAGTTATTGCCTTGGCTCATTGTTCATTTTTTTCTTTTTATCTGCATGAAGTTGCTTAACCTTCCTACTGCCGCTGATTACTTTCCTGACAAAGCTTTTGCTCTGTGCATATTTGCGGTTGATTAACATCTCTGGAATATTTGTAATTAATCTACTGAGTCCACATTTCACTAGATGGAGTTTTTTACAAATTGCTATCAAATCGCATTGCCTGCCCCCTGTTCAGCTCTGTGTTGGACAGGCAGTTTTTATGAAAATGTGTTCTTTGTTTCTAAGAAAATGAAATATTACATTTGCTGTTTATTTTTTAAATCTTACACGTTTTTTGTAAAGTTCTATTTTCAGAAAAATATATTTTTTTGGGATGTGGCAAAACAATTTGACTTAATCTGTTTAAAAAAAAAAAAGAAACATTTTAATGACAGGCATTTTTTTCAGCCGTCCTTTTCATATCACATTTATCCTCTGGGCATCATCGATCATGGCCCTGGGGGCGATCGGTTTTCATTTGGGCCTCATGCTGTGATGTAAAAAGACATTTGACATGAAAATCCCCTTTTCTGAATTGGTTTATGTACAAGGCCCCAGGAAAGGGCTTCTCAGGAACAACAATGACTGTTGAGGCTGTGGAACAAATTACCTTGATGCCAGCAGAGCGGCATTTACCCACAGCATCAGGCACAGCGGCACGCGGCGGATCAATCATGGAGATGAGGCCCAGAAAGCAGAGCTGCTCGGTGGGGAAGTTCGTGTCATTGCAGTCAAACTCAAATCCTCGAGGAAACTGAGAGGAAGAGAGATTCAAGTGGCAGAATCCTGGAAGGGAAGAGGAGGATCAGTGAGGCGGGTAAACAAAATGGACACAAAAACAACTTGTTCCAGTCTTTTTCTGAAGTACTTTTGCTATGTTCTAAAACATATAAATTGCATTTTCCAGAGTATAAGCTGCAGTGTCAATGAATGGTCTATTTTTGAACTAATATGCTGTTCACCTTTAGTGGCTTGTTAGGGAGTGCCACAAATAAACCAGCTTCCAGTAATAGGTGGTTTGGCAAAGAGTATCTGTGTGTGTTTTTATCACTTCTTTGGTTAAAAAAAAAAAAATTAGCGAATTTACTAATATCTGTTGAAATAGACGAAAGAATGGCAGGGGGGGGTACAGGCAGGCCGTGCCTGTCCTGCGCCACACACACTGACTGGAACAGCAGTTGATGCATGCGCTTTACTGTTGCGGTCTTTCTTTTGTCCTGAAAGATGCTTTATTTGTATTTACTGCATTTGCTTATTTCTGGCCTACTGTGACCCATTTAGTCTTTTTTTATCCCCTAAAAATGCGCATTAGAAATACACGAGGTGAGGCACGCAGTACGCTTGCCTGAAGGCAGAGGGCGCTGGCGCTCCCAGAGAATGTGGCACCGCGGCTAAAGAATAATACAATCAGTGGTAGCCAGCAAATTATTCTGTAATGTTGTTTAGCATCATATTCTGAATGAAGGATTACGTTTGTTTAGACACGTCAACAGAGGAAGCAGCGCACGGACTTCATTTATAAATAAAACATAGTCAATAATAACAATTTTGGTGATTGTTTTTCTACGTTAGAGTTTGTGTGTAAAAAAAACTTGAAATTAAATATTAAACAACACACTTTGCTGTTGCCATTAAAATGTTGGATAAACTACTCACTAATTCATATGTTTTTTTTAAATTTGACTAATGAGGTTTGACTGCGTTTTCATTAACTATGAAATTATGCAAATTGCATTTGCGATAATAACTTTGCTAAATGAAAAGACCACAATTTAGAAAAAAAATCGCATTCATTGAAAAAAGGTTTGTTCGCTTGTCGAAATGGACATTTTTTTTCAAACTGCAATGGAAACACTTTAAATAATTATGATTCAATAGAAACTGTGATTCCATCATTGTGTTTTTTCAGCCTTTTTAGAACTTTGATAACGTTTTGCATGTGATGGAAACGCAGCTAGTGCCTCACCGCATGTCCCTGGTTCACAGTAACTCTGGAACTTGTTAACATGCTGGACGTTAGCTTTTATAAAGGGTTAGTCACGTTAGCATGCCCTCAATACCTAACCATGTTTATAACACAAAACAGACCAATTCTGCTCAAACAAACGTTTCTGTGATGACGCTAAGTGCTAACCTTCGTTTGTAAAAAGTAGTCCGATGTCGCAACACTTTAGCTGCTATAGTGTATTCCCAATAACACCCAACAAACATTTGGCAGAGCGCCTTCTACCTCACAAAATGGTTTTACATCATTAAGCACTACCAGAGTTAATCCGAAGTAATCCATAAATCTACCGTATATATTGGGCGCTCCGGATGAGGCGCACTTTGTTTTTTGAAAAAAGTTAAGGCTTTCAAATGCACCTTATAGTGAACATTGAAACTCAAAAAACAACAAAAATACCAATTTAGGCTTTAAAAGAATGCCTCTGAATGACTTGGGTGCTTGTAATGATGTTAAACCCACGAAGAGCAAACCAGAAAAGGATGCTTCTGACACAAAAGCACTTTCTTAAACCATAAAAACCTTTTTTTGTCTTGAAAAACACAACCTATCATCATCATCATCACCCAAGGCATAACAGATGCTTCATAATTTTCAGAGTTTCACTCCAATAAAAGCGATTGTACCCATTCAACTACTCTGACTCCTTCTCCAACAAAATTATGAGAGCACATAATGGTTATGTGTGGCACTTTTCAAATATGCCAAGCTTTTCTCCCTGTTTATCAAGACAATGACATTTACAGAATCAAGTCAGAGAACACTCTGACAACTCTGCCGGTTATGACTTCTTACCTGGAGTTTCTCTCTGACATTTCACTCTGGAAATTCAGCTTTTTTGTGTGTTTGCTTTATATTAGACATGGATTAAGTTGCATTTACTGCATAATTCCGTTTAAGCATGACATTCTTTGCAACTCTCCACAGCGATGCAGTGATTGTGCTAAACTGCAGGGCCAAAAGCCCTTGCTTTAGAGAGTCTGTGCTGCAAAGAGGGGCATTCTGCACTTTTATGGGGACATTAAGAGTAAAGCACCCTGTTTACAAAGAAGATAATAAAAAAGTAAGATCTGTGTCTGGCTCAGAGCTGCTTCTCTCCATCTTTTCCCAGACAGACAGAGCTTCAGCCTGTGCGCATACCAAGCACTCTTTCTCCCAGTCCGCCTAGCTCCATGTAGGCATTTTGGAAAGCCTCTCTCCAGTTTTCATCAAGAGGTTCCTCCTGGCCATGAATCATTATGGTGCTGCACCTGAAAAATGTAATAATACACCCACTGTTACCACTGCTTACCATAACACACATATTTATAGCAATTATGTTACACAAGAGGACAAAATAGGTCCTCCAGCTAAACAGGAAGCATCCCACAAATGATTGTCTCAGCTTTAACATGAGTCATTTTGAGACTATTTGAATACTCAATATACAGCCCAATGTGTCCAAGGACACACAAGAGGAATGGAATAATCTGGGCCACTAAAAGGAAACAAGACTGTCTGGGTCACCTTTTGTTCAGTGCAATAGTTTGTCAAGTGGGGGCCAAATTGAGCCAGCGAGAGCACGAGTGGGGCTGAATCCATAAGAATCTGCAAAAAGTTGAGCAATTTCAGGAATCCAGTGAATGAAAAAATCCAAGAAAAAAGCTCCAACTAACCACGAGTTTGGGTTTAAGGCCTCCTAAAAAGAATTTGAACCAAACTTCTGAAAGAATGGGAGTTCACAGAATTCCATTCAAGGATGAAGCTCCTCAAAAATATGATAAAAAAAACAACCTTAATGCTCATCTTGAAGTTCACGACATCTTACATTGTCTTACATCTCACCAGTTTTTCTGTGGAAGGAGTTCAATTGAGAATTGAACCCTCAACTTGTCATTTCTGTCACAATTATAGCCTCTCAAAGCAGATGTAGAATATTTCTAACACTTTAAGGTATTTCCGTGAGTATAAAAGCAGGTTTGTTGTTAATTTATGTTTCCAAAAAAAACACAGTTCATGGTATCTTAACCTGTAATGACAACAGAGCATTCGAATTTGGACCAAACAATAGTCACAGTGTTTGTTTTGGCTTCCCCTTCAAAAAATATTGTTTGCAAAAAAAAAAAAAAAAAATCTGCAACCACCAGCTATTTTGACAGAAGGTAATTGCATTGTGACAACACTGGCAGCCTGTGATTGAAATATCCGACACGCTTGTTTTCTATTCCTCCCTACAAACCTCATCTTGCAGGGATTTCAGCAGCACCGTCTTTTCTCACTCAGACATGGAAACTGCAACACCTACACGCCGCATCAGGCTGCGGCGCATACATCTGAGCGACAGATGGTGGCTGCTGAGATTCCAACCCTGGGAACAACAGAGGTTGATGCATGGAAGGAGTTCAGGCGTGTAGAAACCTGAATAGTGGGTTTCAGGCCACGGTGCAACGGCTGCGGACTATTTTCACCTGCAGATTAATATACATCTGTTGTTGTGGTGACACTGTACAGCAGCCGGACGGTGTGCCTAAGATGGAATAAACTGCAGGGCATGTGATCATGTTGATGAATGATGGTGTCACCCAGTTCAACAAAGCGCCTACCTGACCTGGTTTGAACAGTTTTAGACAAACACTGGAAGTTTATGCACAAATAAACAAGTTTCTTTCAGGACTATAAAAAAAAGAAAGCTGGGAATATTGCCTGTAGGTTGTTTTTCTGCATCGGTGCAGGAAGCAATTGGCATCCACATTTAAATGCGTCTCTACTTTCCCTCTGAGGAACATAATCAACCTTTTATTGATTAACAAACCTGTCCAGGATTCTTTCTGGCGCTCCCTTCATGACCAGAATATGACCAGAGGGATTGTCCTCCACTTCATGGATGGAGAGCTTGAATAAAGAGAAGAACAGCGAGACTGATGAGGACTTTAAGGGGCAATATTTGCAGGAACAAAATGCACATAAGAGAAACGGGGTCTGAAAGGACACTCTCCTCACATACAGAGAGCTTCATGCAGCAGCAGCAGCAGCAGCAGTCGGCTGTCACACGTTCTAGTGACTCACACCAAAGCTGATATTGAAGGTGACTTCACAGAAGACATGTATTCCCTCCATTCTCATAGCTTTCATTCACACTGGCACATGCATGCATGTTGTGCCACACTTTACATTACCCTTTCCTCAACACGCCGCATCAGCCCCCCCCCAACCCCCCCATACGGTTTCACATCTGAGTCACGGCACGGCAAATCCCGGAGAAGAAGAGCGGTAAGGCATTTTTTCCCCCTCCTCCTTCATTCAAATGTTTTTATTTCATGGAAGACGTGCTCATAATGCAGGCAGGAGGCGCTTTGTTTGCCTGAACATCACAGCTGGGCTGGTGCAAGTCTCCCGGCACAACACAGCTTTGACATCAACTGTGCCCTTGAGCAAGGTGTTAAAACTCGATGAGATTTTACATAATACACTTTGTTGATAACGCGCACATGATGTGGCACAGGATGCACCTTTTTAAACTTTCATCTCTAAGAGAAAGTGAACTGCAAAAAGAGAATTTATTCCAAAATCCTTCTGGTTTATTGAAGTGATGACACTGCAGTGGCACAAGAAAACATACTGTTTCCTGGATATGGAAAAAAATAAGCTATTATTAAAAGAAATGTATAAAACCTATAGAAATGTGAATATATGGAGCGCACAGCCAGTCGGGCCATGAATTTTTGAAAGAAATTCAGTCAGCTGGTAGTAAAGTCTTGCTAATAGAAAATTCTGTTATTTCAGCTTTGTCTCATTTTTCTCTGTTATGGTATGTGAATTTATAAACTGGTCATCATTTCTTCTTTCATGAAATCCCCCAAGATGTCACGAGTTGAGTTTTTCCATATTTAAAGGAACAAAATCACTAATTACTTCTGACCGCCAGAAGGGTCTTTTTCCTTCATATTCTTACACACTCAACCCTTGTGCTATCTTAGATGACCCCCCCCCCTTCCATTGACGTGTTCTCCGTACCATGACAAAGGTGGATAAAGGTGGAAAGATTTCATGTAATCCATGGACACCAGTGAAGATCACAAATCATTGAAGATAAAAGGTTCAGAGCTCTGTCTAGTGGGTCTAGATGACCCAACTCCCAATGTTAAAGTGCCTAGGATAGAACAAGGGTTACATGCTAGTAGGAGATATCCATCCAACTGTTTTCTAAACCAGGTTTAGGGGTGCCAGTCCACCTTGAAGCCACACAACCACACACATCACACTAAACTGACCGTTTATTGAGTAAAAACATGCTAACTCCACACAGACAGGATTTGAACCACGGTTTTCTCACTGTGAGGCTAACCACTACACACCATGCAGCCTGTTAGAGACACCCCATGATAATTTCGATATGTAGATTCCAATTCCAATAGGACACAACCTTTTTTTCCCTTTAAAATAAGAAATCATACAATACCAAATATTCAAAAGTTAGGAAAGTTTAGATTTATAAAAGAGAATTTACCCTGTGTCATTCTGGATCTCTAAACATTTTTTAATGAAAATATTGTAATTATCAGAAAATCTCTTGAAAATGATGAAGCATCTGAAGGTTTCAGCTGTATCTGAGGTTATGACAATCCTTACTTGTAGTTTTGTTTTTCAAAATGTCATTTATGGATTTCCTTTTAGTCTTTTTTTTTCTTTTTACTAACAAACCTTTTTTTATTATCCAGAACTAATTTATATATAAAAATGGAACAAGAACTATTCATAAATTCTGAGATTTTGATGCAATAACTCTGTTGCACAAATCTAAAATGAATATTTTAGATGTTAGAAAAAACATTGAAAGAACAACACATTAAATGAGTCATTTCTTTCATCTATTCATTTGCAAACGTTAGTAGCCTACTGCATATCATAGCTAGCAAACGAATTTCAGATCAGCATGACAGAAGCTCATTGTGTTATTTTCTCTGCCATACTTGCATTTGAATCCAGAAAAACGGGTTATTTTTTCATTTGCTGCCTCTGAAAGTGCAAGGGAGCTGACGGGTTGACAACTTGTCAAAGTGTTTCTCCACAGAAGGATTGCTGCAGTTGCAACAAGTGTTGGTTCAGGGAAATATAACTCTGTCAGTGTTCTGAAATTCCCTTTTAAGAGATTTGATCAATGCAAAGGCCCAGGAACACTTTTCCAATGCATTTACATCAACTGCATAGAACAGTAGGTCGTGTTACCACCCCCACACACATCTCCTTTCTCTGGGGCCGTCTCTGAACTGACAAGAAGTCTCCGATGCTAAAACCTGATTTTTCTGCCTTTTTCTGTAGCCAAATTGAATGTCTGTACATGAAAATGCAACAGTTGAGCATCTTTTCAGCAGCTAAAACACTACTCACAATAAGCTATCGATATTGCTATTTGCAATATTTGGTCTGAATTTGAATGAAATACATAAAATATCCCTTTGATATTATTATAATGAATGAGAAGAAACATCATTTGCATTTGTTTGCTATTTATTACCTCTAAAATGAAGACAATAATAAAGATAGCCAAGTAGCAAACATTGACCACGTCAATTGCTGGTATTTTTCCCATTTGCATTAATGACAGATTGTCAGCAACGTCTCATCCTCCTCAACATCCTCATGATGTTGCTGCATGCAGTTCTACCACGTCACTTGGGGCTCCGATCATTAGACGTCCTCTATAGGGTTCAGGTCAGTTGTTGTCTGTCTGTCAGTTGTTGGCTGTACCATGTGAGGCCACTCCCACTTCCTGAAGTCCAGCTGAGCCAATTCTGGCACCATGTGGTGGAGCATTATCATCCATAAACAGAAAGTTGGGGCTGTGCTGGTGGAATTGGGGGTTGATGATAGTTCTATGATGTTTGTAAAGTAAGAATGTGCAGTGATGGACCATGTACAATAACCAAATCAGTTTGGCTCTGAACCAAACTGTTTCTCCTCCTCCACCACAGTCAACTCTGGGACCATGTTGACCTTGGTGTATCGCTCACCTCGCCTTCTCCAACAACGCTGATGACCATGGCGTCAGTGCAAGGTGACCTGACACTCATCAGTGAACCGGACGGTGGACCATTGCTCCATTGTCCAAATCACATGGTCTTGTGTTCACTGCACACGCTCATGGTGGTGTCTTGGTGTCAGTCATCTGTCATTCCAGTCAAAGCGGTGGAGTCTGTTGTGAATGGTGTGTCTGGGAACCCTGGTACCCCTGACATCTGGTAAACGGGCCTGCAGCTGTGTGGCGTTTGCTAAACCATGTCTGAGTAACCCTGGTGCTATCCTAGGCACTTTAACATTGGGAGTTGGGTCATCTAGACCCACTAGACAGTGCTCTGAACCTTTTTTCTTCAATGATTTGTGATCTTCACTGGTGTCCATGGATTACATGAAATCTTTCCACCTTTATCCACCTTTGTCATGGTAGGGAGAACACGTCAATGGAAGGGTGGGGTCATCTAAGATAGCACAAGGGTTAAGTTCTGGTCATGGCTGTGGTCTGTCACTGGTGGGACTCCACTCCTGGGTCTGTCACTAACTCTGCCAGTAGTTCTGTGTCTTGATGGAAGTCTGATGATGACACGGAGACTCACCAAGTTCACCTGCAGCGTCCGACTGTCTACCACCAACCTGGAGACACTATGGCCAGGTGGAGCTGCTCGTCTTTTAAGCTAAGTCATGTGTTCATGGCTGTTTGAACGGTGAACTTGGAACGACTTACAGTCAAAGTCTGTAAACCCACAGAATGTTGACATTTGCTGTGACATTAAAATTCGTTTTTCTTTTAGAATTTGTTGGTTTTCGGCCTAAAAACGTCAGACACACTGAACACAGTGTAACCGTTATGTGGAAAACACTAAATGAGGTGTGTCTGTCACCAGTGTACATTTACCTCCCAATTCCCAAAATCTGAGGTGAAACAAACAGTGTGTTAAGACATCCACTGAGTTTTCACAACATCTTGAACTTATTGTGAGTAGTGTCATTCATTTAAAGCCCAGATGTATTTTTCCCAACGTAAAGAAAAGGTTTTAGAGCTGCAGCAGGTTTTTCTGTGATCAAGTTTTTTACATTGAGCTTTTTGGATATTCTTCAGGGTTGAGTGTGTAGAGGTCAAAGGTAAAAGGGCATCTTTTCTGGATGGTTTTTAAACATTCATAAAATAATCTAGGTGTGCAAAACAAAGTTTTCTTCACAGTCTTGGAATTGTGTTTGCTGTTCATAGTTTAGCCACTAAAATAAAAAATAAATAATATGTAAAAAATATATTTGGTGATGGAATAAATAAGGTTAATTAGGTCAAATGAGCATCCCTCTGTGTGTTGTGAGATCAGGCAAAACAGGATCATTCATCTGTAACAGAAACAAGGCTTAGATTAAAAAGAGAAGACCCTCCAAAGCAATACCTGATACTTGTTGGTGGAGTTGAAGGGGATCTCTGCCACTTTAGGATTACTGGCTCTCATGTCATGAACGCTGCCACAGCACACCTCAATGCATTTCAGCAGAGCCGACTCTGAGGCGTCCCCCACGGTGTCCCTCTGAGGAAAGGCAGGAGCACATTAGAGCAGCCCCTCACATTTGCATATGAAAATATCATCCTCCTCTGTTTAGCTGCTTGTGTTTATCTGCGAGGAAGGGAAGAGCTCGGATTATGTGTTATTTAGAGGATTAAAATGGTGTGTGATGCATCTTAAAGGACTTTGCTCACTTCCACTGTGATTCCTATTAATGATGTTGGCATCAGAGTGTCGTTTGCATCAGCAGAGCCTGGCATCTGGCCACCAGAAGCTTTTCTTTTAAAGTTATGTAATGACTGTAGGCAACAAAAGTGCAAAAACGTGTTCCTTTTTTCAGTTTAACTGAAGCATCTCACTTTTTTCTGACTGGGAGGAGTTGCCTGCTTTATGTGTGCTAGATTTGTTATAGTTTTCATGTAATCTATAATGTGGATGTTACTGCTTACAAAACTCCATGTTGCCAACAGCAAGCCAAATGTGAAGCTGGGAGTCAGGAAATGCATCCATGTTTCTGTTTATGCATTCATGGAAAGCCATAGCACAAGGACACGTGCTCCCAAAGATTTGTCCTTGTTTGTGATTTTTCATCACAGCAGAAGGATGAAGGGAATGCAGTTTCAATATTTTGTAGAAGAGCGTGTTCCTGAAAGGACTGGCATCCGCACTGCCATGTTTCAAGCGTGTTCGGGGCTCATGTCTTTCTCCTGGAAGCTGCTGCAGCGGCAGCAGGCTCTGCTTCCTCTCACAGAAAAGGCGGCTACCCCTCTCCTCGAGAAGCACACTGAGCGTTTCTTCGGGTCGATGTAGCGCAGGTTGGAGGATAACGGTTGGTAGACCTTTGGGATAATATTGACTTTCCAGCCCAGCAGTATTTCCAGCGGTGTATGGGAATCATCTCTGTGTGTGTGTGTTTAAAAAACTGAGTCAAGGTGTGCAGTGCGACTTTGCCAAGTGGAACTGACAAATTATTTTATGGTATTTTCCCCCTCACTCTAGCGGTCCTTTAGATTACGACTGGCTGACCACAGAGAAAAATATCACGCCTGCTGTACTTCACTTCACTTCTGTAAAGTAATTAAACTTTCTGCAAGTCAGGGCCAGTTTCACACCTCTGCTCTTCCTCCAGCTGCACAAAGACATATTTTTGCTTTTCTTTTATCTGACATTGATTTTTTTTTGTTTCATCAAATAATTTCTGTATCCTAAAGCTACACAAAGTTGCTTTCTCTTCTTATTTTTACCCTTCATTAATGGGTAAAAAAATATTGAATATTTTAGATTTAAACTACGTTAAATATTTAGTTATTGTCATACAAAGATTCCTGCAGAATTCAACCAGATTTAAAGAGCCGCTGCTGCTTTGCCTGGAAAAAAACAAACAAACTAGCAGCTACATCTGTCAAACTTAAAGAAAAATGTGCAACATCAACCTTTCACCCTATTTTCTGTCACTGAGAGATATTTCAAGGCAGATTGTAAAGGGGCTAGAGGTGCATGTTTGATTTTTACCTTTTTTTAATGACATTTTTTTTAATAATGAGCATGTTTTGTTATCATGATGAAAAATCCAGTGTGGGTCCTCAGCCAAGACCCTTTGCACTGCTGCCGTGGACAATTGACAAAATATGGACCTTTTTCTTTTACATCTTAAGCATATCTGTAACTTTGTTCATCTACGACCAACACACTGACCAAATAAAAATTAAAAATTAAAAAACCCTTATACGTTTTTTTAATTAAATCCAATAAAATCAATTATTGAAGATGATTAAAGTAATCAAATCACTACATTTTGTTTCCCGATATGCGATTTAAATGAATGATTCCCGATGATCATCAAATATGTAATTAATAAAAATCATTTCCTGATTTATCCTGTTTTAAATACATTTTTTTCCAATGACAAATAATCTCCACATATTTTTGATACTTGATCTGGATGTGTTCTGATAATATTTGAATTTTTGTAAAGTCTTTTTACATAATATCATGTACTTCATCTTTGTCATGTATTGATACTTATTGATTTTTAATGACCTGAGTCTGTGTTAGTAAAGTAAGAACCGGATAATTTAGGTAACGAAAAGACAATGCAGAGCAGGGGTGGGATTGTCCAAGTTCACTTCAACCAACTCCCTTTCTACGAATACACTGAACTCCTCTTGACAATCTCAATAGGTAATAGTTTCATTTTGTTGAGTGTGCAAAAGAGTTTATTTATGAATACAAGTTATAACTGATTTATTTATTACTATATGTGAACAGATGTGTATATTTCCTATCAATTTAATGACTACTTATATACTACTGACTACTGATATATCCTGATATAAATGTAAATTTCTGTAATTTGTCTGTTTTTGTATTATTTTTGCTTTGATTACTTGAAAAAAAACATTCCACAATCCGAATCATAAATACAGGGTTGTTACGCGAAGGGCAGCCAGTGTCAAAACTCTCTGCCAAATAGCACATTCATTTGTACATGCTTATATATATGTGTATATGTATATATGCTTATCCATACTTCTGTACCAATGTCAACACTTTACCTCATTGCTACCTTTTGCATATCTGACATGTTTGCACACAATTTTGTACGCAATTTTGCACACAAATCTTGGACATCCTATATTACAGTTTATATTTGCACACTTGAATGTGTTGTCCATACTGATTTATTTAATATTATATTTCGTTATTTGATCATTCTTGCACTTAAATGGTGATGCTTCAATTTCATTGTACAATGGACAATGACACTAAAAGCAAATCAACAATTAAAGCAAATCTATCCATCCATCCATGCATCCATCCATCCATCCATCCATGCATCCATCCATCCATCCATCCATCCATCCATCCATCCATCCATCCATCCATGCATCCATCCATCCATCCATCCATCCATCCATCCATCCATCCATCCATCCATCCATCCATCCATCCATCCATCCATCCATCCATCTATCTATCTATCTATCTATCTATCTATCTATCTATCTATCTATCTATCTATCTATCTATCTATCTATCTATCTATCTATCTATCTATCTATCTATCTATCTATCTATCTATCTATCTATCTGTCTGTCTGTCTGTCTGTCAAACCACCTGTGCGATCACTGAAAGCTGATTCGCTGAGGCGACCCCTAACAAGATGTGCCGAAAGGGAAACAACAACAAAAATCTGAGAAAGGGAGAAATAGTAAAGCAAATTAAAGTCGTGAAGGACGTTGTAAGGCCCCCAGGTGCTACCCACCTTCACAGCCCCCTTCCTACTCGCAATAGTGGCTAGTGGCCGAGCGATTGCTACACGCCACTCACTCTCCTATTCTGCCAGAGCTCCATATGACAAATTCATAGAAAATAACAACTTTTTTCAAGATGGCGGCTTCTCTGATGATATAGAATGAACAATTCAATATCATTGTTAGAAGAACTGGCAAAAATGAATTTTACAGTTTCCTTGGCAGCCGAGGTTTTATGTTCTTAAGTCTTAATATGTTCATATTGTCACATTGTTTCATATAGATTAAGATAAGGAAGGATGTATTAAATGTTCCCAATATTCTGGTAAAAAACAAGGGTTCGACAGGGGAACACCACTTCTGCAAACTCGCCAAACTCCTTTTAAAATCTACAAACTTTGTAGCTGGAACTAAAGGTGGTTGTTTTTTTAATTCAAGGGGACACTTCCTTCAGGTACTAGGTGCATGCATATTTTGGTGAGTTTTTGAGTGTGAGGCGAAAGTGAATATTTTGCTTAAAGGCGCAAGAAAAAAAAAAAAATTGCAAAAAACAATTTGGTCCCTGCCATTTAGGACTGCCGCTGTGGGACATTATTGTGCAGAATATTAACTTTAACACATTTTAACCCATGTTGTGGTGTGTGGCGACACTTTTACACATTGCAGCCTCTAACTTGCATCACAGATCTAAACCCTCCCTTTCCAACTGTGTTTATTTTTCTAAGAGGCAGTTCACCTGACATCCTCCTTATGTTCCTAACTTCCCCCTCCTGGCAAATGATGTCAGTAAAATCATGTCTCATAAATTATGTGCATGGATTAGTTGATTCAAATCTAAAAAGGAAAAGGTCTGCTCATAATTTTTGTGCCTTTGACTTAATGGGTTGTCCCCCATAGCCTTAAACAGTTTCATATTTCATGAGCTCTGAGGTTGATGCAGAGCTTTGGAAAGCTGCGTTGGTGCTGCCAGTGCGTGCCGGAGCAGCGTACCATCATCATGGGGAGGTGCTCCTGTCCAGCTTTGAAGTCGGCTCTGTTACACAGCCCAGCCACTCTAGACAGAGCCGGCCAAGTTCCAGAGCTCTTGTCAAAACCACAACCTGGCAGAACAGAGGGGAAAGCTGTTAGACGTTTCTTCTCTAAAGCAGAGCTCATGCAGTATTTAACCCACTGACTTAACTTTCGCTTCACATAGTAAATCTGGATTTTGCAGCTAAACAGCAGAAACAGGGTCAGTTAAGTTGAGCAATCACTTTTACCTTGGCAGAATACTTTTTTTTTTGGTTCCTCACTCTGGAAAATTGTGCTCATTTTTAACGGGAATGCCTCTAAAATAAAATCAATTTAAAGTGCCTTAACTGCAGCCCTCGTGTCTAATCAAACAGAAAATGACCTCCACCCTGCTGCTGGCACTTGCATTTGTTTTTCCTATTTGCCTCAGCATCACAGAGAGACACTGTGTGAACAAAGTGTCCTCTGGGGGGAGAGTTGTAAAGGTTGACACAAGGAGGTGCAGAAAAGAAGATCCCTGTGGGGGGGTGAGTTCACTGATGTGCTCTGTAGCTTTTGTCAGCATCGCTGGCTGCTGTTCATTTTATGATTCTTATTAGTATGCACAGAATACCTGTTCATTTCTGCCAAATCTTTTGCCCAGTGCCGGAGGCTTTTTTGTTTTTTTCAATTGGCTTGATTATACTCCGCTCAGTAAAAGACTGGAATCAGATTGGTTCTACTGCAGCAGCTTGCCAAGGAATTCTGGGAAAATGTATGTTTATAGCTGAGGGTTGTGCCACCCTCTGGATACCACTACTCAATTAATCCAGGTTGCAGAGTGAAGAGCCAGGCTTGCTGGTGGTGTGAATATTGGACAGATGACTTCCAGCAGGTGGTCCCTCCTCCCACCCCTGATTCCCCCATACTCTCCACATCAATCCTCACAGTTCCCTCTGTGTCCGTTTTCCCCCTTTTTTTCCCCTTTTTCTGCATTTCATTTCATCTGTCTCACCTCTCTGGTCCTCAGTGGTGTCTGCCTCGTGGATCTGATTGTCAAACCACATGTGGGCCACGGTCATGCGGTTCTGGGTCAGCGTCCCTGTCTTGTCAGAGCAGATGGTGGAGGTGGAGCCGAGAGTCTCCACGGCCTCCAAGTTCTTAACCAGGCAGTTTTTCTTAGCCATTCGTTTGGCAGTGAGCGTCAGGCACACCTAAGAGGATGGAGGGAGGAGAGAAAAGAGCAAAGAAAAGCTGTGTTGTGTTCAAATTTGTGTTCGTTTGTGCGTGGTCCAGGTGCATCGCATGTGTGAGTGTGGATGTGCAGCTTGAGTCGTGCACAGCGGGTGAACAAAGGCAGACACACAAACACTGAGCAGACATATCCCATATGCTGCAAAAATGCTCCCACACCCCCTAATTCTGACTGACCACAGCAGCAACAGCCTCATTCCAGCACATCACAGGTGCACACAAACACTTTCACACACCAGCAATGGTTGCTGAGAGTGAAACTGACTGAAGGAACCAGCCAGTGGAAGTTCATTTACTTTCTGTGATCAGTAAAATGTCGA